>NW_026057585.1:9560647-9726933 GCF_023721935.1 Panthera uncia
GGAAGGGGAGGGGAAGGGGGAAGGGGAGGGGAAGGGGGAAGGGGGAGGGGAAGGGGAAGGGAGGGGAGGGGAGGGGAGGGGGGAGGTAACTAATTCATGGGATTGTTATAGGGATTGAACTAGGTAAAGCATCAAAAGCACGGGCAACAAGGCCTGACAAACAGTAAGCGCTCAATAAATGCAGATGACCACAAACACATACATGCTGTCTAAAGAAGGAGGTTCCTGGCTTACAAACGTGAATACTTCTCCATGTGGCAAGCATATCGTTGGAATGGATGCATCAAACAACTGCAAGATGCTATCAAGGCATCTGAAGAGGGACTGTAATATTAATAACCTTGCAGAGATATTGAGTCTTAGATGAGAAGATGTACACAAAGCATCCAATCGAGTACCTGACCCAGTATCTCCAATGAACGGTAGCCATCATTCTTCCAGAACTTCTATCGCTTCTAGGAAGCTTTTCTTGCCCTTCTCATAGTCAGATTTAATTTTTCTCTCCTTTGTTCCAACTCTCTCCTTTGTTTATGTCTGTTATCATACTGTACTAAAATTAGGTGTCTAGTTCCCTGCCTAAACTGTGAACTCCTGAAAGACAAAGGCTGAGTCATTCTTCTTCTTTTAATGCCCAGCTCATAGGAGAGAGCCTGGTTATCTAAATTAATAGCATGCGCATGGTCCCTGCCCTCAAGGAGCTTAGAGTTTAATGAGGGAGAAAAAAATCTCCCTTGACATGTGCTATGAACACATGGGCACTCACAAACCGTATATTATAATACAAAGAACTCTGAATTTAAACTCCGTAAAACTAGGTGCAAATTCGGGCTTGACACTCACTGTGCTTCTAAGCAAAAGGCTTATCTCTACTAATGTCTCTCCTGTGCAATGGGGATTCATGTTTCCCTCCAGTTAGTATCCTCTGTTTACCCTCTTTCAGTCAAAGCTATAAAAACAGTGGACTATACCCATCGTCTCTGCTTCATCACCCACCATTCCCTCTTCCTTCTGCTGCATTTTTACTTCTTTTCCACTTGCTCTTGCTAGAGTGACAGATGACCTCCATATCGTCAACCTCAGCATACACTTTTCAATTTCCACCTTTCTTGACTTTTCAGCAACATGGGACACACTCAACTTCTTTTGGAAACTCATTTCTTCTCCTGGCTGCCTCCACCTATGGCCACATCTCTTGTTACTACCCCACAAATCTCCCATGTGCTAGCCATTCCTATCTGTTCTTTGGCCCCTAGACCACCATTTCATGCACCTATAGTTTTATACATTCCGTTCCTTTTAACTCTTCCTGACACTTTAAGACCCACTTCTAAAGTGTCCTCTGTTTTGAAAGCTCCTCTGTGTCCTTGACCTGCTCCACCAAAGGAGAGGTGAGCACTCCCTCCTTTATGCCTATTAATACATCTCTATTAATACAACATGTATATCTCTATTAATAACAAGGAAAGTATTGGCCACCATTTGCCGGATACCATTGTAAGCACTTTATACATACTAATTTGCACGCTTAGAAACACCTTCAGAGGTAAGTGTTATACTTATTTCTATTTTATGGATAAAGACACAGGGGCACAAAATGTTTAGGGAACTTATCCAAGGTTACACAGCTGGGATTCATACCTGATCCGTCGTCTGCACATTTAGCTGCTATCTGAGAATGGCACCTAACACCATATATGGCAACCATTAATTTCCTATATTAGAATGTGAACTTTTTTTGTAATGTTTATTCATTTTTGAGGGAGAGAGAGAGAGAGCATGAGCGATGGAGGGACAGAGAGAAAGGGGGACAGAGGATCTGAAGCAGGCTCTGTGCTGACAGTGAGCCCGACGTAGGGCTTGAACTCACCAACTGTGAGATCATAACCTGAGCCGAAATCTGACGCTCGCTCAACTGACTGAGCCACCCAGGTGTCCCCAGAATGTGAATTCTTGAGGTCAAGACCTAATCATTTTTGAGTAACATGTGACTGGCAAAGCACTGGGCATACAGCAGGTGCTCAAAAATATTTGTTAAACTGAAAACGCTTACTAAATCAAATGGAAAACTTAAGGGACGAGACTATGTTTTTGAAGAGTAGCTGTAAGAAACAAGTGCTTCTTGGGGCGCCTGGGTGGCTCTGTCAGTTAAACAGCCAGCTCTCGGTTTTGGCTCGGGTCATGATCTCTCCGTTCTTGAGTTCCAGCCCTGCATCAGGCTCTGCACTGACAGCAGGGAGTCGGCTTGGGATTCTCTCTCTCCCTTTCTCTCTGCCCTCCACTGTTTGTGCACACACTCTCTCTCTCTCTCTGAAAATAAATAAATAAACTTAAAAAACAAAAAAGAAAGTGCTTCTCTCATTGGCAACAGAAGTGGGGAGTCTACTTGATTATTATAATATGACTGTGTAGACAGAACCCTGCTTATTAACTACAGATGGAGCAGGGGGAAGGGATGGGGAGGGACGAGTAGAATGTAAGAAATTCCTGGGCAGGTTTTTCAAAATACACATGGCTAGGCTCATCAAAATATCAGGTTCTGTGCATTTTAAAAATGTCCCCCAGGGGCTCAGACAGTTAAGTGTCTGACTTTGGCTCAGGTCATGATCTCGCAGTTCGCGGGTTCAAGTCCCTCATTGCGCTCTGTGCTGACAGCTCTGAGCCTGGAGCCTGCTTCGGATTCTGGGTCTCCCTCTCCCTCTGCCCATCCCCCACTTGCATTCTGTCTTTCTTTCTCTTTCAAAAATGAACGTTAAAAAAAATTTTTTTTTAAATGTTCGCCAAATGATTTTGAATTACTAATATCTTACCATTCCACCTGAAAATCAATGATACAGGCAAATAATATGGTGGATTTATTCATATCAGTTCACCAAGAATCCCGGGTGGTTACAGACCTCAGACCTAAGTGTTAACTTGGGAGAAGCTCACCATGAATTAGAGATCTCACACTGTCCTGGCCTGAAACCCTGGGAAACAATGCAATCTTCACACAGCAACCTCAAACCCGTAACAAAGCCATGCAACATCTTCCACCAACAATTTCACACTTTCCATATAAGCAGCATAGAAGTAGCAGGACTCTCAAAATGTTGAGACGTTTTATTAAGATGATTCCTATGTTTACAATGATAACAAGGAGACATTCTCTGTTGAACTTCAAAGCCCCGACAATAAAAAGTTCAAGCTCGCTTTCATTAAGTCAATAAATAAATTTCACAAGGTATTCTTGGGAGAAAGGATTGAGGAAAAAGTTCTACCTGGTTTTGAAGGCCCGGTATCAGCCTGTCCTAACTGCTTTTTCCGTTTGGCTTCCTCCACTGGATTTTCAAACTGGGTTTTCTGGTTAAGGTGACTGTAAAATGTGGAAAAATAAGCATTTCAGTTTAAGAAGAAAGAATTATGTTATTTTTAAATAGACTCTTATTCCATTCCATCCCCATATGGTTAAGGGGCGAACACGTATCTGTAGACTACGGAACTTAGAGAAGCTAAAAGACAGTAGATGGTTTCGGCAACTAAAGAAGGGCCCATGGAAGACACCTAGGGTGAAAGCTGCTGAAGGATTCACTACAGCTTCTGAATCAAGGAACCCCACAGAGCCAATGACAGTTTTCAAAACCGTAGGAGAAGCCCTCACATTTAATGCAATCGGAATGGTTGGCAATGGATCAGTTCATTTTCTAAAAAGCAGTTAATGGTAGGAGGATTTTAATTCAAGTTTTGTTAAAATGAAGCAGCTATAAAGACGCTTTTGGAAAAATCTGAGTATAGCAGCTTTCTAGAATCTTACTATTATTTTTCAACTGACTCACCCACATCAATTTAGCAGAGCAACTAAGAGAGAGATTTGCTTGTATCAATTTGTATCACAGAACTTTGCCACACTTAAATTTTGTCATGATTATGTAATAATTAATATAATTAGGTAATTACATATAAATTTGACTGGTATTTCTGATTTAGGAACATTCACGACTGCTGTGGAAAGCACACAGCCACGGGGAGACCAAGGGAGAGCGGCTAGCCAACAGCAGTCAATGCATGGCGGGCAAAAGTACATTTCCCTGGGGCGGGTGGGGCGGGTGGGGGGGGGAGCAGAGCACCGTTTTGTCTGGCAAAGTCAGTCAAGTGGAAGCTGGGTGAGAACACAACTACTGTACAAAAGCTGTTTCAACAGGTTTCATACAGAAGCAGTGGGATTTACGTTCTAGCACTTCCATGGTACAAATATATTTCAGCCAAATGATACACATTTTCCAGTAGAATCCATTTTAACAAGAAGTAGCATTAGCAACTACCAACGATTAAACGGCAAATCATGAGACTCTCAGATTATGACTGCTTTTAGATAGGCTGGGTATTACAAAATTTGCCCAGAAACAGTTATACAACTTGGATAATTACTTTGCCCTCTGCGAGCATCAATGGTGCTGAGGGAAGAGGACAGCAGGGACCCGTCAGGTATGCTGACTTTATGTCGTTTAGGCTTCTAGGGCATTATTAACTCTGCAACAGATGCAGTTACTTCGTTTCAGAGTCTAAATATGGCAAGTTCTACCTGAAATTCTTTGGGTTGTGGTTTCACTAAAAGTAAACTTCACTAAAAGTAGGGTTCTGTTTCCTATCGAGGGGGACCCCTGGTCAGTGAGTTAACTGTTAAACCCTCTGGGAACATGAAGATCTTTGGTGTTAACTTAAGTACTGTTTTCAACATTATTTGTTGGGTACGGACAGGTCACAGATTCTTGAAAAAATAAAACCGCCAAAAGTGACACTCGGAAAAGGATGAACCTGTTTAGAATGAACCCTGGCCTGCGTTAACATCATCAGCTGGAATGACTCATTTTGCCAGCTAGGCATTAAAACGTAAGAAGTAGCGATTTGTATTTATACTCTTCATAATGTGTGGGAAAGGAGGGTAGGAGTACTCAACTGAACAATCCCTTTCCTGAAAATTCTTTGACAAAAGGATGTAAGATTCTAGCGAAGGGAGTAATTGCACCTGTCACCTTAAACTACTTAGATTAAAATGCTACCCAAATAACAAAACAAAACAAAAAAGTAAAAAAAAAAAAAAAAAGCCCTCCTTTTCTTTTGGTTACTTACAGCCACAATATTGTTAAGATATAACAGATTTTGTTTTCCATATAACTAGCTATGGGGAATAAGAGAGAAGAATATCACAGATTACCAGAAAAATTAAAGAAGGGGAACAAAGAAGCATGATTATATAGATACCTTGGAATCTCATCTGTATTAAAACTTTGTGTATAATAGGTAGATTTAAAAAACTCATCTCCACAAACAAAATCTGTATTCTTTCATGAAGAATTTGAGATATTAAAGCAGATGAGTACTTTGACTTGGAAACCTACGAGCATCAAGACATTGAACGCAACAGTATGAAACAACGTTTCTAAGTACGGAAGCATTCTCATAGAAGGCCTGCCATTAGATTTCTGGAACAATTTTATTTGCAAAAATAAATTAATCCATTTCAGAATCGCATCCCCGAAAATAAATACTTGCAGAGAAAAAGTGCCATTGCAGTTGGTGTTACTACTACAAGGCTCCTGCCAAGAGCAATCATTGTGCCATCTGGTTTGACAAACTGAGAGAGCCAAAGAGTAGCCGTTCAAGTAACAGCTTTTTATCTCCATCAGTAAACTCACTGCAGATGACTATGGTCGGGATTCAAAACCTAACTAATCTGGGAAGCAAGCCACACTCCATGGCTCAGCTGACTCCATACTAATGTGCATCTTGAGTACAGCCTGCTCTTTCTTAATCTAATAAATTACCCTCCTGTAAAACGAGCTCATTCTGGGACCAATCATACAAAATCATGCTGCTGCTGTTTTTGCTTCTAATTCAGGCTATTTCACATGCTCTGTGACAACTAGGAACAGGTCACCTCGGGATCCACCCTGAGGTTGCTTCAATGTTGTATCTTTGCTTAATGAGAACCAGATCATTTAGCCCAAGATTTTATAACAGGCAAATGACTTTCACCTCTTGACCATGTATTCAGATTTCCTTGGAATGGACAATAAAAGAATGAGAATCATTATTGCAGAAATTTGTTCAGCGGTGTCCGTGGCAATTAATAGTTTATTGAAGCCAAATGTAAACGGACCAAACAGCTAGGGGGAAACATCCCACAAAACCTTTCAGTTGGCCTTCACATAGTCCTTTGACTCGAGAAGTGGTGGTTTCTTTAACTAAATATGCTTTAGGGAAAAAAACCAAACAAACAAAAGAGCCGCTGTGTACTTTTCACACCATAATATCAGCAAGATATTAAATAGCACAACAAAAATAAAATTAGCATCGCCATCCGAAGGAACCAAAGTATCGACATTGTGAAGTTCTCTACCTACAGGTCAAAGTGAGTCGTTTTCTTAGGGTACAGGTTCGAGTTTAAGAAATCATTCCAAATATCGAACCACAGTGACTCATACAACAATCTACACATTAGAATAAAGACTAGATGTACACTTGAAACCACTGTAATCTTGTGTGTCAACTATATTTGATTTTAAAAAAAGAGGAGAAATACAACAGGAGTCAGAGATACTGACTTTAGGGATAAATACTAGGAAATGGCATTTGTTTACGCCACAAAGTGATGAAACAGTAATCGGCAATTATAAAACTAGAAGATTCTCCCGTTTGCTATTTTTTCAGGTAATGATATTCTGCCTTCACCACCTCGGCAGTAGACTGAGACTCCTACCTACTGGGAGGTATATATGCCTACGGCTATAGGAGGTACATAGCAACATTTCTGACGCGATTATTTGCCGTTGGTCAAAATTCTACCTATAGCATCTGGAAAGAAAGCCATCCCAACGGTCATAACAGGGGAGCAATTGGCTAAATTAAGAAAAGGGAAAGAAACATTGCATGTTGATGTTATCCTGATTTCTGTGACTAACACAGGCAGGTGTTTGTGCTCAGCTCCTACATGGAGTTATGTTTAAATTTAACCATAGCAGCTGTGTAAGAGGCAACTTTCTTCCCCTCAAAAGAATACTAAGCTTTCCTGGATTAGTTCCTTATGAGACAGTACACTCCTAATCCTGTACTCCCCAACTCTGGATCGTTACGGCACGCTGCCCTTTCCCTGTCTTCGCGACCAGATAGCTGTAGTGTTGGAAGTGACCTTAACGTTTCATCTGGTTCCTGCCCTCATGTCACCGTTTCCTATATACTACTTTTCTCTTTAAAGGCTGTAGTGGTAATGGTAACACTTGCAGCTACTCATCAGCCTGGCAACTGCCCTCTTACTCTATTTACTTCAAAGCCAACTTTTGGGGAGCCCAGAACCACGGAGATAAATGCTTGCTGCCCCTCCTTCTAATTCCCCTAGTGGAAAGCCTTGAAAGCTGGACTGCAGAAGCATGAAGTGTTGTATTCTGTATTCCCTAAAGCTGTATAACGAGGGAAAAACATTTGGGAGAATAGTAACTGCGATAACAAACTTACTCGACATAGTACGTCCCATACTGAGGGTCCTCTATTTTCTCCCAGCCATAAGGAAGTTCTGTAAATTAAAAAGAGAAATGGAGTAAAATGCCAGATTCCAAACCAGCAGAAAAGAATTCACCACGAGTGAATTGAAGTGTCTTTTATTTCATGACGCTAACATTTGGGAGACCGACAGAAAGCTGAGGACTCACTTTCAAAGAACAAACACAGTTTGAGTCCGAGTGGCTTCTTCAATAGCTAGTGAGTGTCTCAGCAGGTAATTAGAAGCCCAGAACAAAAGATGACATTCAACTCAAAACCGTTGACATGAATCCTAAGCCATAAAAATGTTAATTATTTAAAAAATCATCTGGTATGGATCTTTCATTTAAACAGCTTTATAATGGGGCACCTGGGTGGCTCAGTGGGGTGAGTGCTCAACTCTTAAACTGGCTCAGGTCATGATCTCATGGCTCGTGGGTTCGACTGACAGTGTGGAGACTCTCTCTCTCTCTCTCTCTCTCTCTCTCTCTCCCCTCCCTCCCCCCCCCCCCCCCCCCGCCAAATTGAATAAATAAACTTAAAAAAAAAATAAACACTTATAATGCTGATGCAAGTCACACCCTATAGTTCAATACAAGCAGCAGCTACGTGTTCAATTTTTCACTATTATACATATGACCTGTCAATGATTTCTACTATTCTGACCCACTTCTCCCCCTAAAAAAAGTCCAGCCTTGGATTTTTGCCATTGCAGGTGGGCAATCTAGATTTCCTTAAAATCTAAGAAAAATACCTACTTTCTCTTGCATTAATTTGAGTTTCTGAATGAAAATGTAAAATAACTACCACAGCTCCTTGTGTAGAATCCGTATTTGTGTCTGGTAACAAAGGAATATCTTATGCAGGATTATTATATATTATTTAGCCCAGGTAACTAATAAAATATAACCAGAAAAACCAAAGGTAGCTGAATTTCTGATAGTTAAAAAAAAAAATAAGAAATTCCAGTCTTTCCAATAGAGACCGAAACTGTCAAGAAAAAAATCCTCTTTTCCTTTCCACTCTGTTTTCCTAGTTACAGCTTCTGAAGAATCATTTTATTAGTGAGACGCAGATTTAGTTGGCAGGAATGTTCCTAGCAGGTGGTTTTAATGCTAGCAGTTTATACGTAGGAGCCCAGCAAGAGGGAGTTTTTTAAAAACCCAGTTATACACTATGATGGTCCATACTTTTATTGTCAATTTCTTTGAGAATGTTCTTCTGCCAGGCCAAAATACACATGTGCGTGTACACACACACACACACACACACACACACACACACACACGACGTATGCTACACAGCAAATAGGCTTAGAATATATCCAAAGATTTATTAATTCTTTATCACTTAGCTGCAGTTTTGATGCATGGACTTTGCAAGGAAAAATTTCATTGTAATGAACCTGACAAGCTATCCAAACTATTATGCTAATAAAATTATTTCACATTCAGAATAAAAGGAGAGAATAGATGACTAGCCTCTGGATGAAAAGCTCTGAATCACCTTCATCCCCTTTCTCCCTCCTATTTTTCTGCCTGTGTATATATATTGATTGGTGGTTTTGAAGCTTGGTGAGTTTTTGTGGTTCTCCTTTGAAGGACCTGGCTGAAATGACTGAGGTGGAAAAGATGAGAATCGTTGAAAACGGCTGTATGAAAACAGAATAAAACAGCTGAGAAGAACTGAGACACACTTCAGTTTGCTTTGATCTTCCACAGCTATGCAGCAAATAACTGTCAATTAAGTAGGTATGATAGTTTATACCAAGCAACTGTTACATGGGTAGGAGTATTTGCTGGATTAGTCTGTAAAAAATAAAAAAAAGGTCTTTCATAATATTACCAAAGCATTACCATTAAGGATCTTCCATGAAAGAGATTTTTTTTCTTTAATAGGAAGTTTCTTGAAATAGCACGGGAGCTGAATGGTGCTGAGTAAGGATGGATGCTATTACTGCACCATGGCTGGATTTATGCTTTGTCTTTAGAAAAGTTTGCAGAATTGCAAGAACTGTAGACAGAGCTGAAACATTCCACTTGGTATCTAAACAACTTGCCAAAAAAATGTATTAATACTTAATAAGGATACAAGATCGACATAAATAGATTTCAGCGTTAATCTGGAGTTGATTCAGCATTTTAATTAGCAACTAACAGATAAAGCACAGCCCTGTCTTTAGGAGAGTAAACAAACTGGTACTTTATCTCCTGGGTTACTTACTTAAAATTTTTTTTATGTTTATTTTTGAGAGAGAGAGACAGAGACAGAGAGAGAGAGTGAGTGTGCCAGCAGGGGAGGGGAAGAGTGAGAGGGAGACAAAGAATCCCAAGCAGGCTCCACACTGTCAGCACACAGTCCGATGTAGGGCTTGAACACATGAACTGTGAGATCATGACCTGAGCCAAGACCAAGAGTTGGACGTTTAACTGACTGAGCCACCTAGGCGCCCCGACTTACTTTTTTATTATTTATTTGTTTTTATTTTGAGAGAGAGAGAGAGAGAGAGAGAGAGAGAGAACATGAGCGAGCAGGGGAGAGGGGCAGAGGGAGACAGAATCTTTTTTGAAACATTTTTTAGATGTTTATTTATTTTTGAGAGAGAGAGAGACAGACAGACAGACAGACAGACACACGGAGCGTAAGTGTGAGAGGGGCAGACAGAGAGGGAGACACAGAATCTGAAGCAGGATCCAGGCTCCGAGCTGTCAGCACAGAGCCCGACGCGGGGCTCGAACTCACAAACTGCGAGATCGTGACCTGACCCAAAGTCAAATGCTTAACTGACTGAGCAACCCAGATGCCCTGAGAGAGAGAATCTTAAGTAGGCTCCGTGCTCAGCACGAAGCCCAGCGCAGGACTCAATCCCACGACCCTGGGATCATGACCTGAGCCCAAATCAAGAGTTGAATGCTCAACCGACTGAGCTACCCAGGCACACTTCTGGGGCTACTTTTAGTTATGGTTTTAAACCTTTACTACTGATACCTTTAAGCTAGTTTTCTGCAGAACAGTTTAATGCAGATAAAGGAGCAGTTATTACTTTCCCATTTAAAATAAAGTTAATAAAAGCAAAATTAAAACACTTAGCGATTTTATACACTATCCACTGGCTCAATTAATTCACTGACTTCCTCTTTTCCCTTTCCCTCTCTTCCTCTTTCCTTCTTCCTTATGCAAAAATAATTAGAAACACAACCCAGTTCTTGACCTCAAAAAGTTCACAATCTAAGCAGAGAAGCAGAGAAGATAAATTACATAATCAAGATAAACATTAGCTTTTTGGGGGTGTGCAGTGGAAGGATACCAATTGGCTCATAAGAGTAGCTACCAGGAAAGTCTTCTAAAAGAGGGTGATGTTTGGGCAGTCTTTAAGGATGATTTGGAAATGGGGAGAATGGGGTCATTCCAACAGATCAAAGAGCACTGAGGGGTTAAGAATGGGTGGCATTTTCAGTAATTACAAATAATTTGACAGGACTGGAGTGAAGGCTGTGTGCAAGGTGTTTATCCTATTAGCAAGCATCAAACCACATTTCTTGAGGGCCATGTTAAGGATTCTGATCTTTATTTAGATAACAATGGAACAAAATTAAATTCATATTTGAGAAACATTATGGGGCCGCAGTAACAGAGGATGGAATCGATGGAGTGGAGAATAAAGACAGACAAATTAGAAAATGGTTAATAGCCTAGATAAGGAGTCATGAAGGCTGGAACTAAGGCAGTGGTAGAAGGAATGGAGAGAAAGAATGTTTAATAGAAGGCAAAGCAACAGGATTCAGAGACTAACATGAGATTGAAGGAGGAAAAGACAGGAGGCAGCCAAGATGATGTCCAGGTTATTGGCTCTTCTGGCATGAGACCGATACATTAACAAATATTTATTGAATACCTACCATGAGAGTAGCTGTGGGAATAGGAGAGAGGTATTAATTTCCATTTAGAGGCATTTAGGGGAGAAATCATATGTAAAAACTGCCTAGTACATTCCCCAGCACCAATGGACATTCAAGAGATGGCAGGTGTTTATTTAATTTTTTTTAAATATGAAATTTATTGTCAAATTGGTTTCCATACAACACCCAGTGCTCATCCCAACAGGTGTCCTCCTCAATGCCTATCACCCACTTTCCCCTACCTCTCACCCCCCCTGCAACCCTCAGTTTATTCTCCGTTTTTAAGAGTCTCTTATGGTTTGCCTCCCTCCGTCTCTAACTTTTCTTTTCCTCTTCCCCTCCCCCATGTCTATCTCTTAAGTTTCTCAGGATCCACCTAAGAGTGAAAACATATGGTATCTGTCTTTCTCTGTATGACATATTTCACTTAGAATAACACTCTCTAGTTCCATCCACGTTGCTACAAAAGGCCATATTTCATTCTTTCTCATTGTCAAGTAGTATTCCATTGTATATATAAACTGCAATTTCTTTATCCATTCATCAGTTGATGGACATTTAGGCTCTTGCCATAATTTGGCTATTGTTGAAAGTGCTGCTATAAACATTGGGGTTCAAGTGCCCCTATGCATCAGCACTCCTGTATCCCTTGGGTAAATTCCTAGCACTGCTATTGCTGGGTCATAGGGTAGGTCTATTTTTAATTTTTTGAGGAACCTCCACACTGTTTTCCAGAGTGGCAGCAACAGTTCCCATTCCCACCAACAGTGCAAGAGGGCTCCAATTTCTCCACATCCTCTCCAGCATCTATAGTCTCCTGATTTGTTCATTTTAGCCACTCTGACTGGCGTGAGGTGATATCTGAGTGTGGTTTTGATTTGTATTTCCCTGATGAGGAGTGACATTGAGCATCTTTTCATGTGCCTGTTGGCCATCTGGATGCCTTCTTTAGAGAAGTGTCTATTCATGTCTTTTGCCCATTTCTTCACTGGATTGTTTTTGGGTGTGGAGTTTGGTGAGTTCTTTATAGATTTTGGATACTAGCCCTTTGTCTGATATGTCATTTGCAAATATCTTTTCCTATTCCATTAGTTGCCTTTTAGTTTTGTTGATTGTTTCCTTTGCTGTGCAGAAGCTTTTTATCTTCATCAGGTCTCAATAGTTCATTTTTGCTTTTAATTCCCTTGCCTTTGGAGATGTGCCGAGTAAGAAATTGCTGCAGCTGAGGTCAGAGAGGTTTTTTCCTGCTTTCTCCTTTAGGGTTTTGATGGTTTCCTGTCTCACATTCAGGTCCTTTAACCATTTTGAGTTTATTTTTGTGAATGGTGTAAGAAAGTGGTCTAGTTTCATTCTTCTGCATTTTGCTGTCCAGTTCTCCCAGCACCATTTGTTAAAGAGACTGTCTTTCTTCCATTGGATATTCTTTCCTGCTTTGTCAAAGATGAGTTGGCCATACTTTTGTGGGTCCGTTTCTGGAGTCTCTATTCTATTCCATTGGTCTATGTGTCTGTTTTTGTGCCAATACCATGCTGTCTTGATGATTACAGCTTTGTAGTAAAGGCTAAAGTCTGGGATTGTGATGCTCCCGCTTTGGTCTTCTTCAAAATTACTTTGGCTATTCGGGGTCTTTTGTGGTTCCATACAAATTTTAGGATAGCTTGTTCTAGCTTCGAGAAGAATGCTGGTGCGATTTTGATTGGGATTGCACTGAATGTGTAGATTCTTTTGTGTAGTATCGACATTTTAACAATATTTATTATTCCAATCCATGAGCACAGAATGTTTTTCCATTTCTTTGTATTCTTCAACTTCCTTCATAAGCTTTCTATAGTTTTCAGCATACAGATCTTTTACATCTTTGGTTAGGTTTATTCCTAGGTATTTTATGGTTCTTGGTGCAATTGTGAATGGATCACTTTCTTTGTCTTTGTGTTGCTTCATTATTAGTGTAGAAGAATGCAACTGGTTTCTGTACATTAATTTTGTATCCTGTGACTTTGCTGAATTCATGTATCAGTTCTAGCAGACTTTTGGTGGAGTCTATTGGGTTTTCCATGTGTAATATCATGTCATCTGCAAAAAGTGAAAGCTTGACTTCATCTTTGCCAAGATTTCCTTTGCCTTTGATTTCCTTTTGTTGTCTGATTGCTGATGCTAGAACTTCCAACACTATGTTAAGCAACATCCCTGTCATGTACCTGATCTCAGGGGGAAGCTCTCAGTTTTTCCCCATTGAGGATGACATTAGCTGTGGGCTTTTCGTAAATGGCTTTTGCGATGTTTAAGTATGTTCCTTCTATCCTGACTTTCTCGAGGGTTTTTATTAAGAAAGGATGCTGAATTTTGTCAAATGCTTTTTCTGCATCAATTGACAGGATCATATGGTTCTTATCTTTTCTTTTATTAATGTGATGTATCACAATGATTGATTTGCGAATGCTGAACCAGCCCTGCAGTCCAGGAATGAATCCCACTTGATCATGGTGAATAATTCTTTTTATATGCTGTTGAATTCGATTTGCTAGTATCTTGTTGAGATTTTTTGCATCCATATTCATCAGGGATACTGGCCTGTAGTTCTCTTTTTTTTTTTTTTTTTTTTTTGCTGGGTCTCTGTCTGCTTTGGGAATCAAAGTAATGCTAGCTTCATAGAATGAGTCTGGAAGTTTTCCTTCCCTTTCTATTTTTGAACAGCTTGAGAAGGATAGGTATTATCTCTGCTTTAAATGTCTGGTAGAATTCCTCAGGGAAGCTATCTGGTCCTGGACTCTTATTTGTTGGGAGTGTTTGGATAACTGATTCAATTTTTTCGCTGGTCATGGGTCTGTTCAAGTTTTCTATTTCTTCCTGTTTGAGTTTTGGTAGTGGGTGGGTGCTTACGAATTTGTCCATTTCTTCCAGGTTGTCCAGTGTGTTGGCATATAATTTTTCATAGTATTCCCTGATAACTGCTTGTATCTCTGAGGGATTGGTTGTAATAATTCCATTTTCATTCATGATTTTATCTATTTGGGTCATCTTCCTTTTCTTTTTGAGAAGCCTGGCTAGAGGTTTATCAAGTTTGTTTATTTTTTCAAAAAACCAACTCTTGGTTTCATTGATCTGCGCTACAGTTTTTTAGATTCTATATTGTTCATTTCTGCTCTGATCTTTATGATTTCTCTTCTTCTGCTGGGTTTAGGTTGTCTTTCCTGTTCTGCTTCTAGTTCCTTTAGGTGTGCTGTTAGATTTCGTATTTGGGATTTTTCTTGTTTCTTGAGATAGGCCTGGACTGCAATGTATTTTCCTCTCAGGACTGCCTTCGCTACATCCCAAAGCGTTTGGATTGTTGTATTTTCATTTTCATTTGTTTCCATATATTTTTAAATTTCTTCTCTAATTGCCTGGTTGACCCATTCATTCTTTATTAGGGTGTTCTTTAACCTCCGTGCTTTTGGAGGTTTTCCAGACTTTTTCCTGTGGTTGATTTCAAGCTTCATAGCATTGTGGTCTGAAAGTGTGCATGGTACAATCTCAATTCTTGTATACTTATGAAGGGCTGTTTTGTGACCCAGTATGTGATCTATCTTGGAGAATGTTCCATGTGCACCCGAGAAGGAAGTATATTCTGTTGCTTCGGGATGCAGAGTTCTAAATATATCCGTCAAGTCCATCTGATCCAATGTATCATTCAGGGCCTTTGTTTCTTTATTGATCCTGTGTCTAGATGATCTATCCATTGCTGTAAGTGGGGTATTAGAGCCCCCTGCAATTACCACATTCTTATGAATAAGGTTGCCTATGTTTGTGATTGTTTTATATATTTGGGGGCTCCCGTATTCGGCACATAGACATGTATAATTGTTAGCTCTTCCTGATGGATAGACCCTGTAATTATTATATAATGCCCTTCTTCATCTCTTGTTACAGCCTTTAATTTAAAGTCTAGTTTGTCTGATATAAGTATGGCTACTCCAGGTTTTTTTTTGACTTCCAGGAGCATGATAAATAGTTCTCCATCCCCTCACTTTCAATCTGAAGGTGTCCTCAGGTGTAAAATGAGTCTCTTGTAGACAGCAAATAGATGGGTCTTGGTTTTTTATCCATTCTGATACCCTATGTCTTTTGATTGGAGCATTTAGTCCATTTACATCCAGTGTTATTACTGAAAGATATGGGTTTAGAATCATTGTGATGTCTGTAGGTTTCATGCTTGTGGTGATGTCTCTGGTACTTTGTGGTCCTTGCAACATTTCACTCACAGAATCCCCCTTAGGATCTCTTGTAGGGCTGGTTTAGTGGTGATGAATTCCTTCAGTTTTTGTTTGCTTGGGAAAACTTTTATCTCTCCTTCTATTCTGAATGACAGACTTGCTGGATGAAGGATTCTCGGCTGCATATTCTTTCTGTTCATCACATTGAAGGTTTCCTGCCATTCTTTTCTGGCTTGCCAAGTTTCATTAGATAGGTCTGCTACTATGCTTATGTGTCTACCTTTGTAAGTTAGGGACTGTTTATCCCTAGCTGCTTTCAAAATTTTCTCTTTATCCTTGTATTTTGCCAGCTTCACTATGATATGTCGTGCAGAAGATCGATTCAAGTTATGTCTGAAGGGAGTTCTCTGTGCCTTTTGGATTTCAATGCCTTTTTGTTTCCCCAGATCAGGGAAGTTCTCAGCTATGATTTGTTCAAGTATACCTTCAGCCCCTTTTTCTCTCTTCTTCTTCTGGAATTCCTATGATATGGATATTGTTCCATTTGATTGAATCACTTAATTCTCTAATTCTCCCCTCATACTCCTGGATTTTTTTATCTCTCTTTTTCTCAGCTTCCTCTTTTTCCATAATTTTATCTTCTAATTCACCTATTCTCTCCTCTGCTTCTTCAATCTGTGCTATGGCCGCCTCCATTTTATTTTGCACCTCACTTATAGCATTTTTTAGCTCCTCATGACTATTTCTTAGTCCCTTGATCTCCGTAGCAATAGATTCTCTGCTGTTGTCTATGCTTTTTTTCAGGATGGCGGGTGTTTAAAAGTCAGAATTGATAGAACAAAAATGAAGAAGATATGGTGAGGAAATAGTTAAGGATGGTAACTGGTTTGGGGTCATGGACGTGACGTCACTATTGAGGGCAGGAAGGGAGGGTACACAGAAGATTCAGCTCAATTTGGGAGGGAACACATTTGAGGGGCCTATGGAACATCCTGGCAGAAATATCTCACCATCTCAGGGAAACAGGGACCTGGTCCTCAAAAGACAAACACAGAAGAGAAGGATTTGGGAGATATTGCATTTAAAAGCCACGACAGTGGACAAGATTACCTGGATATATTGTGAGAAGAAAAAGGTAGAGAACAGAACATCAGGAGTATTAGCCTTTTAAGGAGCAGATGGAGAAAGTAACAACCGTCAGGGGGAAGGATATCAAAAAAGACAGGGGAGCAGAGCATGGTCAATACTAATAAATGCTCTGGAAAGCTGTTGTTCAAAAGAGGCTGAAAAGAGATGTTCAAATTTGGCAGTCAGAAGTTACTGGTGACCTTAAGACAAGGACTTCCACTGAAAAGGCAGGGGGAAGAGGTCAGCATATTGTAGTAGTAAAGAGGAAGACAGAAGGTGGAGTCCTTAAGAAGAGATAACTTTCTGTTGTTGTAAAAAGGATAGTTGAGAACTGGAAGGAGGGAGGGTCAAGAGAAAATGAGTTCATTTACTTTTGAGAGAGGAAAGACCTAACCATATTTTTCTGGATTAGAAGCCAAAGCATTCTCTCCAAAAGCTGATTCAAAAGGAAAAACCATTTCTGGCATATCAAGCAGCTGGTTGGTCCTAAGGCCCATGAATTTATCTTTCTCTCCTGTTCTCGCAATAAGATTTTTCTTATTTAAATACACGAATTGCAACTGTTTTCTCATTGTGGAGCTCATAATTCTCTTTTATCTTTCTTGAAGCTCCAAAATAACATCAACATTCAATATTTTTTATAGCTTTTGGTAAAAATTTAATCTCTCTTTCATCCTAAGAGGAAAGGGGTGAATTGAGTATAAAGCAGATTCCTGATGTTGTATTTTTAGGATAACTTTTTAACCTAAACAACTAATTATTTTAGTTGAATGAAGATAGATAAGTACAGCAATTAAACTGTTAGAGCCTAAATACATGGTTGCATTCTGAAGGTCAGAAAACTAGGAAGGAAAAGGGCAAGTTTTAGAAACTAAGGTTTTTCTAGAAGACCTTAAACGTTTAGCCGAATGCAAACAATAAACATCTTAAACTGCAAAAATTTACATTTAAGATATCATTATTACTATTTCCCCTCATTGAGCATTTGCTCTGCAAGGCACGATGGAGAATACCAATGTAAGTCAGATATAGTGTAGCTGGAAATACTGTATTGTGGGGCTGTTTCCCCCATTCGGGGGGATGCACAGTGGAAGTGCTAATGGTTGGCTGAGCATCAAACAAACAGGCTCAGGGTTCCAAACTGTGGGATTCCCGCAGGTAAGTACAGGTGATGTTAGGAAGGCATATCTAGTTGTGGGGATGGAAAGTACCTTCCATCAAAAAGTTTTGAGGGGCGCCTGGGTAGCTCAGTTGGTTAAGTATCCAACTCTTGATTTCAGCCCAGATCAAGGTCTCACAGTTGTGAGATCAAGCCCTGCATCAGGCTCTGTGCTGAGCATAAAACCTGCTTGAGATATTCTCTCTCTCTGCCCCTTCCCTGCTCACATGTGCACTCTCCCTCTCTTAAAAAAAAAAAAAAAAAAAAAAAAAAGTTTCGAACATTCCTACTATACTAAATGCAACTGTGGTTGATCTTAAGAAAGATATAATTAGGAGGACCATATAATGTATTGTGCACTTTTGAGAGTAAAAGGGGACACTATTATTATCATTAATTATTCTGGAATAATTAAAAGGAATAATTAAAAAGGAATAAGTGGAGTTATTAGTTCCTGGGCTGACCAAGACATATTGTCGGTCTTAACGTAAAGAGCATCAGGGGACGAGACTCATTCAATTTTTCAAATTTCCATAGAAGGGGGAAAGAAAGGGAGAAATGTTTCCAGTGTCTCTGAGCCCCTTAACTTTCTTCTCCAAGGAAGAAAGACTGTCTTATCTGACTGGTGAGTTTCAGAGAATGGATTCAGTATGCTTGGCTCAGGACTTGAGTTCCCTGGCTGTTTTGCATGTCAGCCTGCCTGCAGAGGGTGCAGTCTGGTCCGATTTGCCATGCCTGCCCTAGGGGAAGAGGCCCCAGCTGTACAGAAGACAGAGATTGAGGGCTGAAGGCTGCCTCCTGCAGGGGTAAAACACCAGTAAGCCCATAGAGATGCAGAGCTAAAGTCAGGTTCACTCATCAGCTAGCATTTTAACCCATCTGATTCCTTGGTCTTATTTCAGCATTGACTCCAACCTGGTGAATGAAGACAGACTTCCTATTTATGTCTTGCACCCAGAACTTCATAGAGATTAAAAAATATTTTCAAGGAGACCAAAATAATCTGGAAGACAGAGTAACTTCTTTCCTTCCTTTCCTCCTCTCCTCCTTCCAAACATGTAAGTCCCTACCGAAGGGATATACAAATGAAGACAAAATCACTGCTCTTATAGAATGTATGTATCTAGTTATAGTGCAATGGAATACGTGCTACAATGGAAAGGTGCATATGGTACTGTTGAGCACAGAGAAGAGAACACCTAGTTCTGACCCGCAGAGAATGAATGACAAGAGGAGGCTACGACGAAATTATACTTTAGAACTGAGCTTGGAAGGATCGGTAGATATGAGCCAGGTGAACACAGGGAGCAAGGCTTGTTCCTGACCAAAGAGATGGACATGTGGCAAAGGCAAAGACAACTATGTCATATTTATGACATGAAATTACTTTGGAAAAAACAAAAATACTTTGAAAAAAGAAATGTAGAATATGGTTCAACTGTCAAAAAATCTTCAATATTTTCCCCAAAGAGTTTAGATGTTATTCTGTGACTGTAAGAGCCATTATAGGTTTCTGAGGAAGGGACAGGTATAAGGCAGTTGTATTTTAGAAGAATTTGTAGCCCATACAGCCAAAGGTTTTTGATCATGTAGCCTTATCAGCCAAACATGTCGAATGTACTTCCAAGATGTGTTTATTCATAAATATATATGTACTGCTCTAATATGTACATAATAAAGGGGCGCCTGGGTGGCTCAGTTGGTTAAGCGTCCAACTTCAGCACAGGTCATGATCTCACAGTTCATGGGTTCGAAACCCCGCATCGGGCTCTGTGCTGACAGCTCAGAACCTGGAGCCTGCTTCAGATTCTGTGTCTCCTTCTCTCTCTGCCCCTCCCCTGCTTGCACTCTGTCTCTTTCTCTCTCAAAAATAAATAAATATTAAAAAAAAATCTTTAAAAGATATGTACATAATAAAGCATATGAAAAACAAATTTAAAAAGGAGATGAAGACTAAATAAATAATCATTGTGATTTTATCTCAATGTGGCTTAAAAAAGCTCACATATGAAGTATATGAAGTATCAGCTGTGTTTACTTACTGGTCACTTGGGCTTGTATATTGGTATTATCTTCAACAGGCAGTATCTATGCGAAATCCTTAAGTCACATTTCAATTTTTATGAATTAAAAACTATATAACCTAGCTTACGTATCCACTTAACTGGGCACAAGTAACGTGTAAAACTTCACAGTGCCCTGACAACTTCTGCTATGTCCATTTTTCCCTCAAGACACTCTGGGTACTGTATGTAATAATCTACAGACAGAATGAGAAAGAATGCATTGCCAGTCTGTGTATAAAATAGTAGAGAAACTTATTTTTCCCCCCAGTAGGCGCATAATGAAAAAAAAGCTCTAACATTGTCCTCTTGTAGACCAATAGACAATCTGAGCACCACCATTTTGGAGAGCACTCGCGTTAACGATATATTGGAGGGGGAGATATAACTGGAGAAAAAGACCAAGAGTAATCCAAGTTTGTGGTGACTGGAAGGATGGAGGAAGGTATAAAATAAAAGAAAACATAGAAAAAGCATACGGATAGACAGCTATGTAAAAAAACCAACAGAGCAAAATGTTCATCGTAATATCTCAGTGGTGGGTAAATTACTGTAAAATTCTTTCCGTTTTTCTATACGGTGGAAAATTTTCATAATAATGTATTGGCAAAGTATTGAACAAAGAAAGAGGAGCAGGGATTGGAAACAATATAGGGAATACAGCAAGAGGTGAGGAAGGAGCAAATAGAACTCTGAACCTCTGGCCCAGATGATTATGAGCACGGTGCCTGTGACAGAAAGAGGGATGGGGTGACTTTAGGAGAAAGATGTTCAGTTAAGTTTTAAATATGTGTATTAGAGGGGTGCCTGGGTGGCTCAGTTGGTTAAGCGTCCGACTTTGGCCCAGGTCATGATCTCACGGTTCGTGGGTTTGAGCCCTGCATTGGGCTTTGTGATGACAGCTCAGAGCCTGGAGCCTGTTTCAGATTCTGTGTCTCCCTCTCTCTCTGCCCCTCCCCCACTCGCGCTCTGTCTCCATCTCAAAAATAAACATTAAAAAAAATTTTTAAATATGTTTATTAGAAGTGCTACTTAAGCAATTTTTAAAAAAAGTCTCAAATGCAGTAGGAAATACAGAAACAGAAGTCAAAACAGGACAATACTAGAGAGTCAATAAGGGGGCCAGCCAGCTATAGTAAATTAATGGTTAAGTCTATGAAAAGAAATACATTGTACAAGGGAAAAGAGAAAAAGGCATACAACTGCGCTGCAACAATCAGTGGGCAGGAAAAGGAAACGGAGACGAGCAATAGAGACATGCCCAAGAAGACTAAACACCGCATTTATGAGCTTTCAAAGGTAAAATTCTCTGGGATTATATATTCTAGTTTACCTTTACTGGAGATGATTTCACCATATGGAACTTACTGATGAAAGCCTTTAGACAAGGGAGGTACGTCATAAGAAATGATTTAGGGGCGCCTGGGTTGGCTCAGTTGGTTGAGCGTCCGACTTCAGCTCATGTCATGATCTCGCAGTTTGTGAGATTGAGCCCCATGCCAGGCTCTGTGCTGACAGAGCCTGCTTGGGATTCTCTCTCTCTCCCTCTCTCTGTCCCTCCCCAGCTCATGCGCTTGCACCCACTGTCTCGAGCTCTCTCTCTCAAACATTACAAAAATAAATAAAACAAATAATTTACATACAACAAAATACAGAGATCTTAAATGCTCAATTATAGAAGAGTTTTGGCAACTGCCATATGCCTTCCTAACTACTGCCCCAAACAAGGGGGAGAATATATTCATTACTCCAGAGAATTATTTCAATTCACCCACTTCCCGGTTCCCCACCTCATTTTCCAACTTCTTGCAGCAAAGATGAGTCTGCCTGTTCTCAGACTTTAATTAATGGATAATTGAGTACCCGTTCTTTTGTTCTGGCTTATTCTATTCAACGTTTCTGAGATTGATCCATGTTGTTGAGTGTTATCAACAGTTTTTTCTTTTTATTGATGAGTAGTATTTCACTGCATGAATATACCAAAAATTCTTTAACCATTCTTCTGTTGATGGATATTTGGGATGTTTCCAGGTCTGTGTTATTATGAATAAGGCTGTCGTGATCATTCAGGTGAAGTCTTTTTGGGAACATATGTTTTTCATTTCTCTTGAGACAATGCCCTATGGGCAACTGCCAAAAGTTCTCCAAAGTGTTCACATAATTTTACATCCCTACCAACTAGTGAAAGTTCCAGGTGCTCTACAATCTCACCAATCTTTGGTACCCTTCAGTGTATTGGGCTCTAGCCCTTCCAGGGTGTGAATGGCCTCTCACTGTAGCGATGACTAATGATGATAAGCACCCTTTCATGTCCTTATTGTCTATTCTCTTGTCTTCTTTGGTCAAGTGTCCAAGTTCTTTGGCCATTTTAAAAAAACCTTATTGAGGTACAGTTTGCATATTATAAAATTAATCTGTTTTGAATATTCAATTCAATGAGTTTTAATAATTAACTGAGTTGTGAAACCATCACCATAATTCAGTTTAAGAAGATTTCCATCACCCCAGTAAGATCCCTCATGCTGGGGGTGCCTGGGTGGCTCAGTAGGTTAAGTATCTGACTCTTTATTTTGGCTCAGGTCACGATCTCACGGTTCATGAGATTGAGCCCCGTGTCAGGCTCTGTGTTGACAGTGTTGAGGCTGCTTGGGATTCTTTCTCTCTTCCTCTGCCCCTCCCCCGCTCACTCTCTCTCTCAAAATAAACATTTACAAAGAGGGAAAAAAAAGATCCCTCATACTCTTAATCTCTTAATCCCTTAATCTCTATTCCCATCCTCACTGCTGGGCAACCACCAGTAATCTTTCTGCCTCTATAGCTTTGCTTATTCCAGACATTTCATATAAATGGAATCATGCAGTAGTTGGTCTTTTGTATCTAGTTTCTGTCACCCAGAATAACATTTTGAGGTTTGCTCATGTTGTAGTATGTATATGATTTCATTCCTTTTTATTGCCGAATAGTATTCTATTACATGATTACACCAGATTTTATCTATCCATTCATTGGCTGATGGACATGTGAATTGTTTCCTCTTTTGGGCTTTTATGAATAATGCTTCTCTGAATATTTACAGGCAAGTCTTTGTGGGCATATGTTTTCATTCCTTTTGGGTAGGTACCTAGAAGTGGAATTGTGAGGAGATATGGTAAATTTATATTTAATATTTTAAGAAACTGCCAAACTGCTTTCCAAAGCAGTTGTACCATTTTACATCTGCCCAGCACCTTATAAGGGTTACCATTTCTTCTCATCCTCACCACCGTTTGTTATTATCTGTTTTTTTCTGATTATAGTCATTCTAGTGGATAAAGTGGTATATCACTGTGGTTTTAATTTGCATCTCCCTAATGACTAATGATGTTAAGCATATTTCCTAGTGGTTATTGGACATTTGTGTATCTTCTTTGGTGAAATGCCTATTTAAACATTTTGCTCATTTTAAGGGTTCCTGGGTGGCTCAGTTGGTTAAGCATTTGGACTTCGGCTGAGGTCCATGATTTCGTGGTTCGTGGGTTTGAGCCCCATGTCGGGCTCTGACAGCTCAGACCCTGGAGCCTGCTTTGGATTCTGTATCTCCTCTCTCTCTGCCCCTCCCCCATTTGTGCTCTATCAAAAAAATTTTTTTTTAAATAATTAAAAAAAATTAGTATTTTGCTCATTTTAAATTTTAGGTTTTTGTCTTATTAATGAGTTTTAACTGTTCTTTATAGATTCAGGATACAATTCCTTTGTCAGATACATATTGCAAAACCTGGGGCTTTGACTATTCATTTTCTTAATGGTGTCTTTTGATGAATAAAAATTTAAAATTTTTATTAAGTCCTATTTATCAAGTTTTACTTATTTTCTTTTTTTAAGTAGGCACCATACCCAGCATGAAGCCCAACACAGGGCCTGAACCCATGACACTACGATCCAAACCTGAGTTGAGATCAAGAGCTGGACATTTAACTGACTGAGCCACCCATGTGTCCCTCAAGTTCTTCTTTTATGGCTCATGTTTTTTGTGGTCTGCATAAGAAATCTTTGCTAATCCCAAAGTTATGAAAATATTCTCCTAAATTTTCCTCTAAAAGCTTCATGGTTCTAGCTTTTATGATTGGGTCTTTGATTCATCTGAAAGTAATTTTTGTGTATGGAGTCAGGTATAGTTGAAGTTCATTTTTCCTCATGAATATACAGTTTTCCCAGCACCACTTGATAAAGATCCTCCTCTTATATTGAATTGATTGGCACCTGGGATGCAGTTTAAGTGATCACATATTGTGCATCTATTTTTGGATGCTCTGCTCTGTTCCAATGGTCTGCTTGTCTATCCTGTGTCAATACCACACAGCCTTGATTATTGAGCTTTACACTAACTCTTCAAATCTGGTAGCCTACGTCCCTTACCTCTGCCCTTTTTAAGACTATTTGGCTAACTGGGGCCTTGTATTTTTATATGTATTTTAGAACTGGCCTGTCAATTTCTTTAAGACAGACTTACAGGATTTTTATTGGGATTGTATGGAATCAAGATACCAATTTAGGGAAAACGAACATCATTAACAATACTGTGTCATTCAATCTATGAACACAGTGTATCTCCTTAATTATTTAAGTCTTCATTAAGTTCTTGCAGGGATGTTTTGTACTTTTCAGTTTATCTCGTGCGTCTTTCAGTAGGTCTGTACATCTTTAGTAGATTTGCTCCAAGGTAATTTTTCTTTATATCATTGCAAACAATTTTAAAATAATTCCATTTTCCAATTGGTTGTTCCTAGAAAAACTTTTAATATTGCAATCATGCTGAATGAAATGTGTAACTTTTTTTTTAATAGATTGGAGTTCAATCTATAGGAAGACTATCTGAACCTCATTCTTAGCCATTCATCTTTTTTTTAATATTTATTTATTTATGAAGGAGAGAGAGATAGAGCATGAGCAGGGGAGGGGCAGAGAGAAGAGAGAGACACAGAATCTGAAACAGGTTCCAGGCTCTGAGCTGTCAGCACAGAGCCTAACACGGGGCTCGAACCCATGAGCCATGAGATCATGACCTGAGCCCAAGTCAGATGCTTAACTGACTGAGCTGCCCAGGCACCCCATAGCCCTTTATTTTTTTAACCAAGGTAAATAATTTCTGATGCAGTGATACAAAATGAATGCAAATTTTATTCATCCTCACTCTATATTCAAGAAGGGATAGCAAACAATTTTGGTTGGGGTAAATTCTATATCTATGTATAAGACTAGACTATTAGACACTGTGTAACACACATAAGACAGGCAAGATTATAATCTAAGAATTCTTAGAGAAATTTTTCTACTAAGCAGTAAAAATTGTGTGTGGGCAGGAGTGGCAGGTTGGGGTACGTTAGAGACTTTCACTGAGTTGCTAATGACAGTCTAAATGAAAGATTAGCCAAGGCACGTGGGTGGCTCAGTCGGTTAAGCATCTGACTTCAGCTCAGGTTTCCTAAGTTCGAGCCCCACATCAGGCCCTGTGCTGACAGCTTGGAGACTGGAGCCTGCTTCTGATTCTGTGTCTCCCTCTCTCTGCCCCTCCCCTGCTCATGCTCTCTCTCAAAAAAATAAACATTAAAAAAAAAATTTAAAAAACTGAATGAAAGAGTAGCCATAAATAATAGCATATCTGTCCTAGTGATACTAAATTAAATATATTTTTGAAGGTTCAACAGCCATGATGAAGCTACCCTGTGGTGGAGAATGTACCTAACTTATGAAAATACTTGTTTAGAAATTTTAAAATTTGTCTTTAAAACAAATGTAAAACAAAGGGCAATGTATTTTTATTAAGACTTTCAAAAAAGATTTCACTGTATAATCCTCAAAAAGAGAGAAATAAAGTCTCTCATAAAATTAGATGCAATGACATAATTATCAGGGTCAGCTGAGTACGATATCCACCCATTGGTTATGTGCTTCTGTACATTATGGTTTTTAGGGTTTTGGAAAAGTCACTAAGCAAGAAGAACAACGCGGGATTAAGAGGATAAGTACAGTATAAAAGATTTCTGAATCTCTACCTCCATCTTCACAGTCTTCAGGGGCTTTGGCTTTCTTACAAAGACGAGGATCCAACCAGGTGGTTGTCTTGGTATTGTGGCTGCAGAATAAAGATTTCAGTTAGAAACAGCAAAATAAAGAGGGAGAAAAGTATTTCAAAAGCAAAGATCAAAAGTGACTAAAAGGTATGATGTTTGCACATTTATCTCTGCCAGGCTCTGTTTGTACACCTCGGATTCGATAATCCTACTTTCTCAGTCTGCTACTTTGAAATTGCCATAAAGGGAAGGTAATGCCAGTGGTACTAATTTGAGAAAGACGACTGTAGGGAAGGGGTGAAATTCCAAGTACAGGCTAACAGATGCTTATTTAAGCAGTCAGAAATGTTTCAAAGGGTGGGGACATAGCCCCATACTGTGCATTATCCAGTCGAAAAAGCTGCACTAAAACTCTTGTTTGGTGCTGGCTGAATTCCTCCCTCCCTCCCTTCAAAAAAACACTGTATTTCTTGAGTACCTGTGATGTGTGGGCATTGTGCTGAGAGCTGGGAAGATAGTGATGAACAGACAGATTCGCTGCCCTCAAAAGGGCTCTTTAAAATAAGAGTTTAGCAAAATTAAAAGTTTCTAAGCGTCTTTCTGCAACATGCAAGTAAAAATGATGGGTATAGTTAGTTAAACTCTACTCTACAAAACAAAGTTTTCATCGGTATGGATCATACACTGAATAGAGAAAAGAAAGCAGGAACCAAAAGACTCCCCCCATCTATCCCTCACACACATTCCTTTTTAGAAAGCAGGCCACAGACGCTTTCCAAGAGCAATGCCACCATTCAGCAGATACTAATTCTAAACCCAAACCATCGCACTGCTGTGTAGACAAACAGTGTTATAGTTTAAACATCTGAAATAGGTGGATATTAAAGAAAGAAATAACTGGAGGAAATTATACGGGAAGACAACAAAATGTAAATTGAAGTTATTATCAAAGTAGTATGAGAATATCATTCCTTGATGTCTTTATAATGAGACAAACTCCCTAATCTGTATGTTAATTACTCTTAGGAAATTAAGCCAACGGTTTCAGGGAATTAATCATATCTTCTATGCCTTTCCTAACTCCTGAGCTAACCAGGGCTGTGTGCAACCCCTTCTTACACATTGCCAGGTATGATACCAGCTGGTAGACTGTGGTAGAAACACTTGGGTGTGCTGAATAATGGATAATCGAATCAGAGAAACTGGGGTTGTTTCTAGAAAGATTGTGTTACCCATTCTGTCAAAGAGATAATTTCTCCACACTCAAGTCAGTTAAATAGATTTTAGTAACATGAAAAGGATCAGGACTCCAAAGAGGCTTAGCAACATGTAGATTGTTAGGAAAAAAAAAATCATGCATGTATCTTGCTAGACCAAATTCACAACTGTTACTTGAGAAAAGCTTAACACTTTGGTTCCAGGGACCCCAAATGTTTATTGCTAAGTTAGCAAATGTAGGCAATCTCCTAGGACTTTACCCAGTATTTCCCAAGGTGAAGAAATGCCTGTAGGAGCTATCCCTAAAACATGACAGCTAAAAGCTACAGACCTAGATTAATATTCTTTTCTTACAGATGCATGATTTAATAACAGCAGTAAGATCAAATACATTAGCTATAGCAAACAAAAGAGCTTTGGGTAGCAGCAAATATTTGGCTATCTTGCAGTTATGAACCCTTTATCAGATATGTGATTTGCAAATATTTTCTCGTATCCTGCAGGTTGCTTTTTCACTCGTTGATTGCTTCCCTTTGCTGCATAGTTTTTAAGTTTGACGAAGTCCCATTCGTCTACTTCTGCTTTTGTTGTCTGCAGTTTTTGTGTCATATCCAAGAGGTCCTTGCCAAAGTCAATGCCATGAAACCTTGCCCCTGTGTCTTCTAGGAGTTTTACGGTTTCAGGTCTTATATTTAGGTCTTTAATGTATTTTAATAATATTCAACATAAAGGCACTTCTTTTATAAATTCTCTCCCCTCTCTGTAATCTACTACTTTATCCCCGTTTGCAGGATAAAGGACTGTCAGATTCAAGGTCTCATACATTGCTTCTAAAGATACTCTAGCCTCTTCTAATGACTCTACAACTTACTTGGGGATTTATTTCTAAAGTCATAATGAAAGTCCAAAGTTTAAATTACCCTTGAAAAACCCCTTAAATTATCCACAGAGAAGAATATACCGGATTTTTTCTATTCTGCATAATCCTTGTCATTAACGTTTATGTAAGTGTATAATGTAAGTAATAATGTACCATATATGGTAAAAACAATACAATACACACAAAATCTACATGTTTTAAATACTAAAATCCCCTTGGTAAAGCAAGATGCTCACTCTATGGGAAGGATGTGGAATTTGGGACCAAATGAAGAAACAGATTCAAGTCTCCCACTCCTAATTCATTTTTAAGTATATGTTTCTTGACTGCAGTGTCCAGCCCTCAATATTTTAACTGTTATTTAACTGTTATACTCTATAACTTCACTGCATTCATATTCTACCTCTGGGCAAATTATTTTAAAGATGAGAATGACAGCTGCGTTAGAACATAAAAATGCTTCACAATGAAACTTCCAAAAAATCATTTATTCATACTGATGATATAAAAATCATTTATTATATTATTCTCTGGTCTAAACCATATAAAATTTTAGGTTTATCAAATACATGTGGTTCTATATCTCTATAAATATATTTATATTAATAGTGCTTTCTCATAAATTAGGTTTTATCAATTTATATTGTACCAATTAGTCTGAGGATCAGTGATGGTTCCCTCCTATATTATTCAACTACACTGCTTGAATACATCTAGAACTGAAAATATTAAGCTCAGATAATAAATATGTCCTCCCTCCAGATGATGGTAATTCTTGAAATGCTCATTAAGTTAAGTTAGCCAATCTACCAAAAGTTTAAAAAAACAGCCAGGCAAAATACTCTTCATTCCTACATTTTTCATTATTCATGACAAACCTGTTTTTAATCCTCTTGTTTTTAAAAAACCAGAAGTCAAATACACTATTCCTTTATCCAAGTCAAATAAAAATGAAATATCATCCAGGGAAATCATCAGATTTAGGATCAACTGTTACTTGTATGAAAAAATATATATATTTTTAATGTTTATTTATTTTTGAGAGAGACAGAGCAGAAGTTGGGAGGGGCAGACAGAGAAGGAGACACAGAGTCTGAAGTGGGCTCCAGGCTCCAAGCTGTCAGCACAGAGCCCAGTAGGGGGCCTGAACTCACAAACCGGGAGATCATGATCTGAGCTGAAGTCAGATGCTCAACTGGCTGAACCACCCAGGTGCCCCAATCTTTTTAAAGAAATATAAAAGAAATGGAAGCCTTGTGAAATGAGAATTTAAAAATGTTAAGACAAGCCTCACAGTGACGGGCGTGTTAGAAGAGATACAGACATTTGCTTACTCAATGAAGTAGATCATCCCCGTGTCGGTGTAGGCCATTTCCCAGTTTTTGGGCAGTGGTTCCAGGTTCTCATCTCTCATCATATAATTTCTGAAGTCCATGGAGCTATTTGTTTGGTTATAACTCGGGACAGTCTTCATCCAATCAGAGGACTCAGAATGCCTCTCTCTGTTTTCTGCCATTCAAAACAGAACAGTGTGCAAAGTCGGTAAAGTTACATTCTCTTCAGACAGCTCTCTGCACTTCTAACAAAATGCCAGACATTCACTGCAAATTTCCTTGTATAATATGTCCACGTTTGGCTGTAAAATTTTTGAAGTGACAAACATACTAAATTTTTTTCATTTGCTAAGTGACATTAACCCAGGATAGCATCTCTGATGTCGTCTGGGAAAGAAGCAAAAAATAACACTGGAATCAATTCAGTACATAGTGAATACATATCTGTCACAGTACTACCAGCGACAGCAGCTGCAGTGGCTCTTACGCTGTCCTTTTATAATTCCAGGCTCTAGTTTAACTCATAATCTTCACAGCAACCCTGTTTATTATTTACTAATTCTAATAATTTATCAATATAATATTAATTATATTTATTATACTATTTATCCCTCCTATTCTGTTTTACAGATTATAGATGAGGACACTAAGGCACAGTGAGGTTTTAGTCAAGGTCAAGCAGCTAATGATAGCAAAGTTGGGTTTCACAGCAATAGCACTGCTAGGAATTTACCCAAGGGATACAGGAGTGCTGATGCATAGGGGCATTTGTACCCCAATGTTTATAGCAGCACTCTCAACAATAGCCAAATTATGGAAAGAGCCTAAATGTCCATCAACTGATGAATGGAGAAAGAAATTGTGGTTTATATACACAATGGAGTACTACGTGGTAATGAGAAAGAATGAAATATGGCCTCTTGTAGCAATGTGGATGGAACTGGAGAGTGTTATGCTAAGTGAAATAAGCCATACAGAGAAAGACAGATACCATATGTTTTCACTCTTAGGTGGATCCTGAGAAACTTAACAGAAACCGTGGGGGAGGGGAAGAAAAAAAAAAAAAAAAGAGGTTAGAGTGGGAGAGAGCGAAAGCATAAGCGACTCTTAAAAACTGAGAACAAACTGAGGGTTGATGGGGGGTGGGAGGGAGGGGAGGGTGGGTGATGGGTATTCAGGAGGGCACCTGTTGGGATGAGCACTGGGTGTTGCATGGAAACCAATTTGACAATAAATTTCATATATTGAAAAAAAAAAAAAGAAGAGTATTTGACAAACTGCAAAAACAAAAACAAAAACAAAAACAAAGTTGGGTTTCAAATCTAAGTGGTTCACACTCTTAACTGCTATACCAATCTGTCTCGTACACATTTAACACAGGTCTTTAAAATGATACTAGTTTTTTTTTTTTTTTTTAATTACACTCAACAGACTTCCTATTGCCAAATGTAATTCTGTTGGTAATATTAAAGTCCTTTTAGTGTCCCGGAGTCCATAACGTAAGTAAGAATAAAATTTGGTTACTGTCTAGGGAATTCACAATTCATGCACTTAAACCTCATTTTTAGACTTATGAGATAACAACTCCAAACTGCAGGCAATGCCTTGGAATCAAGAATCTTAGAAGAGCCTTTAGGTATCATTACATATAGTACTTCTACTCCAACTGTCCTTTATCCAAACGAGTTCTACAGTCCATTAATACTACCCACTACCTTTCACTGTCCCTCGTCGTATCTTCATTGCCCTACTCATGTAACTGAAATTCCATGATCAAGCATGATAATCACTCCCTTGCAAACAAACACTACTACTGATTCCTTTGCCTCAACCTTACTTCATCATACGTGCCCAGCTGAACAATAATAACTCTGCTTACATCTTTCCCCCTGCTCTACAGCAGCACATGTAGCTGAATACAGGCAACACTAACTAGTTCACTTTTGATTTATGACCACTAAGCTCAAGAGGGCATTTAACGATGTACGATAATCACAGGAAATTTTAGTCCATTCACTCTGCCACTCTCCCAGATAACCATTTCATACCTTCCTTCTCCTTAAATCTACCATTACTTCTCCCTTATCCCTAATCTCATTTGGATGACTTTGTTTCCTGCACACAGCTAAATCCAATGATCAATTCTCAGTGACCATCTTACGTGAGCTATCAGTGGCATCTGAGAGTTTATCATTCTCTTTCCCTGGCTTCCAGGACACTCTACCCTCCTGGTGTGCTTTCTAGCTCACTGGCTTTTCTCAGTCTCCCCGAGCTCCATGTATTAGAGGCCTTCTCAGGGTTCAGTCTTTGGACCTTTTCTCTTCTCTTTCTATATACTTACTCTCTTGTGGATCTCATTCAGTGTCCTTACTCTGCAATGACAGCTCTACACGCCGTATGCTGATGATGTCCACATATGCATCTTCAGACCAGCCATAGACCTTTAAATCCAACTTCAAACATGACATTTCCATCTGGCTGTCTAGTGAGCATCTCAAGCTCAAATACCCCAGTGTGAGCCCCTAACACCCTTTGCCAACCCAAACTGACTCCTCTTTAAATCTACCTCATCTCAATAAATGCAGCTCCATTCTTCCAGATATTCCATCTAAAACCCATGAAATGATCTTTGTTCTCTTGGGCCTCATATCCAGTCTGTCGGCAAATGTTACTCATTTGTAAGTGGCTCAGACCACTTCCTACCTGTCATGCTTTAATCAGGTCCAAACCAATATTTCTCACTTAAATTACAACCTCTTAACTAGCATCGCTGTTCATGCCCATGCCCTCCTACTGCCTGTTTTCTTTAATTTAATTTAATTCTATTTTATTTCATTTCTTTAGAGGGTGAGAGCAGGGGAGGGGCAGAGGGAGTGGGAGAGAGTGAATCCCAAGCAGGCTCCCTGCTCAGTGTGGAGTCTGACGCAGGGCTTGCTCTCACAACCGTGAGATCATGACCTGGGCCAAAATCAAAAGTCAGACACTTAAGCAACTGAGCCACCCAGACGCATCATCCTACTGCCTATTTTCAATGTGAAGCAAGAATGAGTTTATTAAAATCTGTTTTATCCAGTTCTGCTTCTACTCAAATCCCTAAGTGGTTTCTCATCTCAAAATAAAAAGCAAATTATTTTTTTAAAAAAGCCAAATTCTTCCAACGACCTATAAGATCCTATGTAATACCCGTTTCCACATCCCCCAATCATTATCTGACTGACTTCACTGCTTATTATTTTATTCCCTTCCATTACTCTCATCCAACACATATAATGCATTGTCCACACTGTATCCAACTATATTGGTCTTCTTTCCTTTGTCGGAATATTCCAGGTATACTCCCACCTCAGGGCATTTGTATTAAGAATTCCCTCTGGCTGGGATGTTTTTCTCCCAGGTATTTTGAGCTTACACCCCCACTTCTTTCAAAGTCCTCTTCTCAGTGAGATCTTTTCTGCCGCTCTATTTAAAACCACAAACTTTGGTCACCACTATCTTTTATCCTTTTCCCCCTCTGCTTTTTCTCTTTAGCACTCTCTAATATATGCTATTCATCTATGTTGGATAATTCTGTCTCTTCCCACTAGAAGGCAAAGGTCATAAAGACAGGGGCTTTTGTCTGTTTTGTTCGGTATTTTATTTCTAGCTGTTAGAAAAATGCCTAGCACTTAGCCTAGCAGGTGCTTAATAAATATTTGTTGAATGCATAGTTTTAATAAAACACAGGATTCATTCTCCAGGCAAAAAAAAAAAGTGACAGAAATTAAAACTCACTCAATGTGGAAATCAATCTGAAAGAGAGTTACATTCCTGGGATAGAAGTATTTTGCAGAAAAGCTCTAATACTTTTCTGATTATGGTTCAAAATGACTGTAAAGGAGTTTGCTTAATAGCCAATGACTTGAAAATACTGTTCAAAAAAAAAAAAAAAAAAAAGAAAATACTGTTCATATAGTAAACACCTTAGAAAAAAAATGTTAGCATTATTACATAACATATGTCATCCTACATGGGTATATCAGCATTCTTACATTAATTCTTCAGCAATATATAAAATAATATACAACATTGTTGGGGGAGGGGGCGCCGAGGTGGCTCAGTCGGTTGAACGTCTGACTCGATTTCAGATCAGGTCAGGATCTCACGCGGTTCGCAAGATCGAGCCCCATGTCCCGTTCTGCATTGACACTGCAGCGCCTGCTTGGGATTCTCTCCCTCTCCCTCTCTCTATGCCCCTTCCCCATTTGTGCTAAGTAAATAAATAAACTTTAAAATAAGTTAAACAAAATAATGTACATATTGGTATACACAAATAAGTCTTTACCTATTCTCTCCCTACTTACCTCCCCTCAAAGTGTCAATTTTTTAAGGCAGGAGTTCTAGTTCCCAATCGCAACACACAAATGCACATTTCCGCAACTTTCACTAAGTGAACAACTACGGTTAGTATTAATTCAGAAAAGACCAAGGCTTTTTCGTCATGACTTTTATTGTTTTTTCATTAAAATATTCTGAATATTTTCTCTTACAAAGAAGTGTATAATCCAGGGGAAGTGTCCTATGGTATCCACATGCAAATGGTAGTATACAAACTGCCTCCCACTCTTGGATATACTCCCTTTATTTACTATTAAAAAAAATTTTTTTTCTAATGTCTATTTATTTTTGAAGGAGAGAGAGAGCATGAGCGGGGAGGGTCGGAGAGAGGGAGACACAGAATCCGAAGCAGGCTCCAGACTGAGCTGTCAGCACAGAGCCTGCTGCAGGGCTCGAACCCACAGACCATGAGATCATAACCTGAGCCGAAGTCAGACACTTAACTGACCGAGCCACCCAAGCACCCCAAACATGACCATCAAAAAGTTAGTAACATCTGGTTTAACAACTGGCTTCCATGACAAGCATAAAACGATGGAGGTTACAGACAGCCTTCTCTCTAGAGGAACTGCAGTGGTCACCAAAAGGCTCTTCATTAGAAGTAAAAACAGGGGGCGCCTGGGTGGCTCAGTCAGTTAAGTGTTCCACTTCGGCTCAGGTCACAATCTCGTGAGTTCGAGCCCTGCATCGGGCTCTGTGCTGACAGCTCGGAGCCTGGAGCCTGCTTCGGATTCTGTCTCCTTCTCTCTCCGCCCCTCTGTGTCTCCTTCTCTCTCCGCCCCTCCCCAATTTGTGCTCTGTCTCTCTGTGTCTCTCAAAAAATAAATAAACGTAAAGGAGTAAAAACAGAACATTTCTCCCCCTCAAATTAAGAACACAGAAGTTCCTATATTGGGACAGGTTCATGGTCTCTAATCCCAGTCTCAAACATTTAAAAATGTTAACAGACTTAATTTTGTGGGAGAGCAAAGCTCCCCTTAGAGTATGAGGAGTTCCCTTAACATCCGCTAAAGAATTAGACATGAATTCACCTAAATCTTTTTAGACCTGTTTTCAGTCTCTACACCCAAATATACTGGGGTCATTAATGTCAAACAGATTATGTGGCATAACTATGTGAGATGTTAGGACAATAAAACAGAACTCACACTCTGGAGGACACAAATGAATATATTAAGACAGTCAATACAATGTATGCAGCAAATTTTAGTAGATGATGAGGAAAAACATCAGAGGCTTTGGGAAAATAATATGGTAATGGGTTCTGCAAATTTGGGGATGTGATCAAATTCATTCATTTACTGGGTATCAATAAAATACTTTTTTAGTTCCTACTTTGTGCCAGGCACGGTTTATGGTGCAAGGGATACAACAATGATGCATGCAAAACTTCCAGCCCTTATGAAGTTCATATTCTAGTGTTGTGAATAAAAATATTATAATAAATAGCACTAAAATTAGTTCTGCTGTAATTCTGTGGCTTCCCACTTCTACTCTCAATTAGCAGGGTAAGAATCTCCTAAGCAACCACATTAGTTAGGGGTGCTCAAAAGATTCTCCACCACTAAATTTCTGTTGGTTTTGCATTTAATGAGAAATAAGAGAGTCAGGTTTGGAAATTTTCTTTGGGTGATTAAGAATTTAAATTCAACATATTGCTAACAAATATTTCAGGTAATTTTTACTGGCATGTTTCTGATCCCCTGCATTTTTAGTTGAAGGCTGGGTCTTAAAACTACATTTTGTTCATATCCTGTCGAGTAGGACTCACGCCAACCCGATTCCCATATCTTGGAGCCTCAAATATTTCGAGTCGCAGGGTAATGGCATATCACGTTATTAGTAATGACAGCTTATTATTGACTTATCCAAACTTCCACTTGGTACAACTCATTTCAGCCTATGAGATGGCTGCCAGAGATACACTGTGTTCCATGTACAACCTTTTAGAAAAAAATCAGAATCGCAGACTTTGCGATAGATTTTACTACACAGACTTTGCGATAGATTTTATTACTTCTAATTCAGTGTCACGTTATAGTCAATACGGAAGATCAGTTAGAAGTGACTCATCTATTTACAAACCCGCATTTCCGCTGCCATTAATAGCTTCCTTGTCCTCATCTTCTTCCTCTTCAGGAAGAGAGCTGTCCATTCTCTCCATCTTGCTGACAGATGTGGTTCGCTTTCTTTGGGATTCTGTGTCAAACTCATTATCAAAGAGGACCTGATCAACTGGATCTGGCTGGAAAGGGCTGGGTTCTGCTGGAGGTTTGGGAGTTCCATAGAAGTTTCCTGAAATGGACAAAGTAATAGCAGCTGAAAGAACTGATGTTGAATTGAGAGTCAGAACAATATGACCCAGCATATGTCTCTGCCCTGATATCTCATACTGAGGCTTCTAATTGATCACCATTGGCCAAAAGGAAGCCAAAACACTTCTTCTTAGGAGTGGAGGAGGGAGAAAGAACAGAAAGAACTAATTTTTCAAGAGCCCTTTACCATGTATTTTCTAACATTATCTAACTTAAAGAAAAAAAAATGTTTAATGTTATTTTTGAGACAGTGAGAGAGAGGGAGAGAGAGCACGAGCAAAGGAGGGGCAGAGGAAGAGGGAGACATAGAATCTGAAACAGGGGCCAGGCTCTGAGCTGTCAGCACAGAACCTGACATGAGACCCGAACTCACGAACCACGAGATTTTGACCTGAGCCCAAGTCAGACACTTAACCGACTGAGCCACCCAGGCACCCCTAACATTATCTAACTTTTTAATACTGTTTGTACTAAGGATAGGAAGTTGACTTCATGTACATAGTTTATTTATTCCTACAGGGCTGGCTTTGCATGGGATCTAAATTAGAGCCTCGTTTGTGAATTTAAATGCATCAATGCTCTTGTGTAAGACTAATTGGCATAAGAAGTGGGAGTAAAGGAAGAGAAAACTAACTCAAATAATTTTGTTCTGATGTGCAACATAATGAACTATTTTGGTAAAACGAGGAAATATGTGGGTAAAGGATAAAGCTGAGAACTAACCAGTGTGTGTTGAAATGTAGGCTGTTTATGTAAAAGTAATTTTTAGGTTCTCTGAGCATTCTAATTATATTATTTTATTCGACAATTTATTGAACAGAGACATTATTAGCATAATTCAATATTGGCTTACTCTCAGGAAAGAAAGAAATACTTTAATATTCTAAGTCTTGAGGATCAGGAATTTTTGCAGTAAAAATAAATGTTCCAGAGTAGAATGAAAACAATTGAGTATCTTAATTTGTCATGCAATTCCCAGTAGGTGGGCAAATACAATGGAAAACCACTCAAAAGATCTAGCTACATGAATAGTTTGTGGCTCCTGCCAGTTTTGACCTTTTATCAGCCACCATGCCAATGCTCTAGGAAGATAAATATGGTTAGGGAATAAAATACTCACTATATATATTTTAAACATCACATCTTCTAATCAAATTCCTGGGCTCTTAAGCAGGCAATTATTATTATTTTTTTAGTTTTTTAAAAATGTTTATTTATTATTGAGAGACAGAGAGAAACAAAGCATGAGCATGGGAGGGGCAGAGAGAGGGGGAGACACAGAATTCAAAGCAGGCTCCAGGCTCTGAGCTGTCAGCACAGAGTTCGATGCAGGACTCAAGCCCACAAACCACGAGATCATGACCTGAGTTGAAGTTGGACACTTAACCAACTGAGCCAGCCAGGCGTTCTTTAAGCAGGCAATCATGACACTCATCACATAGAGTAAATGAATGGGGTATATAATGAATTATTTGTCCCAGATGAAAAAAGCATAGGTTGTTCACCATAAAACTGAGGCAAATCTACAAATAAGTTCACCTTCAGTAGTGTGTGCCTTGAGGAGAAAGCATTAAGATAAATTCTTTGGAAATCTGACTTAGAGTGGTAATTGTCATTAAAATATTCAAGACAAAACAATGAAATCAAACCAAAACACTTATCAACTACCTCTTATCTCTCCCACTCAATAAGTCCCTTGCTTCCCAATCCATGTTTGAAATGGAGTTATTCCTATCATGTAGATGGATGCAAAGATTCATATTAAAAGGCTCAGAGGAGGTCTCTGCGAACTTTCTGGGCCACGAGTAATAAAGCAAAGACTCAACGAAGAGGCCAGCTCACACTTCTCTGGGGCAGGGGGCACAGAAACATCCCAAAGAGAGGTCTGGTGGAGGAGAAGGAGGATGCCCCAGGATTTCAATTTCTCCTGCACTGTGTCCCCCAATCATGCTGCCCAGGAATTTGGACATGCCGTGGCAAAAATCAAATGTCCACTTCTCTAAGGACGGTAGTTGTAGTAAAAATGCTAGACACACATGTTACTGTGTAGACTTAGTAATTACTACCCCACTTGAGGAAGTTTAACTGTCTTCCTGGGTGAAATCAGACAAATTTGCAATATTGAGATTGCTACCCATGATCATGAAGATTTTAGGACTTCATAATAAATTCTGGCAGTTTCCTTATTTAAACGTGATTATTGGGCTTAGATTAAAAAAGAAAACTAGGGTTGCTCATAAGGAAATTAGATCTATTTTTCTTGAGTGGTTGGTAAATAGCAAGATTTCAGATACAGCAAGGCATAAAAATGACACAGTTTGTGAGTCCTTCTATATTATTATCAGAAAAAGGTTTTCAGCTTTTTGAAGCTGTTTTGGAAGGCTTCCGCCCCCCCCCTCTTTTTTCTTTCCTGAAGGTTTTTTAAAATTTTTCAAATGGAATTATCAACTATTAAATATTTTAAATACACACAAAAAACACAGACAAGTGTATTAGAAGCATCCTTATTTACTTAACTTTCCTTTCAGGTCAGATTCCTTTCAGGTCTCCCTTTTATCCCTCTTTAAGGACTTGCATATATGGTCACATATTCAATTAAAGCCCTAACTTCCTGTCTCGGTCCTTCCCGTGCTCTCCTTGAGCTGTCCTGAAGTTGGTATGTGTCATTCCCCTGCACACTATGTACAACCAGGATGCATGTACATGCACACATAATATATAGATACCAGTTTTTGTGAAAGCTTCATAAAGGTTTTTGTCACATTTCATATCTTTTTAAAAATAAATGGTATACTGTATGTATTCTTTTGCACCTTTCTTTTTATACAATTATATTTGTAGGACTTATTCGTGTTCATACATGTAGATTCAAGTCTATTTAACTGCTGTATAATTAGTCCATTTTCATGAAAAATTAAAGCGCACCTCATTAACTCCCCTACTCAAACAGAGTTGTTTCCATTCTCTCACTGTTTCAAATTAATGCTGTAATGACCATTCCGGCATGTGACTACTTACGCACAGAGGTAAGGATTTCTCTAGTGTAGGCATCCAAAGAGGGAACTGCTGGGTTCAGAGTTAAGTGCATCTTCAAATTTACCAGCTATTACCAAGATGCTCCCCAAAAGGGGACTGTATCATTTTATACTCTTGCCAGCAGTATATGCGAGTTTCCACTTCCCACAATTATCAGACTTCAAGATTTTTGTCAATCTGATGGGTGTGAAATGGAGCATTTCAATTTGCATTTCCTTTGAATTCAGCACACAGCAATTAATAATATGTAATATGCCACACTGCCAGATCCCATGTTGTTATACTTAACAGAGGGAAATAAAGAAGAATGTCTTTGTGATGTAAGGGTGGAGAAGGACTTCTTTTTTTTTTTTCATGTTTATTTATTTTGAGAGAGAGAGAGTGCACGTGTGAGCAAGCACGGGGGAGGGGCAGACAGGGAAAGAGAGGGAGAATCCCAAGCAGGCTCTGTGCCGTCCGCACAGAAGCTGATACAGAGCTCGATCTCATGGTCATGACCTGAGCCAAGATCAAAAGAGTTGGAAGCTCAACTGACTGAGTCACCCAGGCGTCCCCAGAGAAGGACTTCTTAAAACTTCTAAAGCACAAATCCTAAGAGAAACAGTGATAAATCTCATACATAAAAATTAAGGATTTCTGGAAGACTGGGTGGCACAGTGAGTTAAGCATCCGACTCTTGATTTCAGTTCAGCTCACAATCTCACGGTTTTTGGGTCTGAGCCCCACAATAGGCTCTGCGTTATCAGCAGGGAGCCTGCTTGGGATTCTCTCTCCTTCTGCCCCTCTTCCATTCTCTAAAACTAAATAAACATTAAAAAAAAAATTAGGGGCGCCTGGGTGGCTCAGTCGGTTAAGCGTCCGACTTCGGCTCAGGTCATGATCTCGCGGTCCGTGAGTTCAAGCCCCACGTCAGGCTCTGTGCTGAGCACTCAGAGCCTGGAGCCTGTTTCAGATTCTGTGTCTCCCTCTCCCTCTGACCCTCCCCCGTTCATGCTCTGTCTCTCTCTCTCTCTCAAAAATAAATAAACGTTAAAAAAAATTAAAAAAAAAATTAAGGATTTCTGTTCAATGAAGCAACACAGGACAAGCTTATCAGGTGCCAGAATGGGAGGAAACCTCTATAACCAATAAGGAATTAATTTCTAAATAAATATCTAAATATCTAAGAAATGTCTGCAAACGGAGATCCCACTTGAAAAAAACACACGAAAAGACAATTACTAATAGGCATATGAAGACATGCTCAAACTCTCTGACTACCAGAGAAACTTGAATTTAAAGGAGATAGCACTTCTACAACCATCAGACTGGCAAAATTCTGAAGCCGGATGGTGAGGAAGTGGAGTCCTTACTGATGCTGCTGCAGGAACCGACAGGCGATGCAGGGGCAGAGCTACCTCAACCCCTTTACCAGAGCGAGTACAGACAGCCCTTAAAACCCCACAGTTCTGCCCCTGGGTACGTATGCCACAGACACACTCACACAGGTCTAGGAGAGAAGGGTGTCACAGCTTTATCCATGGTGGCGGGGGAGATTGGAAGCAATCTGGAAGTCAATCACTGGGAGAGAGGTTAAGTAAAATGCCGTGGATTCACAACCTGGAGTACTGTGCGGTGCTGAAGACAGCAATGAATTACATGTAAATACAGTATAGCAACATGGGTGAACCCAGAAAACATAGAAACAACTGAAAACCGTTAAAAACTGAATGAGATCTAGAATAATAAAGAGTAAATGCATGCAAATAATAAATGCATGCACACGAGGTGCACAATACACATTTTGCAAGAATGCATACAAACAAAAGCATACATATTAAACACATCAGTCTGGTTGCCACTAAGAGGGAGGTGAATGAGAATAGGCTATTTGCATAAAAATATAAAACGGCAGTGGTCACTTCCTCTTAGAAGCCTTCACAGGCCACCTTATCTTTGATATTCTTACTATTTTCTTTAAATCTCTTATTTTTTGGGGCACCTGGGTGGCTCAGTTGGTTAAGCGGCCGAAGCGGCCGACTTCGGCTCAGGTCATGATCTCGCGGTCCATGAGTTCGAGCCCCACGTCGGGCTCTGTGCTGACAGCTCAGAGCCTGGAGCCTGTTTCAGATTCTGTGTCTCCCTCTCTCTGACCCTCCCCTGTTCATGCTCTGTCTCTCCCTGTCTCAAAAATAAATAAAACATTAAAAAAAAAAAAAAATCTCGTTTTTGTTTCCTTCATAACATCTCCTTTTGATGTTTGATTTTGTTTGTTTTACTAACTTCGTATTTAGATATGGGATTTATTAAGGTAGTATCATTTCATTATTGTTCACTACAGTATCACTATTCCCTCTTACACTGCTTGGCATATAGTGGGGACTTAATAAATGGTTTGCTGAGGGGTGCCTGGGTGGCTCAAGTCAGTTAAGCCTCCGACTCTTGATTTCAGTTCAAGTCACGATCTCATGGTTCATGGGATCGAGCCCTGCACTGGGTTCTGCGCTGACAGCGTGGAGCCTGCTTGGGATTCTGTCTCTCTCTGCCTCCTCTGCTAGTGCTTTCTCAAAATAATCAAATAAACTTAAAATTAAAAAAAAAAAATGGGTTGCTGAATGAATGAATGAACGAATGAATGAATGAGTTGTGGGAGCTAAGCTCAGAACCCGTAGCTGCGGCAAACTGAGCAGGCAAAAGCAAATCACAGAAGACTCTGAAGAGGATTCACAAGCAGAGCTGTGCCGGAGGAAGGCTAGCACGACAGCAATGGGCAGGTGGGGAGCACGGAGGGAAGAAGGTGAACAAATGACATGAACCATAGTAGCCCAGACGCAAGCCAGTCCAAGGCCCACAAGGAAGTGTGAGAGTGAAAAGAAAGGCACTGGAAAAGCTGCTACAGACAAAGAAATGGCTAGATTTGGTAGCAGACACGTGGGAATAGGAGAGAGAGGAGGAAGCAAATGACGACTCCACTGTTTTGAGCCCAGGGTGCAGCTAAAGAGAGAAATTATGAATTACTCTTTTGGATACACACAAATGCATGTTTGGATACGCTGAATTCAAGGTCAGTGTTTACTGAACACCATTTCTAGACACTAAGGATACTTCTGAATAAGAAAGACATGATGGTGCCTTCATCAAGCTTGTGAAAAAGGCAACCATGACAGCGTGATGAAGCAATGATGAGGGAGTACGGGAAACCATGGAGCAGACAAGCTTGCCAGGGGAGAGCGGAGGTTAAGGGGGAACAAAGGACGGAACGTGGCCTCATTTAAAAACTGAAACTGATCTTAAGTCTCTGCTTCCTAGAACCAAGTGGGTAGAGAAGAGATAAGAAAAGAAAATCAATTATTCTATTTTTGTTCTCTCCCCCCCCCCCCCCATCTGTATTCTCTCTTCTCCAAGAGAGCCAAGCTGTGTAGACTTTTTAAAGTGCACAGTATTTGGATTCCCAACCACAAACAGAGAGCAATCAACAAACACATGTTGAGTTCACACGATGAATATGAATTTCTATGAAATATGCAAACTGGCCAGTTTGAATGATTTCAGTACATTCTTCACAATCAGCTTCATAATATGATGGAATGCTTCTGCTTATTATTTAATCCCATTTTAGTTAGCAAATGACAAAGAGCCTAACCAAAAGAAAAATTTCCCAAAGACCAACAGAAATTTTTTTTTACAAAAATGGTATTTTACTGATCAAATTTCCTTTGAAATAATTCTAGTCAGTTTTCTAATAATTCAGATAGTTTTCTAGGTTGCTGCCATTGTCAGTACTTAGGGACATACCATCATACGTTCCACTTTCTAATAATGCGCCACTCTCTTCCAGTGCTTTGAACTGTTCAACAGAAATGAAATTATAGTCCACCCCTGGTACTTCCCCATCCCTGGGGGCCCTTGTAGTGCCTAAGGAAAAAAACAAGAAAAAAAAAAAATAGGTTGTAAAGTGCTTTTAAACTTACAGAATATTGAGAATAGAAAATACAGTCTATAGAGAACACATGGGAGAAACACACTACTGAATATATGGTACCTTCTAGAATGACGATCAGAAAATTTTAGATTTAACATTTTTTGGTGAGAGTAGGAAGATAATGTAGAATGACTAAATACACTTTAATAAATTCTACAGATAGCTATGAAATTTGAACCACAAAGACTAAAAAAAGTTTTAGTGTCAAAGGAAGCTTAACTTTCTAAGACACAATTCTTTTTTTTTTTTTTTTAAGTTTATTTATTTTCGGAGAGAGAGAGAGCGTGCACGCAAGTGAGCGCAGGGGAAGGGCAGAGAGAGAGAGGGAGAAAGAGAATCCCAAGCAGGCTCCGTGCTCTTAGCACAGAGCCCAAAGGAGGGCTTGATCTCACAAACTGTGAGATCATGACTGAGCCTAAACCAAGAGTTGGATGCTTAACCAACTGAGCCACACAGGCGCCCCCAACAGTTAATTATTTTACTTCACTTATCACTACTTAACATCTGAAGGAAAGATAAATCTACCAATGACAGATTCATATTTCATATTTTGAGGGACATGGTATTCTTTTTTTTTTTTTTTTAATTGAAGTAAAGTTGACATACAGTATTAGTCTCAGGTGTATACAGACTTCATTTTCATCAAACTACATTTGTTTCTTCCCTGGAATAAATGTAAGCTAACCTTCTACTTCCTAGCGTCATGAAGGACAATAAAAAGAGAGACACAATTTTTAAAGGTTCTTGTAATAAACTCTAGTTTAAAAACTTGGACAAATATTAATTATGAAATTATTTTAGATTAATGAATAAAAGGCTTAAGGCTTAAGATAGGTATTCACATATTACACCTTAGCCATTATTAAGTCATTTCAAACACTTCAGAAATACACTGTTTAATGAAATATACTATGGTAATACAATACTAAATTTCTGTCTATTAAAGAATTCATGCTAAAGCAAAATCTTTCAGATCAAAAGTATAAATTCAAGTTACGGAAGCACTGCTACCTTTGACTGAATTTTACGGAATATGAATTAAATTGAAAATTTATTATCAGTTCTAGATACTAGAAAAATTATTTCAAATAGTAGAGAATACAAAAAAGAGATCTAAATATTTAGCCAGGACACAGAGTTAGGATATTGTGGCAAATCCTGTGTAAGAATGCCTTCCCAAACCTCTTCCTCCACTTCTGCTCCCTGTTCATTAATGGCGCTCCAAGCCAGAAACTGGCAAGTCCGCCATCTTAGGTTCTTCTCTCTATTCCACATCTAGTCAACAAATCCGGTTGACTCCATCTCCTGAATATCTCTAGGATTTATATACTTTAATTCATTCTCACACTGACCTAATTCATATCACTATCTATGGTCTCCTAGGTTCAACCGTTGCTCTCCCTGGCTACTCTCCTTACCCAGACTGTAGCCAGTGACTTCTCTTAAAACAATCATCTGGGCAAAAATCCTCTAAATCAATCAAAGGTTTCCCATGATCTTTAGCACTGAAGTCCACACTCTACCTTTCCAGGTTCTTTATTGCCTCACTCCTTTCATATTCCAGGCTTTAAACATAAGAGGGTTTTTTTCCCCCAGTTCTTTTAATGTTTCTTGGATTTGCTCACCTCCATAAGGCCTTTGTCCAAGCCATTCTTTTCTCTGGAAGACTTCCTCTTCCCTTTCCCACTCTTACCTCAGCTAATTCCTGGCTTAGAAAGTTTCTTTAGTGGGGCGCCTGGGTGGCTCAGTCAGTTAAACCACTGACTTCAGCTCAGGTCATGACCTCACGGTTTGTGGGTTCAAGGCCCATATCACTGTCAGTGCAGAGCCTGCTTTGGATCCTCTGCTCCCTCTCTCTCTGCCCCTACCCTCCCATTCCCCATGTGTATGTGTGCGCGCTCTCTCTCTCTCTCAAAAATAAACATTTAAAAAAAAAAGTTTCTTCAAGAAACCTTCCTGGGGTATGGAACATGAAGGAATCACATCTAAGTGGTTCAAAGTAATAGCCCCAAGTCTTAGTACAGTGAAAGAATCATGGCAGGTACTCAATATAGACAGTTGTCAAGTAAATTACATGAAATTTTACACAAATATAATTAGCAGTGTCTAGAAATATGCTATTATTATAATTCACGGGAAATTATTAATTGCTCTTACTTTTTAGTTGCATTACATTCTATAACATGAAAAACTCCATAAAGATGTTAATAAACCATTAATGGTAACAATCTCAGAAAATAACAATTAAGCCAACACTGTAAGCAACAAAGACTGTATTCAACAAATTTCCCCCCTCATCCTTACCCAACTTCTTATAAAAATGAGCATTTCTTTATCTGCTTTATCTCACAGAGGATACAAAATCTGGAAAACATAACTTTCTTTCTTGTTAAATATTTTTTTGTCAAATTTGTTTTTTCATATATATTGACTAAACTACATCGTTAGATTCCCCAAAAAGCTAATAGCTCTTAGCTCCATATAAAGTAAAAGTTAACATTGGAAAATAAATTTAATGATTAAATTTAAAATTTATAATGATCTGTGATAGATGAAAAACGTGGCCACAATATTTTGTACCTCCTCCCATCAAGAGATGGGGCAGCCTCCTGCCTCATCTCTGAAATCTAGACTGGATCTATGGTTTGCTTTCAGTAATTTAAGGTGGAGGATGTGATTTTGTACAATTTCAGGAGTCTAGGCTTTCATCTTTGCCTTATTAGAATGGTTCCACCACCAAGCATGGAAGTGTAGTCTAGACTATGATGAGAGAGCCTCACCCAACAAACAGCACCAGGGTTCCAGACTTGTGAGTGAGGCCATCTTAACCCCTACAATCTGCGTGGAGGTGCCAATGACCGCAGCCACAAGAGTTGTCCCAGTTGAGTCATCCGACTCATGGAATCATGAGAAATAATGCATGATGGTTATTTCAAGTCATTAAGTGCTGGGCTGGTTTGTTATTTGGGAAAGGCTAATTAAAATATTATCCAAATAAATTCTACTATAACACATAATGATTATATAAAACTCGACTTAAGAGAAAACCATATTACAGTTAACACTATAAAAAGAGCACTGATCCAAGGGGCAGGAGTTACTCTATATTTTAGTCTAGAATTGTTATTAACAGTAGAATTTTAAACAAGCACTGAATCCTTCTGGGCCTCCTTCTCTTTCTGCAAAGTGGTGTTGAGCAAGATGATGTTCATGATTCTTTCCATTAGAGGTATGAAATGTTATGTGTGACATATACGTTTCCAAGACTTAAAAAGTAGCTTTAATGTTAATTCTCTTAACAAATATGGATTACAAATTTTCACATCTTATCCCCAAAAATGTATAATCCCACACACATAAAAAGTTCTCTCCCTTTCTCTACGTTACCTCATTGTCTTCAGCATTCCAGAAAATTTATCTTTATATTCTCCTGATACTCTATATATTTAATGTAAAACTTTCTGTATTGCCTCCAGTAACCACTATAATTCTTTTTACGTAAAACTTCCTCTGAATCGTGTTTACACACAGTCTCCAACTCCTCTCCTCTCACTCTCTCTTGAGACCATTCCAATCAGATCACTGCCCCACACACTCCGCTGAGACAATCCGCTGTATTCATCAGGAGTCTCCACTTTGCTTCACCCAATGCTCGAGTCTCAGTCCTCATATTACCCGACCTTGTGTCAACATTTGATAAAACTGACCATTCCCCTCTTTTGCTTTATTCTGAAACCTACAGAAAGTTTCATAAAACATATATATAAAGTTTAACAAGTAGTAATATATCAAATCCATCCAAGCGAAGAAAGAGAATATCACCAGGGCAACAAAAGCCCTCTTGAATGCCTCCAATCATACTTCTCTCCTTCCCCTCACCCCCAAAGGTACCCATCATCTTGATATTTGTGATGATGATTCCCTTTCTTCTTTCAAATGTTTACCAACTATGTAATGCATTCGTAAGCAACATAGCTTAATTTTGCCTATTTTATAACTTCATATGAATAGAATCATGCCATATGCATTCTTTTAGGTCCACATTAACACGTGCCAAGTTTTTAAACTTCTGCCAACATGTAAAGGCATCTCACTGTGTGTTTAATGTACAACTGGGTTTTGAGATTATACGTTCTTTTTCAAATATTTACTAGCCATAGATATTTCTTCAGTTGTGAAGTGACTGTTCAAGGCTTTTGCCACTTCTCTATTGCCTTGCCTATCTTCTAAAATTTGGTTTGTATTTCTTTACATTCTGGATACGACAGTGCATCATCAAATCTCAGTAATCAACGGCTTCTAAAATGCACCACTATCTTATCACTAAAAAAGAAAACAAAATGACAATTAAAATTGAAAGACACCACCTACTGAAAGCTACAATCCAACTGGAGAGAGGTTAAAATGTGAAATAGCTGTATCTTAGCACTGAGGAAGCACTGCCATCCTCTGTCACATACAGCATCACAAAGGGGGAGTTTCTGCAAATATGTGAAATGTGCTTCCTAGAAACAGTGCTCTATGCAAAACTGTGTTCCCCAAATAGTAGATAGAGGTTATGGAGAAAATAGGGTCAGAGTTGACTTCTCAAAACCTAGCGCAACTTTGTTACCAGAGCACTAGCAAAACCAATAACCCCCCCAATTAAAAATATTAATACAATTTAAAAGATTTTAAATTCCTAAGAAAAACATCAGACTAAATAAAATTCTTTGTCTTCAGAAAATGACTTAAAAAAAAAAGAAATGAATAGCTTGACAGGAAGGGGTATGAGGAGGGTTGAGGCTACTGAATAATGAAGATAAGATCAGGCAAAATGTGCAATAAATGATTTTAAGATAAAGCACATGTTCAAATTGAGAAGAGGCCAAATCAAGGCGAACGGGCATCGCGTATGGTGCATACAACATTCAACTATGTTTGCATATTCCTTCTACTTGCCGCTACTTGATGACACAAAACATTAGCTTGCTGGAGGAAATGGAAAGAACCAATATTACTTCCATTAAATTGATATCATTATCCCACCTACTTACCAATCATCTATGAACTTGGTTATTATAGAAACCAATGTTGTAGCAGAACAGACAGTATCTTCTCCTACCCTGTGATTTTTTTCATCTTTTTTAATGGTCTTTTAATGATAATAGTTTTTCATTTTATTGTAGTTAAATTTATCAATCCTCTCCTTTATAGCTAATGCTTCCGTGCCTCGTTGAAGAAATCCTTCCAAAGGCCATGGAGATATTCTATATTCTTTGTTAAAAGCATCACAACTCTGCCTTTTACACCTAATAGTTTAATGCACTAAAATAGATCTTTCTTGACTTGATGGGAGATAGTGGTCGGGCTTCTGTTTTCTTCCAGAAGGCTATTCAACACAATTTATTGAAAAGTCAATTATTTTCCCCTTTGATCAGGCATGTTACTTCTATCACAGAAATCTTATACAGAAACATCTACATAAAACTAGGTGTGTGACTGGATTTTCTATTACGTCCCATTTACCCACTGACCATTCCTGCACCATTATCACAGTGCTGTAATTATTATGTTTTCATGATAAATCTTGATATTTAGGAGAGCAAGTTCACCTATTCTGTTTTTTCCATTTATAGCCCTTCCATATAAAATCTGGAATCAGAGAAAGAGGTTAAAAATGCTGGAATTTTTATGGGATTAGAATGAATCTATTAATCAATTTGAGGAGAACTGTTATCTTCACCAATAGTGAATCTTTAATCCAGGAACAAGAAATCTGTCAGTATATTTACATCTTCTTCCTGGTCCCTTAGTTTTGCCTCATAGAAGTCTTTACGCTTCTTTTGAGATTAATTTCTAGGCATTTCAAATACCTATATGCTATTATAAATATTTTTGTAAACTTCCATTTTCTAATTATTGAGAATACAGAAAGAATACAATTGTGGGAATCCACTTGGTCACTTTATTTGGATATAATTGACCTACAATCAAAATTCACTAATTCTAACAGTACAATTCTGTGAGTGTGGGGACCCATCACCCCTAAAAGTTTTCTTGTGCCTCTTTGCAGTCCTCACCCTGTGGCAGCCACTGATCTGGTGTCACTGTAGTTTTGTCTTTAATGGAATCTCATAGAAACAGAATCATACATTAATTTGATTCCAGTAGTGGGTTGTATCTGGCTTCTCTCACTTAGCAGGAGGCTTTTGAGATCTATCCTTGTTGTGATTCAATGTACTTTTATTGCCTAAGTGGTATTCTATTGAATACACCAAAATTTGATTATGCATTTACCATTGACGGGTATTTGGGTTGGTTCCAGATTTTGGACATTCTAAATAAAGAAGCTATAAAGTTACAAGTCTTTGGGCAGACATATATTTAAATTTATGTTGGGTTAATATCTAGGAAATGCTGGGTCGTATGGTAAGTCTATGCTTAACTTTAAAAGAAAATGCCCTAAAGTTAGTATACGTTGCAGTCTCACCAACTCATATATGAGAGCTGCAGTTGATTTACATTAGGGTTTTCATGTAAGAATTCCTTCTTGAAGTTTTCTTGGCAAATTGACTTTTTCAAAAGCCCAAGAAAAATCAGTTGGTAGGGAAAATGCGAAAACAAAGTATTACAATTCTCCTGTGAGAATTAAAGCTTAATCATTGGACAGACACGTTACTGATTTGAAGGAATCTAAGGATATCAACTGAAATCAAGAGCAAAAAATACTGAAAAGTGAAACCAAACGGTAAAGTTGGCATTTCCACAGCAGCACGTGGGAGAGCAGCAGTCACAATGCACTCGTCAGTCTTACTTGCAGCTGTTCCCTGGGCTACAAGTGTGAGGTCAAGGCCCTGTCTGCTAACAGTGAGTCTTTCTTGCAAATACAGTATTAGTGAGATTAAATGCGTCTATACTTTATATAAATCCTATGACTGGTATTCCCCCAAAAAATCACAGGTTTTGAAAGCAAAACAAGTCCTTAAGTTGGCAGTTCTGACATGGGATTCTATGTAATCATTTCACCTTGAAGGAAGATCTGAATATTATTTGAATACTATCCAACAATGTCCTTTGGCCTTTTCCACTGCTTGAGTATGTGTTATGAGTTTCAGTGCTTTGTAAATAATAGAAGAAATGCGAAGAGAAGTGAACATCGTTGTGGAACACTCCAAACCTGAAATCTGAAACTGGTCTAAAATCTAAGGTAGAAGCAATATGGATTTCAATGGCAAAACCAACATCAGGGCAAGGAGACAACATATTTTCACCATTAAAAAAGAAAACAAGCTTATTCAAATGACCACTGACTAGCACCTAACAATTTGAAGAGCATCGATGCAATATGGAAAAATTTTCTATACCGGAATATTTGCAACCAAGCAAAGTCAGAACTATCGGCTAATACAATTGATACTTGTGTGCTTTATAATTTCATTTTAGGAGTGAAAATTTCAAATAGTATATATGTGCAGTACTCTTCCAAATTTTAACTGATTTTTATTTGGCATTTATTTTGTGTTAATGTTCCCATCTTTTAATGTCTTCTATTAGCAAATGTCTGTATCAGGTAGAGAGAAGTGCTGAAAAGTGTTATCATAATCTTGTTATATAAGTTTATAATAATAACAAACCACTTGATTTTTAAAGTGGTTGGTACACTCAGGAGAATCGATCCATACCACGGTGTTTGTGGCCATCATTCCCGCCATAATGGTCAAGGGCAGCAGTCATGTGGGTTCCCACGGTGCTTGGTTCAGCTAACTCTTCATCATAACGAACCGCAGTTTATACGGGGATCAAACTGTGATGCCACTTCTTGCCATGAACTGTGAGCACCCAGCTTTCCACTGGAACGAGCATGGCACTGTGCTCATGGCCCAAGAACACAACCAAATCTAAAATTCCTTCTTGGCAGGTCTGTGTCCTGGGACCACTACCAGTACTGATTCTGTATTAGTCAGGATCCAAACAGGAGAGAAACATGGTAACTTGAACAAGGCCAGCTTAATATAACCAATTATTAACTATTTACAAGGAATTAACTAAGAGGAAATAAAAGAGCACCCTAACGCTGAGGGAGAATACTCCAATGAGGAACAAACTTGGAAGGGAAGAACGCTCCCAAACTCTGGGATTCAGACCTGTGTGGAGAAGGTGTGGTAGCAGTGATGGATCTGGTTCACAGTTGGTGGGTCAAGGCTGATGGACAGGGAACAACCTCGTGGAGCACTGATGAAATTAACCAGCAAGCTGCCTGTGGTGGGGGGTGTTTTGAACCTAACAAAACCATCTGGGACCCTGGCTGGACTTGCCAGAAACCCAGTAGAAAACCACTTACAGGGGATATTGTTGAAATGTGGGGAGCCCCTGGGGTGCCCATCAAACTCATCAGGAAACTGCAAGGAAATCAGCAGGTGCGCTGGTAGAACTCATGAAGCACCATGAATGGGAGTTGAATTTTGTCAAATGTTTTATCTGCATCTATTTGAAAAGATCATATGTTTTTTTGTTTTGTTTTCTTTTCTTTTCCAGTCTATTACTATCCTAGTTTCATATGTTATCCCAACCTTGCATTCCTGGGACAAATACCACTTGGTCATAATGTATTATCCTTTTTACATATTGCTATATATTGATTTGCTAAAATATTTTAAGGAGTTTTAAGTCTATGTTCACGAAAAACTGTGTCTAATGTTATTTTCTTCTAACGTCTTTGTCTGGTTTTAGAATTGAATGAGTTGAGAAATTCCCTCCTCCTGTATTTTCTCAAAGAATCTGTGTAGAATTTGTATTATTTCTTTAAATATCTGGAACAATTCACCTGTACCATCTGGACCTGATGCTTTCTTAGAGGGAAAGTTACAAACTACAAATTCAATTCCTTTAATAAACTTAGAAGTTATTCAGTTATCTCTTTCTTCTTGAGTGAGCACTTGTAGTTTTTGCCTTCTGAGGAATTTTTCCATTTCATCTGAGTTGTTGAGTTTACTGTCACAAAGTTGTTCAGACTATTCCTGATTGTTCACTTAACATCTGTAGGATTTTTAATGATGCTATCTCTTTCACTCCTGATGCTGTTATAGTGTGTTCTCTCTCGTCACCTGAACAGTATGGCTAGAAGTATACCAGTTTTATTGATCAGAAAGAACCAGCTTTAGGTTTCATTGATTTTTCTTTATTTTCTGGTTTATCAGTTTCTGCTTTTATCTTTATTATTTCCTTCCTTCTACTTAATTTGGGTTTACTTTGCTCTTCTTTTGCTAAATTCTTAAAGTAGAAGTTTAGATCATTGATTGACATATTTATTATTTTCGAAGTATTTAGCCCTATAAATTTCCCTCTAAACACTGTTGTAACAGCAGTATTGGTATGTTGGGTTTGATTATGTTTTGAGATGCTGATGTAATATTTTGTAATTTTCCTTGTGGCTTTAACTCACAGGTTATTTAGAAGTGTGCTAATTTCCAAATATTCAGAGATTTTCCAGATGATTTTCTGTTAAGTGATTTCTTGCAATCCCTTTATGATCACAGGATATATTTTGTATAATTTAAATCCTTTTAAATTTATTGAATCTTGTTTTATGGCCTGGAGTATGGCCTTTATTTGTAAATGTCCTATGTGCACTAGAAAAGAATGTATAGTCTTCTGTTGTTGGGAAGCATGTTCTAGTAAATAGCAATTAGGTCAAGTTGGTTCAAAGTGTTATCCAGGTCAGAATCACCTTAGTGATTTTTTGCTTACTTTCCCTAAAGAGGGTGTTGAAATCTTGAACTCTAATTAAGAAGTAGTCTACTTCCTTCCAGTTCTATCACTGTGGTATCATTTTCATCCCATCTGTAGCATTTCCTTTACTGTTTCTTATAGTGCAAGTCTGCTGGTAAAAAATTCCCTCACCATTTTTTATTTATTTATTTTTGGTCTGAAAAATTCTTTATTTCTCTTAAGGATGTAGAAATCTTTTGTTGTATGTAGCAATCTAGGTTGGCAGTTTTTCCTTTCAGCATGTTGAAAATGACATTTGATTGACTTCTGGCTTGTATTGGTTTCTGTTGACAAGTCTGCAGTCATTCTTTATTCCCTTGTATTTAATGTATCTTTTTTCTGTCTTTCACATTTTCTCTATCACTGGTTTTCAACAATTAGATTATAATACACTTGGATGTGTTTTTTTACGTTTCTTCTGTTTGGGGTTTGTTGAGATCCATAGTTCTGCAGATTTATAGTTTTCGTCAAATTTAAAATTTTTTCAGCCTATTTCATCATATATCTTGTTTGTTTCCTCCCCATCTCTGCTTTGACAGTATGCATCATTCAATATGAACAGATCACAGTCCTGTTCTGCCTATAATCCTATCTCTGAAAATAGCTGTTACATATATCTTGACCAATTGCTAGTTGTTTACAGTAAGAAGGTAAATCTAGTACCAGTTAGTCATTCATGGTAGAAGTAGAAATGTCTCTCTCTGGTTACTTAAAAAAAATAGTTTATGTCTTTAGTCTTTTTCCTCTCTGTTTCAGTTTGATTCATTTATATTGCTATGTCTTCAAGTTCACTGATTTTTCTCTTCTGTAGCTTCCACCCTGCTATTGAGCCTATCCACTGAATTTCTAAAGTTCCATTTAGTTCTTTTAAAAAAATATTCCATTTTCTCTTAATTTTATTCACATGGTTCTTTAAATCCTTGATCATATTTATGACTCTAAATGTGTGGTATGGTTATACGTGTTTATATTTCTGTTTTGTTTTTTTCTATCAGCTGACTTTTCTTTTGATTGTGGGCCATATTTTCTTCTCATCTCATAATTTTTATTAGACGCTGGGCATTTAAATATTATGCTATTCAGTGTCAAGATTTTGTTGTCTTCCTTTAAAGAGTGTTAATAATCCCCCTTTCCTCCCTCCCTCCCTCCCTTCTTTTCTTTCTGCTAACAGTTAAGTGATATGCATATCTGCTTGATATTTTGGGGCTTGCTTAATTAAACTTTGTTAAAGTGGGTTCTAAGGAGCTTACACCAATTTTAGTCCTACTAGTAAGCCATAACCTTTACGAGGTCTCTTCACTCAGGTGGGCTAGAACTCAGATTCTCCCAGCCTTATGTAAGCTCTGGAAACTGCTAGCCTTACAGTTCCCAGAGAGTCTTTGCCTGGCCATGTAGAGTCTCATCCTATACATTCTCAGCTTGGTCTTCAGCAACAGACTCAAGGGGACACCTGTGCAGATTATTTGAGCTCCTTTTCTTTATAGCTCTCTCTTCTCTGACACTGTCCTGCAAATCTCAGGCACTTCAGACTTCTTGAACTCAGATTTCTGTCCCTTCAACTCAGAATCCTCTGTACTCTGCTTGGGCTCTCCCTCCCTGTGCTGTGGCCCGGAAAGTGCCTCTAGGCAGAAGACCGAGGAACCATAGGACTCCTTCGTGTATAGTCTCCTTTCTCTTAGGAATCACAGTCTTGTCCTTTCTACAGTGCAGTGTCTGACAATGGAGAAGTATTTCTTTCTCTTATTAATTTTTTTGCTCAAATTGTTTCAGGTTTTGTCAGTGGGCACCCCTTCTAGATGACTTTTTTTGAAAATGTGCTTCTGATATGTCACCATAGTTTTTCAGGCATTTACATACTTTCTGGTTCAATTAGATGTTCCAAGCTCATCTTATACTTACTTTCCTTGTCCCAGACCTGGAATCAGAATTGTCCCCAAGAATATTTAGTATCTTTTAGTAAAGAACGGTAATTACAGACTTTTTGGTGTGTTAACTGTTACCGATATATCACTGCATTCTTGGAGGAGTTATGGGCACTTCAATGTGTAGGTTAATAGGTCCTGTTAGGATCTGAAAAGGCTGCAGCTGTTTGGATCTAATGAATTAAAACTGAATAAACTATAGCTCCTTTCTAGGACAAAACCACACACTGAGGGAAAACTGCAAAACTAGGACAGTACAAGTACACTTAAAAGAAGATCCAAGTAAAAGTGCAGAGTACAGCACAAAGTACAAGTACGTATTTTTATTAACTTGTTTTAACAAGGGAAGAGGGAGCTCAAGAGCTATGAATGCTACCCTGAGACACCCCATGCAGGCAAAATACCAAGTTACTTAGAAGGGAATAAATATCAGGTTGTTTTCAGACTTTCAAGGAGCAATGCTTTATGCCATAAGACAAATAATTGACTAACAGAGCTAAGATAGTCAAGGAAAGAAAATATGAGCCAAACATTTCATATACATCCAAACAAACTTAAAAGTATAAAGGCCACAGGCCAACTACGATGATCCTCTGACTCCTTCCTCGGAAATCTCATGGAGAAGAAGCTTTAGAAAACCAAAGTTAATGAAGAAACAACATAAGAATTGGCAGTTAGATTCAGTATGTATTTGCCCACAGGATAAAGAATAAATGATGAGTATAAAGGTGAGAGTACCGTAGGTAATGGCTGTTTGCTTTGTTAATATAGACATAGATCAAGTATCAAAAAATGGTGAAAATGAGGAAAGCATATGAAAAGCTTGCTGAATTTGTTTGTAGTAAGAAGATATTATTTCAAGTCACATGATGGGAGGGAGGAAGAAGCAATAACTAGATCATTTAATATTGCTCACAGTTGGGACAAAAACAAAAAGAAGGAAGGAGGAATAGGGTGTTACATAAAAATATTAAGGGAGCCATTAGAATAAGGATACAAACCTTTCTAAAAAGAGAGAGATGATATAAAATAGACTACTTGGTGAAAGGTTTTATATAAAAGATGTGTATATGGGCAAAACAGAAAGCCGTAACAAAACAGAGACTAAAGACCTCGATCCCATCAATAAATATACACGAAGTTTCACACTGGCTACAAAGTCTCCACCACTATTTGTACAATGAAGAGCTTCAGAAAGATGGAAGAATAAAAAGACAGATAAAGATATACTAGGCAAATGCAAAGAAAAAGAGGCAGGAGTTGCGATTCTGAAATCTGACAAGGCAGATTTATAGGAGGAAATTGCAGATAAGGAGTTGGATTTAAAAGCAAAAACCAGAACAGTTTATACCACGTTAAAGAGTCTGGACTTGTACTCACTGCGAGACTTTGAAGGATAAACTGTAGATGGACAGCTGTAGATGGACAGGAGTCGAGTCAAACATACACTTTAAAGACAGACCAGGTGGAGGGGTTGTGGGTGGAAGGCGAGGCTGCAGCTCGAATGGGGAAGGGGACAGGCACTGACGGCTACTCCAGGACAGGAGGTTTGCATTCATGTTCTCATTTTAATTCTAATAACTACATAAGGTTATCTCTTGTTACTCACATTTTACATATGGAGATTCTGAGGCTCAGGAAAATCAAGTAACTTGTCCAAGGATCTAGATTTTTTACCTAGCTCTTTGCCGCTACATAATTCTATTTGTTTTAAAAGAAAAAAAAGTCCAAGCAAGAAAGGGTGAGGGTCTAAGGTAGTACAGAGTATCGATACTGAAGGAACGTGATTAGAAAGGCTTGGTGATGGACTGGACACTGTGTAAGAGTAAATAACAAGAAAAAGAAATAAAGACATTTCAGAGCCATTCAGAGAGCTACTATCTACAAGGAGTTACAAATACATTGAAAAAGAAAACAAACTAGAACATCTTTTTAGGCCTTTTTATTGTTTACTGCTTGTTCTTCCCCAACTTGCTCTAAAACCAAAACGTAAGCATACGTGATTTCTTGTTATGTGATAAACACACACACACACACACACACACACACACACACACACACACACACAAGCATCATTATAACAAGAACCAGGTCCTATGAAAACTATGGCAACTGGAATAGTTATACAAACATCTAGATAAAACTTCAAAATGGATTACCACAAAGACGCCACAGTGTGCTACTTTTTTTTTTCTTTGAAGGAGGGGCAGATCTTAAAGTTAGTAATGTGCCAATAATTAATACAAAAATGTTTGTTCTCAGTGTACAAGGCATTGAGAGCAAAAAAAAAAAAAAAAAAAAAAAAAGTCTTCTTACTGACTAAACTCTAGGAACTGATTTATAACAGAAAATCAGGTTAGCAAAATGTACCTGTGTTAATCTTAAACTCTTAAAGCCTAATGACTTCTTTAAAAAGTTACAATATAGAATCTTCTAGCTTTTCTATTTTAAAAGCACAAACCCTGCATGACTTCTGAAAACGTTTCTCCTTATCCAGTATTTGTTTCAATCTAGTGTTCCAACTTAGTCTTCCCAATTTCATATGAGATACTCTACTGATTTCTACATGTTTGATTAATTAAATAAGGATATATTGGCCTCCTTTCCTTTTTGTTCCATCTCATACTTACATGGAATGGTTCTCAAGTAGAGATTATCTCTGATCACTTGCTGCAATTTGTGGTCAATTGATCCTTTCTGAAACTGAAGACTCAGGTAATGTCGCAAATCTTTATTAATGACTTTGCCTACAAAAAAAAAAAAACACACACACACACACACACAGAAGAAAAAACACAGAACTGTTAGATCTCCAGTTAGATACTGATGCTAGTGACTGAATGCTCTTAAAGCTTTTAGCTATAAACAGGAAAAAAAAAAAAAACCATAGTATTTTACTAAAAACAAAGTTTTGCTAAAAACAAACTATTATAGTACCAAAATATACATACCTGTAATATATAATGTGGGCATAATTTTACAGTAGTAGGGGAGGGAGAAGGTATAGGTTAGAGAATATGACAAATGCCCAAGGTAAGTTCCATCTTTGTCTTTAAATACCATCTACATACAGGTAACTTCTAGCTTCTTATGTCTCGATTCCTGACCTAGGTCCACCCAGCTCCAAAGCCACCAAACTCATTCATGTATATTGCAGATATGTTTGAAAGTCAAATAAGCATCTCAAATCTTCACCTGAAAACAGAACTCTTAATTCCACCCTCCCCCAAGTTTTCCTCCATGCTAGTTTTCCTTGTCTTAGCAAATAATAGCACTGTCAACCCAGCAGAACAAACCCAAAAGCTAGAAATCAGAAGTTTCCGATTTCTCCTTTTCACTTCTATCCTCCAGATCCACTCCATTAGCAACTTTTGTCATTTCTACCTCCAAAACATATCCCATACTGTCCACTTCTCTCCATTCCCATCACCTCCACCCTAATCTGGGCCAGCATCATTTCCCATCTGGAATTCTGTAACAGCCTTCTAATAGACTCCCTGCATCCATTCGTGCCTCCTTCCTGTTCCCACCATTTGCACAGAAGCCAGAGTGAGATTACAAACATAAGCCAGATAATCACCAGTCTGTTTAGCCTACCCACCACCACCCCACCCCCATGACTACTTATCGCACTTGGAATAAAATCCAAACTTCCACGTGTTCTAGCTTTAGCCATCTCTGACCCAAAACCATTCATGCCAACCCCTCACCAACCATGCTTCCACCTGCACTGGTCAGCCAAATGGGCTCTACCTCAGAGCCTTCTGCCTATCTGAACAGGCATTTTCTGTCCATTCACTTGACTCTTAGATCCAATATGAATAAATAAGAGAATGATGGATTTTTTTTTTCTTATTTGTGGGGAAAATGGGAGCTAAACAGAGGACTGTTAGAGCTCTCAGAGAAACGTTAAGCAGAAAAACGGAGGACTGCAGAAATCTGATAGCAGTGAATTTATAGTAAAGGTTGAACTTGAAATGAAAATCAAAGCAATCCAAACACTGTTCATTAGATAAGGCTTCACATGATTACCAAAGAGCAATGCTACGACAGAATGGATTACTGTACTGAGTAAGAAATGACTGGGTGATTAAAATACACTCTTTGTTTATTTGGAACAGCTTAATTATGACAAGGTTAGATAAGCGAAAAGGTTACCGCATATCAGTTCATTCTTTCAACTATTATTTCATAATGTAACATTTCTAATCCCCCCCCCCCTTTTTGGTCTTTTCTCACAGGTATAAACAAGCAAAACCAACTGAGACGGTGTTAATATAAGCAGAAAACCAGGATGCTGCTAAAGTGTAGAGATAACATTCGGATCCTAAACTAATAAACACGAACCAGAAAGTCCCTGTTTTGCCTTGCCAAAAACAGATGCTGAGGAAGGGACACAGGTCTGTGATCAAAGAAGAAAGCCTGACAGATATTTACAGGGATAACACAGAAGAATCCCTGGTCCCAGAAGTTGCTTCTTCCGGGCATTCCGGAGCTCCACCAACCTGAGTTCCATTCAGATGGAATCATATTACGCCATTTCTCATTTTCATCACGGTAGTTGCTCATTACTGGGTGAAAGAAAAACCTAATTCCTAATCAGTACTATACAGTCTCATTTCTTATTGAACAAAAACATACCCAATAATGAGTTTATTAAGTATTTTATAAATAGGTAAGGTGTGTTCCAAATGCTTTGTAATAAATATTACCCAAAACCTTTGATGGATTGTTTTATAGGTGCTGAGAAGTCTTAGTGATATTTGCAGGCGTTTAGAGTTTATGAATTGAGAGAGAATGCATCATTGTTTTTTTCCCATTTAAGATATTATAGTACAGGCTCCAATTATCTAAAAGCCTGCTATCCGACATATTTTCATGAATACACTCTATTTGGATAAAGGATAATGCCTCTGTAATTCAAACAGACAATCTGAGTCAAAACTTTTTCTTTAACTCAGATTTTGTTGTTGTTTTTTTTTTAATTTGAAACTTTGCTGCAATATATGGTATAGCTCACAGAGGTAACTATAAAATGCTAAGAACTCAGATTGGATTTTAATCCAGTTAAAACAGATTTAATCCATTAAATTAGATATGATGAAAGACAGAGCCATAATAAAAATCACAGACCACAAGTTACAGCATACAGGGATTTCTTAAGGTGGATATTGAAGTTAAAACACCACATTTTCTGTTTCAAGGACCTATGAGATCTTAAGACTGAGAGGCCAGGTAAAGCAGAAAGAACTAGATTCCAAGAATCGTACCCAGGATTATCAGGGCTGGAACTGCACTCTCAATTATCACCCACAACCCCTGCGGAGATTCTGGATGCAACAGGGAGATAAAGAGTTGCAAAGAAAAGGGTGAGGGACAGTTTCACAAATGTGATCTTTTATTTAAAATGTGCGAGTCATTCAAAAAAGTTATCAGCACCTTCAAAGTTGGAGACAAAATATTACAAATATCACTGAAATGTCAATTATAAAAGATTAACAACTCATATGGGTTGGCATTCTTTAAGATTAATAATTAATAGTAAAATATACTGGATGTAGTGGTCATCATGGACATCCTTGCCTCAAGAAACCAAAGGAACATCTGTAAGGGGACAGAATATTATAGTTCCCTCTTTGATTGGATTCCAGGGAATTTGCTTTAAAAAAAATAAAACACAAATATCCTGAGTAGGCAGATGACTATGGAATTACTAGAAGGCCAACAGAAACGTTAACTCACAGAAACACTGCTGAGTATATCTAGATTATCAGGCTGTAAAGAAACTTCTGTCTTTTATTTAGGCAGAGTTTCACAGAAACTTGACATTTCAAGGGTATAAAAAACATTGACTTGGGGTTAATACAGTTGTCACTCAACAAGTAAGAGAAAAGATTCTTCATAATTTAGGCAGCCACCCAGCCCACCCAGGCAGCCTTTGCTTTAAGTGTTAAGATTATTCCCCGACTTCTAAGTGATTTATAAGTTTATTCGCGAAACTTAAAAATAGATCTATATACCTTACAAATACAGCTCAGGTGTGGAAAAGTCTGTAACCGAAATGTCAATCATATGAATAAATCCAGGCACTCAAGTTTCAAAATACAAATCTTTAGTCAAAAGAACTCCTAAATATAAATCCATACTTTCTGAATATATTCAAATTAATATTCAATAGCAGTTCTCTCTGAGGAATCCGTGTATAGAGACACAGGTTATTAGTTAGATAAACCCTAGGGCATGCCAGCATGGTTGTGGCCATGGAACCAGCTGTAAATCAATCTAATCGTCAAAATCTCACTGCCTTTTCCATAAGGATAGTCGAAGAGACTTTGTCAACCACTTGCTAAAGTCAAGGTATTACATGACTGTACTATAATCCAGCGGTAATTACAGAATCGGGGGGGGGGGATGAGATTGGTTTGGCATATCTCGTTCATATAAATTCACGCTGATTCATGGTCACCATCCTATTCTTTTCTAAACACTTAAAATATTTTATATTTTTTCAATCTCTTCAAATTTAGCCAGTTTCAGGTTAAGGAAGTGGACTTGGCTTTTCACAATCCATTTCATGCCTTTTTGGAAACTGGAACATTTGCCTCTCTTCAGTCTCCTGGTACTTTCCACATTCCCCATGATTTCATAAAGAATACTGACAATAACCCGGAGATAAAATCTTCAGTGCCTTCAACTCCCGGGAGGCGATTCAGTTGAGTTTTGAAAATGTACATTCGTTTAAAGTGAATGGAACTTTTACTACCTCCTCATTTTTTTAAATTTAATTTCTCCCATTTCAGGCTGTTTGTTTTCCTTTAACTGTTGGAAGAGTAATTCTGCTAGTTCCAGATTATGGAAGCGAAGTAAGAACGGTAAATGTCTGATTTCTGCCTGCAAACAGCTAACATTAACAACATCTTCCGATGAAGCAAGCCTACTTCCTTTTTCCTTCCTGTTGTTCTTGCTCCAGACATCACCTTAAAAGCATTTTGTGCTCTCTGAAGTATCTTAGCTACTTTTGAGCTCTGGCCTGTAGAGAAGAAAATTCTTAAATGTTCATTTCTTACAGTCTACTTAGCTCTGTATTAATGTGATCATGTGCTTCTTCCATTTGTCAGCATATACATCTTTTAAGAATTTTTTATAAGTTTATTTATCTTGAAAGAGAGTAAGCATGAGCAGGGAGAGGCAGAGAGAGAGGGAGAGAAACAATCAGAAGCAGGCTCTGTGCACTGTCAGCATGGAGCCCTAGGTGGGGCTTGATCTCATGAACCATGAGACCATGACCTGAGCTGAAATCAAGTTCACAGCTTAACAGACTGAGCCACTCGGGTGTCCCAATCATATACATCTTTTAAAATCTGTGAGCTGTTCAGTGCATTCTGTGTACCCATAAGAATTCCTCACATAACTCTTCTTTTAGAAATCTCTAGTCTTAGAACCGCACCTAGAGATGCTATCAACTTTTAAAAATCTGTTTTCCTCAAAGGCAAAAAGTATGGGCATAACCACGTCCTGGCTCTCTTCCTTACTACGGTGACTGTATGACAGTCAAGTGACTTCCCCCAATCAACCATTCAATCTAACTACCTCAATACAACTAACGTTACCATTAGTCCTTTCCCATTAGACCTGGCAGTGTATTTTATTGTTCCCTCCACCTCGTGAGCTCTACAGAAGTAGGAGAAAGCTCCATGAAAGTGGTAAGAAGATCTACATAAGCTCCAAAGGGGCTCCAAATCTATATACTCCATATCGGCTCCTTGGTTAAGGCAGGGTGCCCCTAAAACAAAATAAATCAAACGGTAGTCTTTTTGTTTGTGAAACTGCAAATGGTATTTGAACAAGACTTTTCTAGAAAGTCAACCTACATATTTCATAGTAAAATATATTTTATGACACAGAAGTCATTCAAAATTATCTCACACAGTTGTTAAACATAGAAGTTTGTCAGCTGAGGGCCAAGCCTTGGTTTGTTTTTACAGATTAATACCCGTATCTAGCATACAGAATGAATGAATCAGTTTACTTTTGTATTTTTGATTTTTCATTTGACCCTCTCTATCCTTGAATACATGAAATTTTGGAAGAGAATCCTCATCTGATACAGCACTCTTTAATAGTCTCTATACAACTTTATCCTAAACTGTGTTTCTTAAACCATGAAACTGATTTTAACACTCAAAATACTAAATTTTCATTGAAGCAGCATGCTCTGTGTTTAAAAGTAGGTTTAATTATAGTTTGTACCCTAATTCCTCAAATTCTGTTCTTTATTTATCAATATTTTTAAATGGATTCACAAAATGCTATCTGGCTATCCTGAAATGCAAAATAAGGCTAAATTAACCATTCAAATCTATTGTGTTCTAGCACCACTGGGGATAACAAGTCCAAGCAGGAAGAAAGCTCAAAACCCTTCTGCTCTTTCTGGGGGGAAGATGTAAGAATGAGAAGAGAATGGGAAATAGAGAACACTGACCACTAGAACTGTTATTTTAGAAATGTTATTATACATACTATATGCTGTGTGTTTTCACTCTTCATGCAAACCTTTGAGGTAGGTGTTCCTGTTATTTCCACTTTACAGAGAAGCTGAGGTATAAAGAGATTAAGCAACTTGGCCAAGGTCACATCACTAAATGTAGCAAACCTGGAATCTGAACCCCGTCAATCTGGCTCCAGAATCTACACTGGAGCCCCATGCTACAATGCCTGTCCCCCATACCTATCCATCTATCTATCTGTATCTTTTGATGAATCTCTCCCCTTGTAGAGGCTTATGAGAGTACAAACGAATGAGAGCTCCCTCTTAAGAGCCTATACTTCCTTGAAAGGGCCATAGCTATTGTGTAGACGAGTATGCACTGAGTCCAGAGTGGCAGGCACTTGGGGGTAAAGCAGTGAATGAGAGGGCACCCAATGAAACTTGAAGTTTCGCAGGGAAGATGAACATTAAAGAAGACATTGGGTTTTTTTTTTTTGTTTATTTTTATTTATTTTTTAATGTTTATTTATTTGGAGGGGCAAGGAGAAAGGGGGATAGGGGATTCGATGAGGGCTGTGCTGACAGCAGGAGACTGATGTGGGGCTCGAACTCACGAATGGCGAGATCATGACCTGATCTGAAGTTGGACGCTTAACCGACTGAGCCACCCAGGCATCCCAGAAGGCAGCATTTCAAACACAAGGGCATCATGAAAGATCAGTACAGAACACTGTGCGAATCTCCAATCTAGATATCAAGTCTGGGAAGACATCCCTAAGTAAGTTACACTGGAGCTGAAACCTGAAGGATAGATAAACAGGAACCAGCTAGGCCAAAAAAAAAGGTGTGTGTGTGAGGGGGGGCAGGGGAGTTGAGGGAGTGGGACATGCAAAGACACTTTACTCAAGGTGGGAAGGAACACAGTGCTCAGAGGAACTAAGAGAAATCCAGTATAGCTGGTTCTTAGAAAGTGAGGAAGAGTTCACATAGGCTGAGACAAGAGCTCCAGGGCCCAGTGAGTTGACTAGCACCTTACAACAATAAGAACATCAACTGACTTACATATAACACCAAGGCCCTTAATAACTGCTATAAGCTAACAACTATAGATATGTTCCTACTGGTCACTTCTATTTTCTATATTTCAAATGCCATCTCATTTTTCTGTTCCGTCTTCTATCTGTAAGAGCATCTTCACTGTTATGAAGTTGGAAGACCCATCTGTAAATATTTTTTAAGTTTATTTTATTTATTTTGAGATAGAGGGAGTATAAGCGGGGGAGGGGCAGAAAGAGAGAGGGAGGGAGAATCCCAAGCAGTCTCTGCACTGTCAGCGCAGAGCCCAATGCAGGGCTTGAACTCACGAACCGTGAGATCATGACCTGAGCCGAGACCAAGAGTTGGACACTTAAGCTACTGAGCCACCCAGGTGCCCCTGAGATCTCTGTAAATCTGGAAATGCCTCTGTCATTACAGGCAAATAGGACCTTAATGAATTTAAAAAAAATAATTTATATAATGAAATTCTTATTCAATCCCAACTCTGAAAAGCATGAAATACTCTGGAATCCCTTGAGCCATTTCAGTTTTTACAACTGGTCAGTGTCCCATACTCTCACCAGACACAATGAAGAAACACAGACTGAAGCAGTCAAATAACGTTGCCATTTTCTGCAGACTATTCCTGCCACCTCACCAGCCAGGAGAAAGCCTCCTGCTCACGGAGGCCACATTCAGTGTTTATTTTTTCCCAGCTTTATGGAGATATCATTGACATATAACACAGGTAAGTTTAAGGTATACAAACAATGTGATGAGTTGATACACATATATGTTGTGAAATCGTTACCACAATAAGGTTACTTAGCACCTGCATCTCCCCCCCCAGCCCCGCCCCTAGTAATAGTTACCATTGTTTTGTGTGTGTGATAAGTTTTAAGATCTATTCTCTTAACTTTCAAGTTTACAATACAGTACCAATAGTTATAGTTACCCTGTTAGGTGCAGTCACGATAGCTACAGTCACCGTGTTAGTTACAGTTGCCCAGAACTTACTCATCTTACAGCTGGACGTTTGTACCCATTGACCAACATCTCTCCATTTCCCCTTCCCGCGGCCTCTGGCAACCACCATTCTATTCTCTATTTCTAGGAGTCTGACTTTCTTAGGTTCCACAAATAAGAGAACATAGAGTATTTGTCTTTCTCTGTCAGAAATCACATTTTTTGCCTATATTACAAATTATGGCAATAGTACATTGTTAAAATGGGAGTGTTCATTCTCCACTGGCTCCTGGAAGCAGCCATCAAAAATACATGGGTCAGATTTCATCTCACTGCCCTGGGTCCTACATCGCTGGCAGTTTGAGGTCAAGTCTGCTGTTACGCACCTGGTTCTTGCCCTGTACACCCTAAACAAGTTTCCTTTTCTCCCTTTTTTTTCCTTCCTTCCTTCCTTCCTCACCACCTTCCCTCCTTTCAGTATTATTATTTTTAATGCATTTACAATCAGAAGAACCGAGAGCATAAAGAAACAATTCTTTGGTTTACATAGCTTGTTATGTCTGAAAAAATCTCTGAACTGTACCAAACTAAATATATTTTTCCTAAAAGCCTAATACTGCTCATTACATGTAGAATTCAATGTTAATGCAGCATTGAAATTGCTTCATTATATTCAAATTATGTATAAGTAAAACACATTATCATGCCTTTTCTTAAAGTTTTTATGGCTTTTATTTGTTTAAATAAAGCAAGTATTTCAACGTAGGATATATTTGCAATAATAAGCATTTCCCCCCCCCCCCCCCCAAAAAAAAGAAAACTCTGCTGCAAGGCCAGGGATCTGAATTAAAAGGGTTGGTGCCCCAGAGGAAAATGCTGCTGTACCTTTGTGTGTTCTTACTCCTGAGGCAACTACACCAGTCCTGTTGACACCCTGCCCTACCCTTCCAACCTCCACCTCCAGTTTCGGTTTTGTCTACTCTACCTGGCACCCCCCGGGGTTGTGTACGTATAAATAACTGTCAGAGCAAAAGGCGTGCGCGTTGGCCACTCGTTCACCTGCTCTTTGAAGCCCAGACCCGAGGGGAACTCTGAAGTCCGCAGTAAGAAGCTCCTGTTTTCATCTCTCCTCCCTGCTGGTTCTTGCTACAGAACAGTGGGGCACACTTGGCCTCCCTCACCGGGTCTTAAGCCTGGGGGAAGTGGGGGACGATGTGTTGTTCCTCTCCATTCTCCACAATGCCTAGCACAGTGCTGAGTACATACTTCTCTTAAACACACCACGCTGACGCTTTAAATAATGTGGCTGCTACACTGATAGACTTTTAAATGGAATTCATCGCAGAAAAATACTTTTCCTGTAATTCTCAAAGAAATCCTTTCAGTAAGCAGCATCATTAAAAATAATGTTTTCAGAGGCGCCTGGGCGGCGCAGTCAGTTAAGCGAACGACTTTTTGTTTCGGCTCAGGTCATGATCTCACGGTTTGTGAGTTCAAGCCCCGGGTCAGGGTCTGCTGGTGGTGTGCAGCCTGCTTAGAATTCTGTCTCTCCCTCTCTCTCTGCCCCCGTCGTGCTGTCTCTGTCTCTCTCAAAATAAATAAAGCTTTAAAAAATGTTAAAAAAAAAAAAACCATAATGTTTTCAGTATAAAAAATGTGGCCAAAAGCTCATGATATAGCTTAAATGGGAAAAGCAGATCATGACACAGATATTCATTGCGACCTCAAACTGAAACAATCACAGGATATGCAAAATAAAAAACTAAGGGACGTATATAAGACAAACTCATAAATACTTAATAATACTTATGAGTATTACTGCAGGGTCTAATTGTTGGCTAATTTTTAAATTTTTTTTTAATGTTTATTTTTGAAAGAGAGAAAGACAGCGTGAGTTGGGGAGGGGCAGAGAGAGAGGGAGACACAGAATCTGAAGCAGGTTCCAGGCTCTGAGCTGTCAGCACAGAGCCCGACGCGGGGCTTGAACTCACGAACTGCGAGATCTTGACCTGTGGCAAAGCTGGATGCTTAACTGGTGCCCCTATTGGGTAATTTTTTTAAATGTTTTCTTTAAAAACTATTTTCCGCATGGTTTTTGTACATTCAAATTCTACAGTGAAAACCTATTTCTATAATGAGAAAAAAATTTTAGAAAGTCGAGACTCTATTTTCAAAACCTGTGCCTTTCAGAGGTCAGGAGCAGAAAAGGAAGCCTGACTCGGTGGACCATTACAAGAAAAAATGTGCCAAAGTTCTATGTGGCTGCTCAAACTGTTTGTGTAGGTTTTCCCTTAATCATTTGTTTTTAATCAGTATTATTTTCACCATAGTGGGTTAAACTGCAACCATTTTGCATTTACCTGAAGCTCAATTGATAAACAAGCTATAGAACTAAAACCTACATTAAGTAAGGAAGTGAGATAAGTAAGGGGAAGTAAGGGAAGTAAGATAGAAGTCAACACTCTGGAAAAGACACAACAAATTCACAATTTTCCCTTAAGAAGCCATATATCAGGAAGAACAAAGTAAAATGAACCTTCCTAGGAGAACAGAGTGGGAAAAAATAAAGAATAAATCATCAAAAGTGGGTCCTTTTCTTTTGGAAGCCTTTTATTTGATGGGATCATGTAGATTTAGTACTTAAAGAAAAACAGTATTTGTAAAGTGCTGTCCTGTGGCTATTTACAATTTTTTCTTTGTGACACTCATGTCAGGAATCATTAGTAAACCTGTCATAACGCCAGATAACCAGTGCCTGGTTGGCACACCAGTATCTGTGTCATAGTATTAATGCTTCATCCTTTTGGCAAGAGGGTACAAAGCCATCTATTGTGCCCTGTCTTTTTTCCCTGAAAACAGAATAAGTGGGTTCAGTAGTCTGCAAATCAAAGTTATGTGCATCAACAGAATGTCCACGACTAGAGATGGAAAATCTGCTCTGTAACTAAAGTTTCATTACAACAGCTGATCGAAACAACTGAAAGGGGATACAGACGTGATTGATTAGAAGTATAACCAAAACAGTGACCATTAGAGAACTCCCACTGTATTTTTAAGATACATGATTATGTAAACAATCTCAACCTTTGGGTTCAGAGGGCAGGTTAATAATCAATCACTATTAAAAAAGCAATTTAAGGGGCGCCTGGGTGGCTTGGTCGGTTAAGCGTCCGACTTCTGCTCAGGTCATGATCTCACGGTCCGTGAGTTCGAGCCCTGCATCGGGCTCTGTGCTGACAGCTCAGAGCCTGGAGCCTGTTTCGGATTCTGTGTCTCCCTCTCTCTCTGCCCCTCCCCTGTTCATGCTCTGTCTCTCTCTGTCTCAAAAATAAATAAACGTTAAAAAAAATTTTTTTAAATAAAAATAAAAATAAAAATAAAAAATAAAAAATAAAGCAATGTAATAGCCTCTTTTCCTCTGATAGCTTTTAAATATATGAATTTATACTGATCCTTAGAAATTTTCTCAAGTAGATGGTTAAAGGTCCTACAAATTCTAATATACAACAAAAGTGATCTGACTCTAGTGAGAATCAACATTCATTAAACAAAATTATTTAAGTGTTTCCCATTTACGTCTCTAACTCTATGTTTAATCAGTTATATAGTTTAAAAGATTTTTAAAGTGACCCTTACAAAATACGGTTATGAAAAATGTCAAAATTCCAAAGAAACATTTTGGGGGATAAATGGTCACTTCTATGTGTGTCCCTCTATTCATATCTCTCCACTAAAAATCCTCTCCCCCACTCACCCTACCTATAACGCTGAGTGAATCAGGACCTTCCAGAAAAGGTCAACATAAATGAAGTGTCAGAAGATCTCCAGTCTCCCATTTCCCATTAAAGGATGAGAAGGAAAAAAAGAAGAAAGAAATCAGCACCCTTAAACTAAACCAATGGCAAGAAATCTATTCCAAAAGGCCATGGAATTTCTATAAATTTCAACATCAATTAGTCAAAACTAAGAAACTGCACTGTAAGAACCACAATCAAGGGCACTAAATGTCATTATCTAGCTTGATAGTTCTGAATTTCGGTTTAAGTACTGAAAGAGAGTTTTCTGGGTCATGGCAATATAAGTCACTTTTACAAAAAGAAGACCTCTCTCTCTAAGATAGAACAAAATGAGGACTAATCTAAAATAGAAGGAAAAAACACTATATTGTAAACCTGAAACTAATGTAACACTGTATATTGATTATACTAGAATTAATTTTAAGTTGAATAAGCTATAGATATCCATTAGAATGAAAGCCATGAAGCTATCAAGAAGAAATCAGAAAGACTCTATAAAAAATTAATCTTAAAAAAAAATGAAAAAAGCTACTTTCTGTCCATTCAACATTAAACTTTAAAGGATACAAAACAATCTGGACTAAATGGAGAAAATACCAAAAGCGGATATGCAATGCTCTTAGCTTGTGAGCCCAACACATTCTGCAGAGTCTGAGTAGAAAACATTCAGAAGGGCCCCCAACAGCATCCACAGCTCACAGGGGCTCTCATAACAGGGCTGAAGGAAGAATGCATTGACCAAGCACGGCCATTTTTCTTTTCTCCTAGGATCTTAAGTGGCAAGTATAATGGCAGTAGGCAAACCCACTTCAGAGCTGCAGACCTGAGTGGCCTTGAGAGTGGAATGATACCATGTTGACCCCCAAAACACAGCATGTATGAGCTGCTGTTCCTCCCCATTCCTAACAGCAGGAGACAGAAAGTTCTGAGAGAAACAGTGACCAAGGTCCCAAAATGTGGCTGCCCTCTGCTCTGGCTCCCTCCCTATATCCTACACCTCACCAGACATCTGATGCTACAGAGGACAGATGCTTCTACATCAAGTTGGAGAGTTCCTGTGCTAATGGGAAGAGCCAAGAGGAACCCAGGGACATAAGAAAGGTACCGATGAAATAGCACTGATGGGCTTTAAGCAGAGAAGTAACAAGAGCGGACGGTCATATTAAAAGGTAACTGGAGAAATATACAGGGGAAGGAGCCAAAAATAGCTACGGGGCATGAAGTGAAAAGGTGAGGGTCACTGTCCAGGTGAGAGGGGATTCAGATCAGTGTTGGAGAAGAAAAGCAGATGAATTTGAGATTCGCTGTATACACCCACCCATATGAAGAGTTTTTCAATGCCAAACACTGTCCTTCAAAGGAGGTGTCTTATATTTGAACCTTGCAAAGTCTCAGATTACAGAATGATCTACAAAGTATTTTATTAAAAAAAAAAATACAAAGTATTGTCTGGAGAAGACATGTTAGCCAGAACCAACAACAACTGTGTGCAGAGATAATCTGATACAACTGCTAAGAGAGGTGGGGCTGAGGAGGATAAAAATGCGGGGGGGTGGGTGAGTTTTAAAAAGTGATCATTTAGAAATTATTCCTTGGGGGATTACTTCACAGTTGCATGTGGTAGATGTTACTGTCAAGCAATCTTTCAATGATCACTTGAAAAAAGTGACTCAGTCCATACTTAGGTTATGAGATCATAAATATGTCAACAGAAAAAGTGAGGGAAAAAATTCTACCCTAATTCTACTTGTGGCTGGGACAGCATTATACACAGATTTAAAAAACACAGTATCTCAAGCAAGTTGGAGGGAAGGGAGGAGGTGTTCTGGAAAACCATGTTAGATGACTCATCCCCGTGCTGACAAAATACTCAAGATGCATGGTGAAGAGCTGGAACAAAATTTTTTACATGAAATAGTGGGAAAAATATTTCTAAATTTTAAATATATGTAACTAGGGGCGCCTGGGTGACTCAGTCAGTTGAGCGGCCGACTTCGGCTCAGGTCACGATCTCATGGTTCGTGAGTTCAAGCTCCGCAACGGGCTCTGCTGAGAGCTCAGAGCCTAGAGCCTGCTTCAGATTCTGTGTCTCCCTCTCTCTCTCTCTGCCTCTTCCCCCTCTCAATCTCTGTAAAAAATAAAACATATATATTGGGGCGCCTAGGTGGCTCAGTCGGTTAAGTGTCTGACTTCGGCTCAGGTTATGATCTCACGGTCCGTGAGTTCGAGCCCTGCGTCGGGCTCTGTGCTGACAGCTCAGAGCCTGGAGCTTGCTTCGGATTCTGTGTCTCCCTCTCTCTCTCTGCTCCTCGCCCACTAGTGCTCTGTCTCTGTCTTTTTTTTTTTTTTTTTTTTTCTGTCTCGGTCTTTGAAAAATAAATGTTAAAAAAATTTTTTTAACAAAATAAACATATATACATATTTAATATGTAGATATTATATTTTATATTCATAGATATTAAAAGTAGAAATTTGATTCTAGCCCTAAAAGTTTAGATTCATATTACCTAACCAAAGGATATTTTTTTCAAAGTGTCTTTAAGAAAGCCGTGGGATAGCTTAACTCCAGGGTCTCCTAATATTTGGATTTATGTGATATTGTGAATAGAACCCCTAAGCCTTGGCGATCTACTTGATGAGAAGAGTCAGGGAAAAAGAGACCAAAAAAGATCACTTCAGGTCTCTAACTTGAATCATCAGGTGAGTTTGAGTTCAGTTAAAAAAAAAAAAAAAAAAAAAAGTAGAAAGGGGAAGGAATGGTTTTGGGAATTGAAGCAAGGAATTAGGTTATGATTTGGGGCATGTCATTTGAGATGATAGCGAGGCAGACACCATCTGGTGTGGGGCAATGAGAAACCCAGGCACTACTGATGTGGAAGGTTGCTACAACCTTTCTCAAGGGCACTGGGGCAATATCTGTGCCATGTATTTGCGTATCTTCTGATGGAAGAGCTCTACTAAAGCTCCATTCACACATAAACGTAAACAAAAGTACGAGATGAGTGTTCACTGCAGCCTTATCTACAAGGAATTTAAAAGTCCAACTATAGGTAATCGGTGAGTAAATCATAAACGAAACACCTCTTCAAACGCTGATGTATAACAGAATCCAACCACATTGATGAGTAAAAAGACGAAGCTATAGAACAACATTCCGTGCAAGGTATCACTTTTGAACTAGGTACACATTTTTTATGTGCCTGTCTGTAAAACTATATTCTAAAATGTGCTCACATCTGAATGGTGAGATGTTAAATGATTTTTACCCTCATCTTTGTACTTTTCTATGTTGTTTGAGAGGTTGATTTAAAAAAAACCACAAAGCATACCATTTTTTAGAAGTCTATGAAGTTTTTTTCCCCCTTTTTCTTAAGTGTTTAAGAATTAGAGCACAATATAATCTTGGAGGTAAACAGTAAAAACAGGAGAAGACCACCCTGGCTGAGTACAGCTGGCTTTCAAATTTCAGGGCTGCATAAGTAGAAACACATTGTCAGGGTTGGAGCACCATCCCAGGCTTGAGACCAAACAATTAGGCTAGAGAAGTTAGTCTGTACAGACTTATGCCTGTAATTTGATTATTCAAATGAATAGGGTGACTGGGTGTTTAACAGGTCACTCACAGAACTGGTTTCTGAACCCTGACCCAGGGATTGAGTACGATATCGTGATTTAGGACCAGTTACTGTAAGACCACATCTTAAAGATTAGTAAATTACACAGAAAACAGACTGGAGAAAAACAATTAGATAGCCTGACTACAATAAAAATATGTCCCATAAGAAAGATAAAAAAAAAAAATAGAAAGATAGGAGAGAGGTCGGCCTCTCCCTTAAAGCAAATAAACCCAAAAGACAAGAGGGTGATAAAAGAAAATACCAAGCACTGTGTTAGTGTTGAGGCTATAAAAATCACAAGGTAGTACCTGCCCTGATGTTATGGTGTCACAGACCGGGATAAACAAATAACTACAAAATTCAGCTAGGAAACATGTGTAAGGTACACAAGAATATGCAGCCAGAGGAAATAAATAACTGTCTTTGATGGGGAAAGCCAGTTAATCTAGGCTGGGCAGATGGATGGGGAGAATGGAAAAGGAAGCATGGTAGGCATTCCCGGCATGGGCAGAACATGCCAGCGACATGGGAGTAAAAAGCAGAGAGGCAGTAGATTATAAAACTGGTGACACACGTGGGACACTCGGGTAACGGAAGGCTTTGCTTAGGACACTAAAGTGCTGGAACATTACTCTGTAGTGAAGGAGACACTAAAAATTTTACCAAGGGAGCACAACATAGCCGGATGTGTTTTAGATGGATCATTCTGGCAACAATGTGGGCTCAAGAGACGAGAGACTAGCTGAAGGGCACTGAGACCAGCAAAGAACAAATTTAGCCACAAACTAATTAATATTGGCACCAGAAGTGGTTATAGAAGAATGAGCGCAGCAGAAAATTGGATTGGGGAACTAGGAGGCCGACTTAAGAAACATGCACTGAACATAAGCAATGAACCAAGACATGAAGTGAATGCTTGTACATTTGCAGAGTGCTAGAATTCAAACTTCAAATTACAGGAGTCCCTGAAGGAGAAAAAAAAATGAATAATTAATAAACAAGGAGTGTAGTTGAAAACCTGAAAAATTTAAAAGAAATGAGACTGGTAATAGAAAGGGTCACCATTGTCTCAAGAAAAAGGAAAACAGCAACAGCACCAAAAAAACACAAATTTAAATTCTTTTAGTTTTTTGTTGGGGTGGGGAGAGCTCTAAGTTTCCCAAAAGAAAGGCTAGATATTTAAAGAGTCAAAATCAAGGGGCACTGGGGTGGCTCAGTCAGTTAAGCATCGACTTCGGCTCAGGTCATGATCTCATGGTTTCTGAGTTCCAGCCCCGCACTGGGCTCTGTGCTGACAGCTCAGAGCCCGGAGCCTGTTTTGGATTCTGTGTCTCTTTCTCTCTCTGCCCCTCCCCCACTCACACTCTCTAGCGCGCTCTCTCTCTCTCTCTCAAAAATAAACATTAAAAAATTTTTTAATAAAATAAAAATAAAGAGTCAAAATCAAGAAAGATTAAGGTGACAACTCCCTGATGAAAGACAGGATGTGATTTGCTTGGCAACAAAGACTCTTCCAGAACTGTGGGGTGGCAGTTAAAAAAATATTTTTTTCACCTAACCATCTTTTCTTCAGAGAACAATGAAAGGAGAAACCCAGAAGTCTAGGTCTGAAAGTAAAAGAAAACCTTGTAATTTAGAGCTGCTGCTGGCAAAAGCTACATCATACTGCTACTGTGATGAAAAGACAAACAGGTAACATGACACATGAAGAAGAAAACAAGAGACCAAAGCAAGGTAACTCGACCAATAAACAACGGAAGCAGGCACAATCCACAAACTACCTTATTTTTCCCAGTGGAAAGTCAAAAATTACTGCTTTACAGAAAAACATAAATTGATCACAATCAGGTTCGAAAAAGTCTGTGGTAAGTTCAATACTGACATCAATTCTTTGTGGCTCCTCAAAAACCTATGAGTATACATATCACCTTGTTACCAACATTTGAGGCACTTTTATAATACACACAGCAGGAATTAATGTTTCACTACTTCCCAAGAAATAATATGATTCATTTGTGCCTTAACCTCAGTAAATTTCACATACACATTGTTGAACTTTAAAACTAAAACCGAGTTCATTTCTGATGCTCTTGAAAATATTACCTATCCTATTTAAGAAAAGGATCAGCAGATGACAAAAACCAACACTGAAAAGAAAATTATTCTTTAAAAAAAATTTTTTTTTAATGTTTGTTTATTTTTGAGAGAGAGAGACAGAGCATGAGCAGGGGAGGGGCAGAGAGGGCGACACAGAATCCAAAGCAGGCTCCACACAGCACAAAGCCAGACATGGGGCTCAAACCCACAAACTGCAAGATAATGACCTAAGCCAAACTCAGACACTTAACTGAGTGGGACACTGAGTTGGGACACTAAGTGGGACACTTAACGGAGTCAGATACTGACTGAGCCACCCAGGTGCCCAAAGAAAATTATTCTCATTTATCAAGGGCTTTTAAAGAGTCAGATATGATTAATTTAGATGAGATCTTATAAGACAAATTGGCAAAATATTAAATATTTGTTACTGATAAGATCAAGCGATCATACCTTAAATTTTTGTCATAAATGTTGCTACTATTTTTACAGTTAAAAACAATAAAACTAGAAAAAGCCAAAACACAAATATTTAGCTATACTGTTTATAACTATGAAGACAAAAACATATACATTAATAATGACTGAAAGGAAATTTGCAGACATGAAAACATGTTCAGTTCTGTTTCTGGGAAGCTGTGTATGTTTATAATATAAAAATTTAATGAAAACCTGACATACAAAAAGATTCATAGTTGGCCCTATAAAAATGAAATATACCATTTTTCTTATACAAGAGTGAATAATAGTTAAGTAGTAAGGCTATATATATAACTATTTTTACTAAATTATCTAGTCAATTCAATTAATAATGGTGAAGAAACCAATCAAACTGATTTTGTTAAGTTAATGATTTCTAATTATTTTAGCCATAATTACATATTTGTCATCAATCAATGGTATATGCATTCAAAAATTTTAAATAACTCTACATCAGTGGTTTAAATATTTTTGTAAAACAGAATTCTATCTTCAAAAACATTTATGAGGAATTCCTTGTATAAAAATAGATAAGACTGTAGAGTCCAATTTGAAATGCACTGCTTTCCCAATTATAGATTTACCAGACTAATACATATGTGATTGTTTTAGTTCCTTGAGAGGGCCTCACTATGCTCTCTTGAAGGGGGAAACAGATTTCTATTAATAACATGTTATGTATTAAAGCTTCCCATAAGCACAGTTAATTTAGTCTAAGGTGGTAGCTGCTCTTTTCCCCCTCTAGAACTTCTGTTTAACTACAGAATTCTTTTTTTATAAACTGAAAAGGGAGGGAAGCCACTAGAAAAAAAAAAAACTGGCAAAAGAAATGATTCAAGCACAGGAAAAGAAATGCAATGGCCTTTAAACTTCTAAAAAGATACTCAACTTCCCTCATACCAAGATAAATGCTAATTAAAACACTGAGCATTTTTTACCCATCGGACTGATGAAACACTCAACACCGTTGCTGAGGTTGTGAAAAAACGGGCATTTTTATACGTTGTTGGTGGGTGCAGTGGCATACCAAGAGTGGGATGGTGGAAAGAGACCATGCCAGGTGCCCACAATAAGAAAGAACATTGTCTATAGAGATTTTACAAACCAAAACTTAAAGTAGACTTGCTTATCATCATGTGCCAGCAATCTTTTTAAAAATACAAGCAATGAAATATTCCCTAAAATAATCTTTTGTTGTTCCTAATTCTAAATAATTGCTGTGGTTGCTGTTGTGTGTTAAAAACATTATGCAAGCTCAAATTAGATATTTGTATTACTTATTTCTTAAACACTGAATTACATATGGAAGTTGATTTGGAGAACTCCCAGTAGCCTCTGATATACATGGGCTCAATTCTACACATTCATTTCAGAAATTAAGTCTGTAACGTTTTGAAATGGTTCCACTTTAGCACAGTTTGTCTTGAGCCCTATGATATACTACATATTCCGGTATTTAAACAATAGATTCCAAATAAACAAGGACAGCTGTATGCTATTTCTCCTTTCTAGGTTATCTTTTTTTTTCCTGGTAGGAAGTTTTCAGATGAGTTAATCAGGCCCAAAAATACTTCCAGACAGCTGGAATCAGCGTCACACAATGAACAATAAAACACAAAGCTTTAAAAACAGTTATTTAAAGAACAGTGCACGGAAACTGTGGTTAAGGTCATTAACTACACAACAACAAAATGTAAGGAAATGGACATTTCACAGAAAAAAGAATCACATTTTGAAGAATGGTAGGAGAGACAACAAAGATGTTGCTATTACTAGAAGAAATCAAAAGGGGCAATGTTTATTTGAATGCCTGTTTACACACTAGCGGATCAAGTTTGCAATCATTCAGTCATTTTCTCTGACACTGCAGAACAAGAAAAACTTCATGAGTTGTTTTTTTTTTTTTTTAATTTTTTTTAATGTTTATTTTTTTTATTTTTGAGAGAGAGACAGACAGACAGACAGAGAGAGCAGGGCAGGGGCAGAGAGAGAGACAGACACAGAATCCAAAGCAGGCTCCAGGCTCTGAGCTGTCAGCACAGAGCCCGACGCGGGGCTGGAACCCACAAACCGTGAGATCATGACCTGAGCTGAAGTCGGATGTTCAACCGACGACTGAGCCACACCCAGGTGTCCCCCCTTTTTTTTTAATCAAATGTAATAGAAATTTAAGATGAATTTTCTGGCAGAGATACTTTAGTATAAACATTTTCTATAATATTCCATTTATTTTATTTTTAATTTACTTTTACTAGCATGATTATATAGTCAAATGTTCAATAAAATAAAATAATTTGTTTCCATTTTGTTTCTACCATTATTATAGTTCATTTCATGGTTATTACTGAAAATAATTTTATCATATAGAAGAGGGATGTATTCAAAATTACCTGCTCCAGGCATCAAATATACCAGGTTTGCCCCTGCGGAGTATAAAATGATACAACCAGGGCGTAAGAAAAAACAAAAACAAAACAAAACCAGGGACAGTTAGAGTTATAGTTACATAATAACAAACAGAAACACTGGGGGGCTAAGCCAGAAATTAATAAAAATGGTTACCTACCATGGAAGTGGTGAAAGAGGTAGGGTAGGGGGTAGAGACAGAAAATGGAAGTAAAATTCTAACTATACTTTTTAATATAGTTTGACTTCTGAACCATTCAAATGTTTTTATACATTCAAGAGAATAAAACTAAGTCAAAAAAATCTAAATCAGCAAACCTTAACGCTGAAAACAAGTGGAAATAAACCAATTGAACTGCATATCAGGTTGGTAACACAACCACATGAAGACAAAAAATATTTCAAGTCACTTTTGAATATAGTACTCTGGCATAAATACTGGGACATAGTCTAAGGATAACAAAATTACAAAGAAGTCTTCAAGTTCACATGACAGTTGGAGTATTAATATTAGTTCATGTAATTTTGAACCTATTTTATTTGTACTGTTAGATAAAACAAATAGGTAGTTATGGAAATGATATTAGGAACCCAAGGTATTTGGTGGAAGACAGAAAACACCACAGTGGATTGTGGTATTAAATCTGCACAGGTATCAACATGAAACCATGGCTTTAAAAATATACATGCATATACAAACATAACCAGGAAGGTAGTATATATACATGACCTAATTATATCCACTCCAGGTAATGACATCCCAGTAGCAATGAACATCTCTAATGATCAGATCTGGGTTGTTTTTTTTTTTTTTTAAGTTTATTTATTTTGAGGTAGGGAGGGAGGGAGGGAGGGAGAGAGAGAGAGAGAGAGAAAATGAATGAATGAATGAATGAATGAGGGGAGGGGGAGGCAGAGAGAGGGAGAGGGAGAGGGAGAGGGAGAGGGAGAGAGAGAGAATGAGAGAATCCTAAGCAGGCTCCACACTTTCAGCACAGAGCCCCAAGTGGGGCTCAAATTCATGAACCATGAGATCATGACCTGAGCCAAAACCAAGAGTTAGACATTTAACCAACTGAGCCACCTGGGCACCCCATCTAATGCTCAGATCTTGCTTTCTAAATACCCTTCTCTATTAAAAGGAACCAAGGCTCCAGCAGGGAAAGTATAAGTGAGCCTAGGTCATTAAGATTTTCTGAAAAGTAAGGAAAAAAACTAATGAAAGGCTGTCAAAAAAGCATATGAGCCAGCTTTGAGAGGCTCTCACCAGCCTCTTGAGAGAATTTGAACACCAAAAAGAATAACAGCTATAACTGTTTATAACAAATTGAATAAATAAAAATCCATGAGTACATAATGATACTCTAAAAAGAGAAAGGCGGGGGGGGGGGGGGGGAAGAGCACATGTGTTACCAGTGGTAGAGACTAAACACCAATCCCCTATCCTCAAAACTTCACATTAAAAGAAGTAAGGATTTATTCTGCCTTTTGGGGAAAGAACTGATGTTCATTTCCAGCAGAAAAGGAAAAGTTCTTTACATTAGTGAACATGTAGAAGAAATGACAGATTTAGCTATGAAATAATTGGTTCAGGCGAGAATCATCGACAGATGATAAGCCATTTGGTATGAAATTATTACCTCACAGATTTTATAATGCTGACCTCTAGGTTACATTTTAAAAATATACACCAAAAATATTTGGTGATATTTTCTTCTTCACTGGAATTTGAAAAATCAGTAAAACATGACTCAGAACTTAATAGATCTTTGATAGTCAAAATTTCTAAAGAGAGAAAAAAAATACTAGACAAACTAGTATCGTTCATAAGTTTTCTCAAAAATTCTCTAAAAAATCATAATTTCTTGCTTTTGTCTCATATTTATGGTCACTTAAGAGCAACTTGTTATGAGAAAACATTTTAATATAGTTTAATCTCTTATAGCTAGCAATCTCAGACTATAAAATTGACTACCACTGAAATATCAAAGAAAAAGAAATTATCATTAATTTTCCTGTGGTAATGGTATTACAAAAGGAAAGCATGCTAAATAGTTGGGAATGTTTTAGGAATGCAGCATCATGAAATTTGCAGTTTGCCTTGGAAAGGTTTGGCTAAACACTCAGACGTGAAGAGTGTGGAATCTAGGTGATGGTTATATGGGTGTTCATTGTCCTGTTATTCTCAAGTTCATTGCAGCTTTGAAAATCTTCATAAGAAGCAGTTGAAAAAACAGAGAATTCTTTAGTAAATACAGTATTAATTAATCCTAGCAATATGTGTTTCACCAGAACCCATAATTCACAAAAAAAGTTAAGAACTCATTCTAAGTTCCCTGACATTCTGACAATTAGAAATCAGTCTTTCATCTTTGATTTCCCTCAGTCAGAAGCAAAAGAGCAGTCAGCAACATCTTCCCCAGGTTAGCCAAATGGCTGCCCTAGAGATGCAGCTTTGCTCAGCGAAGGAATTTTCTTCTACCTGACTGCCACTTGACCTCAGCTCAATAGCCTCTAAAGCCCAAATTCATGTAAATACAATTGTAATGAAAGCTGAAAGTCATTTTCTAAACCCTCCGCTTGGCACCAAGATTTATACCCTGGCTTTTAACTTAAATAATATAATATAACATAGCCTTTATAACCCTTCCTCCCTATTTATCATGCTCTTCTTTTGGGGGTGGGGGGGATGTCTCATCTCCCCGTAGAACTTCTCTAACCATCACTTATGTGCTAATAATTCCCTAGATGATACCTACTTCCAAACTCTTCAGCCTACTGAATGTTCTTACCTGGGTGTCCCAAAAGTTCCTCAAAACCAGCAAGTCCAAATGTGAATTCAATTCATCACCCCTCCTCCACTACCAAAAAGTACATAACTTGCCATAGAGGCCAAACTAGAAACTCGGTCATCAATCTTGGCTCTTTGCAAGTCAATAGTAACAAATTGCAACAGTGAGTATTACAGTAACTAATACACAGTACTGTGTACCTAGCACCGTCCTATGCGCTGTACTTATATTAATTAATCCTCACAACATTCTTCTGAGGTAAATATTGTGTTTCTCTTCATATTACAGATGAAGAAACGAGGCACTGAATGGTTTAGGAATTTGCCAAAGTTTACAAAGCTATTAAGTGGTAGAGAGTTAGCATTTGAACTTCAATGCTTTGGCTCTAGATAGAGTCTGTTTCCGTTAATGTTGCCCTTCCCCCTCCATCACCAAATACTACTGACTTCATCTAAATAGTTCTCAAACTCAGTCCTCTCCATTTTAACGACAACTACCCTGATCCAGGTCGCTATCCTCTTTTGCCTAGTTAAACCAACAGCTTCCTAAATGCACTCCTGGCCACCAACTTTGTGGTCCAGTGTAGCCAGGGTGATTTTCCTAAAATACAAATCTCATTATATCACACCTCTGCTTTCATGCAGAACCTTCCAGGGGCTTCCAAGTGAACTAAGACCAGTAGTCAAATCCTTTGCTATGGTTGATGCAGCCTCCAGCTTTCCTCTTTAGCCTCAGCTCCTCTGTAGTTCCCTCTCCACACTCCATACCCACTGTAATTCTTACATTCCTCAGAATGTTCTTCTCCTAGGGTTTTGTGGGTGATGCTCTCTGTCTCTCCGGAACACTCTTCCTCCAACGACTGGTCTGGCTATTTCTTGCACACCTTTTAGATCTACATTCATGTGTTTACATGGACATCGTTTCTTTAAAGAAGTCCCTCAATCTCCCAATTGTAAGTTCACTGCCTCTCGTATTTGATTCCCAAGGAACAAATATACGTGCACGCGTGCCTTATCACACTGTACTGTAACTGCCCAATTACTTGTCTGTCTCACTCCCTGAACTGCACCCATTAGAAGAACAGGGACATCGTCGCAAAAGCTCAATAAATACTGAAGAACAAGATGCAACAGAGCTTAAAGCCTTTGTCAAATAAAACAACCATCTTGGTCTAATCATTTTCTTCTTCATAAATCTCATAAACCTCGTCTTCGGGAATATTCTAATCTAGCCACTTATTTTTAATGATCTTCTGCATCATTCAAATTATTTCCATTAGTCACTTACCTTCTCCAGACTTTAAACTGTAATAGTTAAGCGAAGAGGAGAGAGAGAGAGAACACAGTTGAACAACATCTATCTTTTAATCTCTATATGCAGGTTTCAAAAGAACCCTTTTACAAAGCAATTGCCCCAGACTCTTCAAAAACGTCAATGTCATGAAAGGACAAAAAGAAAAAGAAAAAAAAGCAGGAAGACTGATCTAAATTAATAGACTGAAGAGTCAGGACAAGTAAAGCAAACGAGATTCTTCTTTGGGTCCTAGGTTTTTTAAAAAGGGAGAAAGAAAAAAAAAAGGAAAAAAGCTCTGAAGGATATTTTTGAAATAACAGGGGAAATCTGAACATAGCCTGCATATTAAGCAGTTTTATTGTCTCATTCTTACACTTCTTGAGTGTGCAAATGATATTGTGGTTATGTAGGGAAATGTCCTCCTTCTTAGGAGATACATGCTGATATATCAGGAGTATCATAATGTGTGCATCTAGCTTACTTTATTTTTGAAAGAGAGAGATTGAGTAGAGCAGGGGAGGGGCAGAGAGAGAGAGGGGGAGACAGAATCTGAAGCAGGCTCCAGGCTCTGAGCTGTCAGCACAGAGCCCGATGTGCGTCTTGAACTCACGAACTATGAGATCGTGACCTGAGCCGAAGTCGGACGCTTAACCGACCGAGCCACCCAGGCGCCCCTCAAGTAATTTACTTTAAAATATTACATAGGGGCGCCTGGGTGGCTCGGTCGGTTAAGCGTCCGACTTTGGCTCGGGTCATGATCTCACAGTTCATGAGCTCAAGCCCCGCATTAGGCTCTATGCTGTCAGCACCCACATGGATCCTCTGTTCCTCTTTCTCTCTGCCGTTCCCCTGCTCATTCTCTCACTCTCTCTCGATACATAAACTTTAAAAAATTTAAAAAATATTACACACACATATACACATACACACACATGAAAGAGATAAAGCAAATTTGGCATAGATTAAAGATTAGTCTAAGCCAAAAGTATATGGACACTCAATAGCTCTTCTTTTCCCATTTTGTAGGTCTGAACTTAAAAAAAAAAAAAGTTGGGGGAAAAGGGCTATCATTTTTTGAGTGGCTAACGTGGGCTGGACACCAGCCTAAGATATTTACATGTATGAAATTAATTCTCACAAAACCCCTTGTGCGTCTTACCTTTGAATTAGTATTATTACCCACACTTGATAGTTGAGTAGCCTGAGGCACTGAGAGGTTAAGTAGCTTAAAAAGTCACACAACTAGTTGTATCACTGAGGTGAGGGGGAAAAAAAAGCACAGCCTCTAAGAGGACAGAAGGTGAAAAGAAACACACAAGTAACTATAAAGACAACGCAGCACGGCTGGAACTCAGAGGGGAGGAAGAGTTAGCAAAGTCTCTGATACAGCAGGCATGCCTCCTGGTTTTCCATCCTGTGTTCTTTTGCGGAGCTGTGGACAGGACAGAAGAATCTGATACCAGGTTAGAAGACAGCCTGGAACAGCCATCTTTGTGGAGTAGAGGCTAGATGAAAATTCCAAGCCTATTATGTTAAAATGGTCAAATCCAAAGGGGCAATGAAGACACATGAAAGAAAGCAAAATTGATTAAGAACTTGGTAATTCAGGAACAGAGGTGGGAGTAAAAAGACACACTGGATGGATGTGACAGGAAACAATGACGACTGATTTCTTTTCATATAAGATTTTGCATAAAATCAAAATGTGACTACTATTAGTACTGGATGTTAAGATTAACACTAGGTGGGGGCACCTGGGTAGCTCAGTCTGTTAAGTGCTCAACCCTTGATTTTGGTTCAGGTCATGATCTTGTGGTCATGAAGTTGAGCTGAGGCCCAAGTCAGGCTCCACAATGGGTGGGGAGCCTGGCTGAGATCTTCTCTCTCCTTCTGCCCCTACCCGCCACCCCCCCCACCACCACCACCTTTCTCTTAAAAAAAAAAAAAAAAAAAAAAAAAAAACTAGCATTAAATGCAAAATTTTTCTTAAAGCTGGCTACTAAAATGTTTGAGGTATAAGCAGGCAGAGCATATATAGGCTCCAGCACAGTGATTTATCACAGCCAAGAATTATATAATTAAACACCCCACCCCACCCCCTTATCTAACACAAAAATCCAGAAACCTGAACAGGACACTAAAGAAATTCTTTAAAAAAAAAAAAAAAAAAAAAAAAGCCTTAAGACTACACAGTAGTGTTGGGGCACCTGGGTGGCTCCGTCGGTTGGGCGACCGACTTCAGCTCAGGTCATGATCTCACGGTTCGTGAGTTCAAGCCCCACGTCAGGCTCTGCACTGACAGCTCAGAGCCTGGAGCCTGCTTCTGATTCTGTGTCTCCCTCTCTCTCTGCCCCTCCCCAACTCATGCTCTGTCTCTGTCTCAGAAATAAACATTAAAAAAAAAATTTTTTTTTAAAGACTACATAGTAGTGTCTACAGAATATACACAGACACTTATAAATAATAGCATAAGAAAAATATATTTTAAAACATCTAAAATAGTTTAATAAACAAAATGATATCCCCTATGTTAATTTATAAACACTTATGGTTTACATTTCTATCACGTCTGCTAGAATTTGGGCTTCTTCAAGGTGGGAACCATGCCTGGTTCATTTCTATAACCCTAGTATCTAAAGCCGAGATAGGTATATGGTATGCACTCAAACGCTGCTGATTTTATATGCTTATAGAGCTTACACTCGGAGAACTGAGAAAAATAAAGTCTCAGTCTATTCATTCATATTGTGATCATTTTGTAACATGCATTTTAACATTTCTGCTAAAAAAATCAACATCAAATCCCAAAGTTAATATGCTTGAAGTATTAAAGTCCGAACTGACCATGTTTATATTCATTTCAAACCACAGATACTAGCTATCATAAAACAGGCACGAATTTATCATCCTCTTCCAAAGCTGTAACAATTATGACAAACTTTACCCATAGTCATTCAAGTTCTATAGCATGTGTGCAGAAACCAGTTAACACAACAGACCTGAGACTGCTATCCTTAGAAAGACCTACTGGCAAGACTGGTCCTTGGCTGGCCTCTGGGAAGGTGGATTTAGGGAGGGTGCCCACCATTCCCTGGTAAGAGTGTCTCATTGTGCCTGTTTGTGAAAACAATGTGGTTCAGGATGAACATGTGCTTTTGCTCTGGCAGTCTAGAATTCTGGTCCGTGCTAGGCAGACAATACCTATGTGACCAGCCCCCATAAAAACTGGGCACTGCCTCTGATGGGCTTCCCCAGTAGGCAATACCTCACATATGTTGTCATAACTCAAGGCTGGAAGAATTAAGGGCATCCCATGTGACTCCAGTGGGATCATGAACCTGGTTTCCTCAGACTTTGTGCCATGGGCCTTTTCCTACTGCAGGAATAAATCATAGCTATGAGTAGGACTGTATGCTGCGTCTTTAAGTCCTAGCAAATCACCAAATCTGCGAGCGGTTTTGGAGACCCCTGACACAAGCAAGCTCTATCAGATAGTAGTCCCATTATTTGGGGATAATGAACATTATCAAACATTTAACACATTTCCATAAAAAGTCATAACAAAAAGAAATTTAATAGAAGCCATTAAGATTTTGCCTTCAGACTGTGTTTTACAATAATTACTTCTATCCAGTGGTTAACATAGGCTTCCCTCACGGGATAAGGAAGTAAAAAGATAATTAATTATGAGAAATTCAATCAAACTTTAAGCTATGAACCAAGTCTCAAGCCTCCAAAGTAACGGAATTATTTTTAAGAAATCTCCTTTCGATCCCAACCCAACTTCAAGAAGTTTATATAAACCCCAAAGGGCATACATCTAGAATGGGTTTCTGGAGCGCAGAGATTACATTTTGAAAGAAACATTCCTGAGGCTTTTGTTTCTGTTTGCATAGACAGGATTAGGGTGATGTCGGAAATCATCAACACTCTCCCCCCCCCCCTTTTTTTTTCCTCCTAAAATGATGTGTGGCTCACAGTAATGGGAGAAACAAACTGTTGCTGATTCCTTGGAAGAAATAAAATTTGGAGACAGAATATATTCAACAATTGTTTAGTTGCCTCCTGCATTCTATATTTCAACTTATAAATAAGCATCGACATTCATTTAATAAGATAACAAGCCCCCTTTGTACCAAATAATAAATAAAATTCTAAATAAACTTAATTACTCTTTAAATTAAAATGGTTAGATTTAAGACCCCTTTAGAGATAATATACAATACGCATTTTTATCTATCACAGGAAAATGTATTTGACCTAACAAGCTTCACAGCAATTTTACTTGGAAATAATTCTGCTAGCTATGAGAAAGATTAGGTGCTTTGTCAAAACTCTAAATCACAGTATGTACGAATAGGGATTTGCAGTTCTGATTGTGGGTGAAATGCTTCAATATCTAATCAAAAAGCTAAGTTTAAGATCTAAATAATTATGCTTTTATTGTACAATATATAAATGTGTAAGAAAAAACACAGCAAGGTTCCTTTTTGATAGGATTTTAAGTACTCTGCTTTCCCCAACTACCAAACTAAAATCAAGTATGAGGCCAATCATAATGTTCAGTGGGAAGCCGTTGCTTTTATAAGTAAAAAATATCTGGTTACTACTGTTGAACGTATAAAGCCATACTCTTAAGAAATATCAACGCATAGGGAACCAGTCAAGTTGAACACAGTGAATGGAAACTAGCCAAAAATCTAAAACTCCATTCATTCACTTATTCAGACAACATGAATGAACCATTACTGGGGTGATCTTTGCCCTCTGGGAGCAATGTGAGAGGTGTATGTCTTTGGTGTTATTTCAGGAGCCGGTAAGATGGACTTGGGAGTACACAAGAGGAAGTGGTCAAATGTTGGAAGTACTGAAGGATGTGAAAGCAGAAGAAAATTTTCCGTGCACCATTAAACTGCATAGAACCATTAAAGGGTTAAGAGAAAGGGAATTAGAAGGATCAAATTTCTGTTGCAGCTATCCATCATGGACCTAAAATACACTGGGAGGAATCAGACAGCTGTGATTTTGAGTCCCGCCTCTGTCATTTATTTACTAGCTAGGTAAGTGGCCCTGAGCAATTTACTTAGGTCTGGGCCCTGACTTTCCTTATCTGTAAATGAAGATAATATCTATTCTACACGGTTGTTTAAGGATTAAATGAGATAATGAGATAATCATGTAAACGGTCTGGCATACTGGCACAGAGTATGCATTCAAAAAAGGTCAAATCACTTCTGGAGGTCACATACAGGTAAAAAAAACAAACAACTTTAGTTAAACTGTGAAATTTAATTGCTTTTTAATGTAACGAACTTCTTGACTGACTTTAGACAAACGTTTGAGAAGAGACCATAAAATTTATATCCTGGCCTTCATTCGCTCTTTCTTTTTATTCAAAACTCTCCATGAAGCCTTGCTACTACCACTTTACAGGTTAAACAACAAATGTCATGTCAAAAAACCCAAACATCCCAAAACATTACTCGTATCATTCAGATATCACAACAAAACGATAAACATCCGCGGCCTGTGGGAATCTGTCACAATGAGATCACAACTTTTCTTGCCATTTTTACCAAAAGAAATGGTTTTCTCAAAACTTTGCATGGTTTCTTTTTACCACTGTGACAGTCTACTGAAGAAAAACTTGTATTCAGAGCCCCAAATCAACATCTACCTGAAAAACTCTATTGTAACCAGACCAGATTTACTTATAATGATGCATAATAGACACTCACAAATACAGGCAAAGGTTGGCAATTAGGGCACTGACCTAGAACTACTAGATGTCAGAATTTATAGGAGACTTCCTCTCTTCCTTGTTCCTCAGATTTTACATTTTAGCATTATGCTTTGCCATCTTTCATATCTTGGAGGTAAATTCTATGTTTGGCATTTGGATCTGTGGTTTAAGAAAACGACAGCGGGAATACAAATGCTTTGCGCACCATCATTAAGCAGACCGCTCGGAAGAGGACAGAATGAAGAGAACAAGCTTTAAAAATTTTCAACATTATGCCCCCAAAGCATATTTTCATTCCCCTTCCTTACAGATGTAACAAACAGAATTTTCTGAGGAAACACAGTAAAAAGAACAAAGAGAACTGGAGATGGCTTCGTAGAGAGTAATTCTCTCCCAAATTTTCAAACAGAACACTCAAAATTATTTACATCTTTAAATGTTTGTTGCAGTAATAGAGTTAATTATGCTCTCTCCAACGCCTGCAATTTACAATTAAAGCCAAATAAAGACAGATCTTAACATTTCATTTTTACGTCTTTGAGTTGTCAGAATAGAAGATTAATGTGTTTAAACATCTGCAAAGGAGGACTTTGATTTAAAAATCGAACACTTGACACACAGGAAGACTTTTCTTTATGATGAATCCCTTAATCCCACAAAGAGACAAATCATTTTTACCCATTCTGTCTTGCCCTAAGAATCATTATTTTATCGATCTTAAATTTGAGATCATCTTTTGCCATTTAAGTATTTTCAAATTAAAGTTTATAATTTAAAACTTAAACTTTTAAATGTACTTAAAGTAAAATGGCTTCCAACTTTAAAGAGAAATAGAGAAGACTAAAGGGGAAGTTTTTAAATTTTTTTAAAATTTATCATGCATATAAAACAAGGCCAGAAAATTCAAGCCAGGAATGTCACTCTCCTACAGTTGTGTGAGGTGGCTCCAGGAAGGGTGTAATGGAGATAATTATGTGCAACGCTACTATAACTTTATTTTTTTAATGTTTATTTATCTTGAGAGCGTGCCTGTGCACACACAAGCAGGGGAAGGGGAGAGAGAGGCAGAGAGAATCTCAAGCAGGCTCAGCGCCGCCAGCACAGAGCCCTAGGTGGGGCTCAGTCTCATGAACCCTGAGATCGTGACCCGAGCCGAAATCAAGAGTCAGACGCTTAACCCACTGAGCTACCCAGGCACCCACTCAATGCTACTATAACTTTAAAAATCATGGGGCACCTCGGTGGCTCAGTCGGTTAAGTATCTGACTCTGAATTTCGGCTCAGGTCACGACCTCAGGGTTGGCGAGTTAGACCCCAGCGCGGGGCTCTGTGCTTACAGCTTGGAGCCTGGAGCCTGCTTTGGATTCTAAATCCCTCTCTTTCTGTCCCTCTGCACTCTCTCTCTCTCTCAAAAATAAACATTAAAAACAATAAATAATTAAAAATAAAAATATATAATCATACTGCTTTTACAGTTCCAATGTGCTGCCCTCTGAGAGCAATGCTCCTGAAAGGTAAACCATTTAAGTTACAGCCTAATACCAGCTTCATTAATTTTCATGAAACTAGCCACTTATAATTCCCCAATAACAATTCTTTCAGATTCCTGATTCAATCTTTCCATTGTATTGTACAAAGACCCTGAGGTGCAAAGAACACGAAGGACTTGGGCAAGGTCACCTAGAAAGCGAATACATGACTTTCTTACAAAAGTATTTTCATTCCGCTTCCTATTACTATGTAATATATGACTACCTAATATAAATTCTAATACTGGGCTATAGGGGCCTAAAACTAAAGAAAATATTTGGAACAGACCAACAACAACAAAACAAACAAAAAAAAAACTACCCTAACTTGACTTCAGATAAGAGAATATCCCTACAATTTAGCAAAAACTCAGGAAGTGGTAAGTGGGGATGGTACTACCAATTTTGCTATTAAAATAATCTAAACTCCAGGCACCTGAGTGGCTCAGTCAGTTAAGTGTCCGACTTCGGCTCAGGTCATGATCTCATGGTTCATGAGTTCAAGCCCCGCGTCAGGCTCTGTGCTGACAGCTCAGAGCCCGGAACCTGCTTCAGATTCTGTCTCCCTCTCTCTCGGCTCCTCCCCTGCTCACACTCTGTCTCTCTCTCAAAAGAAATAAAGATTAAAAAATAAACAAATAAATAAAATAATCTAAACTCTCAGCCTTCCATTCATTTAGACACATACTGAGTGTCCAGTCTGTGCCAAGCCTGTGATAGGTGAACACAACTGGTTCTCACGTCCATGGCAACAGGGAAAAGCTATCCCTCGGAGGTCTTTAACAGTTGACCTTCAGGCTGTATGCTACGAGATGGCTTCCTTTTTTCCTTCAGTACTATTTGTGACATTCAATTTAACTTGACTGTACTTAAGTAGTTTGGATCTTTTTTTTTTTTTTGTGGGTGGGAGGGGACTATAGTATAAGTATTTGTTTGATGAATGCAATTATTCAATGTAGTGATATGCCAAGTTTTTATGCAGTGATAAGCAAATTTTTATGCAGATAGGACATAAAAATGTAATCAACCTGTAATTACCTTGTGGAGGCAGAAAAGACACCTGCCATTTCATGAACCAGAATCCTCTGAACTAATCACCTAGAGACATAAAAATGAAAAGTACACACCTATAACATTTGCAGAGCAAATACTTAAGTTCGGTCAAACTTATGTTTAAATTTGAAACTGATTTGTTGCTGACTAAAAGAAGGGAAACAACAAAATCAGATGATATAAAGCAAAACTGGTATTTTTCCCCCTTGAAGCATGGACACACTAAATCAATCCACCTGCTTCAACTGCCGAGCTTCTAAGTTATCAACATTTGGTACTTAAGAGTCTGTCTGATTAAAAATGACTATCCCATCATTCTTTCCCAACTTGTGCTCATATATGATCACTCTCCTTAATATTACCAAGTAAATTTTAACAAGGTTTTATAGATCATACTTTAAGAATGCCTTCCCTCACCTACAACTGAATTACCAGAATATTCAGAACAGGTGCTACTCTGCAAGAATGTGATAGAAAGGGGACACTATACTCCTTAGACATTTTTACAGCTGAAACAAATTCTTTGGGGGTGAAAAAGTGTTTAAACCGTGTATCTGCACTCAATCCAACATCCAAAGGCATATGGAACACCTACTATATGTCAGGCACCGCAATGAACACAGGAGGGAGAATTTACAAAATGATGATTAGCCTATACCTTTAGAGAGTCCCTAATCTAGTGGGAAAGATGTAAACAATCATAACTTACTATATTAATGTTATAACAGATTTGGACACATGTTATAAGGATGCAGAGTCCTAAAGAAATCATAGGGCATTTGAATAGACAAAATGAGAGAATGACACTCAGGGAAAACAGAGCATGTGGAGGTGGAATCCTAGAGGCAAGTTCAGAAAAGAGCAAGCTGTTCAATACGGCTTCAGTATGATGTCAGGAGGGAAGATCACAGCGCAGATTATGAAACTAGCAAATTAGGCTGAGGCCAGAAATTTGAGGGACTTCTATGTCACGCTAGAGCTTAGAACTTTTCCTCAACATGATTCAAGACACTGAAGGTCTCCAGCATGAGTATGGCAGGACCAAGACCTCATGTTCAGCAAAATAATCTGGCAACAGCATGAAAGAAAAACAGCTGAAGTATGGAGAAACTTCAGGAAGAGATTCCAATTAAAGTTTATTTTTTGTCTTGGTGAAAGACAAAGTGATTGGCAGAAGGGAGAGATTCAAGAATAATAATGAAAAGACCCAACAGATATTTGGTGATTGGTGTCATGTGAACATTTACAAACTTGAGGTCATGTGGGTAGATAACAGTCTCTCAAATGTAAAAGAAAACAAGGTTAGTCAAGACCTAGGATTAACTTTGGATGACACCTCTGTGTATCTTTGAAGCTTCTTTGAAGCTTATTGTTCTTTTGTGTAACGTTTAGAAGCATCTTATCAAATACTAAGTTCCTGTTAAGTAAGTTACAATACCAATTGTAAGCAGTTACAATACCAATAATATGCAAGGGATTATGGTTTGGAGGGATTTAAAAAAAAAAAAAAAACAAACTTGGGGCACCTGGGTGGCTCAGTCAGTTGAACCTCCGACTTTGGCTCAGGTCATGATCTCCCTGTTCGTGAGTTCGAGCCCCACATAGGGCTCTGTGCTGACAGCTCAGAGCCTGGAGCCTACTTCAGATTCTGTGATTCCCTCTGTCTCTGTCCCTCCCCTGCTCATGCTCTATCGATCTCAAAAAAAAACATTAAAGAAAAAAAAAAAACAAAACCTGAATAATTGCCTCTTTTTAATCTATTGAGAAAAAAATGGGGGCCACAACCTGATGAACAATAATACAGAAAATACTATTCACAGGCAACCCTCAATACTTATTTTTATGATTTAGTAAGCATTCTCAGGCCACAGAGAATGTATACAACCATGACATCATTTACGTGAAAAGATAATTGAAGAGCTTTCATTAGTGATGACTTAAATGGAAACTTTCTCCTAATTTCAGCTGAGAGAATCCATAATAGGGCAAAAATAACAATGGAGCCACTCACTGTAGGATTGAGAAATAGGTTTCTTAAATAATGGGTTTTTTTTTCTTTCTTTTTCTTTTTTTTCTTTTCTTTTTTTGGGGGTGGGGTGGGCTGGTTTTGTTGTTTCAGGTTGGGGAAAAAAATTTCTAGACCTCAAAACGGTAATTTAAGAGTAAACAAACCCCTATATCAACGTGTTTTGGTAAAAATGCAAACATCACAGCAAACTCCTCAAAAGGACCCTCTTGCTTAACACTAGTGTCACCTAAGTGAAAATGGAATGGTTTCTAAATAATACCCTAATACTCACTTTGTGTAATTTCCTCCCACTCATTGTTAGGAGAAAAAAAAAATCAAGAAAAATATTTTCTCCGCATAATTGATGCATAATCGTTTTCCTGTTTTGAAACAGCAATGGCAACATCCAACAAAGAAAGGCTCCTGAAGGTTTCTGAAAACATCAATCATTTGTTCGGTGGGGAGGAGTGATGTAGGATAAGCACAGATCAATACAGCTTCCATGTTTCCCCCTGCTCTGACTCCACTCTTCCATTAGGGAGTGTTTCCTGCACACAGGAAAATGTGACATAGGTACATTTAGTGCAACAAGGAGAAACACTCTTAGGAGAGGCAGGGAGGGGGAAGCATATCAGCACTCACACTCTCCCATCTCCCAAACGGTTCTCGGTCTGGTTCTTTTCTGTCGTTGTCACACCTCCTCCACAGTTATCACAAACAAGCTTGGCTGACTAGGAACTGTGTAAATTGCCCCTAAGCAAGTTCAGCTAAACAAGGTGAGTTGTGATCGCTTCAAAGTGCATTTATTTACCACTTCAACGGACCTTTGAGCCTGTGAGGAACACAGTGGAAAAATGAACCAGGCCTGCAAACACAGCCTGGACTCCTGCCCCCTGACCACAGAGATTAGGAACAAATAAGGAAACCTGAAAAGAGAGGTTCTCACCCTTAATATTCCATCTTTCAATCACTTTACAGAATCTACCTCTCTTTTTCCCTTTAATAAAATACTTAGATGTTACATTTCCCATGTTTACACACCATGTTTCTTTCCTCTTAAAATCTTTTTTTGAATTTCCACTTCGTCATAAATTAGCAGGGATTAAGAGAAAGACTTGCTTGGAAATTTAAATTCTAATTAATCTTCGTGGTGGACAGTGACAGTTGCCATTTTGGTTTGCTCAAGCTCCCCATACCTTTCCTTCTAGTAATGGAATCTGGCTCCATGGAAATCAGAAGCAAAACATCCTAGGTTTGGCCAGTCGTATCTTTTTTCTTGGCAGTACTGAGGGTTCAGAAAAGCCAGGGATCCTCAACAGGGCCGACAGGTAGATACTGGGAGATCAGACCTCTCTCTTTCCCTTGGGATGGCTAAGTAAAAACAGTCAGTAGTCGTGTTTTCCTGTCTCCTAATAAGCCTGTCTTTCTTTAGAAGATAAAAATGATACCGTGTTACAAAGAGAAATTTGTCTCTTCGTTTACTCATTCATTTAACATTTACTAAACATCTGCTCTGGCTAAGTGTTCAGCTGGGCAGCGCGGACATGAAAACAAAGCAGTCTGACGGCTATATTTTGTGAATCAAAAATCAACACGTTATCAGTTGGAAGATTTTGTGTAATTCCTTGATGTAAGAGGTCATCTGAGAGACACTGTTTTTATGTAAGCTGGCAGAAACAGAAGATTTTATAAAACCTATTGCTGAGCTCTTGCAAAGGCAAAGCAGATTATGGTAAACTATATGGCAGAAAATACAGATACACGCTAAGAGGTCAGCTATGGTTTTTGCTGGCATCTAATATTACCATTATAATGGACTCTCACATTTAGATTTTCAGTCTTGACTTCCCCCTCCATTCTCCATTCTCGTGCCTAATTGCCTGGTAATGTGGGCCCTCCTCTTTCTTCTTCCTACTCCTGCTGCCTTATGATCAGTCCCCAAAACACGCTACCCCTCTAGTAATGCATTCTGCTATGTCATTACACACTAATACATTCACATGAATGTATCAATGTGCAGGCAGACATACATATATAAGCCTACACAGGGCTTCTTTTTTTGTCATTGTTCTACAAAAGAATAGGAGGTATGAATACATTCTTCTGTACGTATTTCTTTCCTCGTTCAACAATACCTCACAGAGAGTCCAAGTTCATATAATGCTGTTTTTGAATGCAATACAATAGTTTATATTATGATATACTATAATTTATCCATTTCACTACTAACAGGAATTGTTTGCCATTTTTGATATCATAACAGCGCTGAAGTGAAATTTCTCGTACTGACGAGTGTTTTTTGTCCTTGGAGACAGATTCCCTGAAGTGCAACTATTAGGGCACACATAGAATATGTGTGTTTTCATTTTAATAGATACTACTTGGGGCGCCTGGGTGGCTCAGACGGTTAAGCGTCCGACTTCGGCTCAGGTCATGATCTCACGGTTCGTGAGTTCGAGCCCCGCATCGGGCTCTGTGCTGACAGCTCAGAGCCTGGAGCCTGCTTCACATTCTGTGTCTCCCTCTCTCTCTCTCTGCCCCTTCCCTGCTCATGCTGTGTCTCTCTCTGTCTCAAAAATAAATAAACATTTAAAAAAAAAATTAATAGATACTACTTGACTGCCTTCCTAAAAACGCAGTAACGGCTCATACTTCCATTAGCAATGTATGTAAATAAGTCCCCACAGTGCCAATCCCAAGTAACAGGTGTTTTTGACCATTTTAATTTTTGCCAATCTTATGGGTGTAAAGTATTAGTTTGGTATTATTTTAATGTGCATTTCATTGACTGCTCTTAAGACTGACCATCTTTTGAGATGTTATTGAGCATCTGAATTTGCTTTTCTGAAATTGCCTACTCATAGTCTTTCTCCATTTTCCTAGGTTGTTTGTTTTTACCAAAGTGTAAGAGCTCTTTGCATATTATACATACAGACTCTTTTATCTGACACCCCTACTGCAAATATTTTCCAAATATAAATATTTATGTTCTATTTGTGATTTAAGTTTAAACATCTATATTGCCAAAATTGTTTTTTCTTCTTGTCCAACATCTAGATTTCCTGTGTAATCAAAAAGGTTCTCTAGAGGATGAATTCTGCTTAAATATCAAAGTTGCTTCCTCTCCACATAAAAAATGAGAAATCTTCCTTAAACTACTTTGTTAAAAGCCACCTCCCTTGCCTCTTTTAGATCTAGTTCTTTGGACTCTCTAGTTACCATGCCGTAAAATCTTGACATTCTAATTATTAAAGTAAATAGACTTCTCACACAAATTTGAAGATAAAAAAGATACTAGATGTCACCTTAAACTTTCTATCCATTACAGGGACTCTCTCTTCAACATCACTGTCAGAGAATAATCGAACCTCTGCTTGCTCATTTCTAGTGATGAGCTAGACCTTACCATTGCATTTTCCAGAAGTTTCTATTAATTTCATTCTTAGTCTTCTATATTTGTCACATTCCTATTAAAATAACCAAACTAAGTAAATACAGAAGAGGATGGAAATTGGACTCAGTAATTTAATTGTGATGTTCTTAGTACCTGAAGATTACTCTGTTCCTTCTTCCCTTCCTTCCAATGAATATCTACTTTATGCCAAATATTAGAAATACAAAGATAAGGAAAACACAACTTCTGACCTTAAAGTCATGGAAACATAGTATTTAATGTACATATGCATATATGTGAATATATAAATGTATTGTATAGAGAGGTCAAATACTGTATAGTGAAAATGCTACTTGAGATCTATTTTAAGAATTTCCGGTGCATGTATTAGGTAATAGCTGGAATAACGGTAAATTATAGAAGTTAAACAAGCTGAAGATTGAAAAAGACATTTACAGTATTGAGAAAATTAAAATTTAGCACTGTTTTCTTGAATCTGGTTCAATTAATTAAGCTCTAATTATATTGTATTACCTAGATAGTATAATATTTGGGTCAGGCAAAATAATGCATTTTATAAGAGATTTAAGAAGCCTCAGGCAATAAATCACGTCTTGAAGAGTAATCTAGCTTAGATAAAAATTAATTTAAAAAAATGTTTCCAGCCTGCAGATTTACTTGCTCATTAAGGGCCAGGTTTTCTTTGGTAATCAGTATTATCCCAAGACTGAGCAAAACTTTGGAAAACTACAAACACAAACATTTAAACATCTTAAAAATTTAAACAACTAAAAATTGTTTCAATGTGATAAAAACAGGGAAAAACTTCCCAATAAAAGGAAACCATGATATTAATAAGTCAATAATATTAAGAAATTAATAAGTCAAATAGATAAAGTACTAACAAAATACACAAGAAGCTGAATATTATGGCTTATTCTGTCAAGGCAGAGGTTTGCTCCTTCTGTGAAATTCTTTTTAATGTTTTTATTTATTTTTGAGAAAGAGAGAGACAGAGCATGAGTAGGGGAGGGGCAGAGAGAGGGGGAGACACAGAATCTGAAGTGGGCTCCAGGCTCGGAGCTGTCAGCAAAGAGCTGGACACGGGGCTCGAACGCACAGAGTGTGAGATCATGACCTGAGCCAAAGTCAGAGGCTCAACTGACTAAGCCACCCAGGTGCCCCGCCTTCCGTGAAATTCTAAGAAACTTTGCAGATCCTTACTTGGGTTTGGAGAGTAATTTGCTTACTGATTTACTCAATGTTGACAGTCACATTTCACAAACATGTAGGACTTCACAGGCAGTAAGCTACTGTAAGCACTTATCCATCCATCTATCCATCCATCCATCCATCCATCTATCCATCCATCCATCAGTTGGCACACCCAATTCCTAATTCTAACCTCAAACTCAGAAACATGCACCCTCATCTAGAACAAAAACACAAGGTAATTCTATTTATATTGACCAGAAATCTTATTCTTGGCAAAGACAAATTTCAACAAATTTCAAACTGGAGTATTATCTACCTGAAAACACATTTACTCTTCAACATTAAAGTCAAAATATTTGAAAATCATAAACAGCATTAATAACAGTCAAAAAAGTAGCAACTGATGGGGCACCTGGGTGGCTCAGTCGGTTAAGCGTCTGACTCTTGGTTTCGGCTCAGGTCATGATCTCACAGTTCATGAGCTCAAGCCCTGTAGTGGGCTCTGAGCTGACAGCGTAAAGCCTACATGGGATTTTCTCTCCCCACTGTCTGCCCCTCTGCTGCTCACATGCTCTCTTTTTCAAAAATAAGTAAACTTTTTTAAAAAGTAGCAAATTGAAACTTTATCAGACTATGAGGCTAAAATAATATTCAGGTAAAGGTAAACAAAAAGTTGGGGCGCCTGGGTGGCTCAGTTGCTTGAGCATCTGACTTCGGCTCAGGTCATGATCTCACGGTTCCTAAGTTTGAGCCCCACATCGAGCTCGTTGCTGTCCGTGCAGAGCCTCCTTTGGATCCTCTGTCTGCCCGTCCCCCATTCCCACCCCTTCTCTCAAAAATAAAACGTTAAAAAATTATTTTAAAAAAAAGGTAAACAAAAAGCTGAAAAAAAGATTTTAAAAGATTTTTAAGAGATTTAAATTTAAACTTTAGAAGATTTAAAAGCTTCAAAACCATTAATCAGGTCTATCTAGTATATTAAAGAAATCCTGGAATATCTTACAGGACAGCACAACTATTTGCCAAGGCAAAGACCTCCATGAATAACAGCAGGTCTAATGAGGTCTGTCATTTTGATTCACAATCATAATACAGCTGTCTTATTACGGCACAGTTAGCTGAACTCTTGTGTTTCCATATTTTCTCTGATGATTAATTATACTTTATTATCAGTATTGTTTATATCTCTGTCTCTGTTACTCTCCAAGCTCCTAGAGATAAGACTTTATTATTCCTAATAAGAAACACAATCTTTAGTCCTAAATGATCATTCAGTTTGTTGTATTAACGACATTGCACAAATATAGGATCTTAATCAGTTATTTCATACTCTGTATCTTACCTTCATAGAATTATAAAGTTACAAGCTCAAGTATGCATTATAAACCAGCATTAAAAGAAACATACCGTATCCTCAAAAACTAAACTAAAACACAACACCACACCCTTTGGAACTCTACCAACTAAGTCTTCTTGAATTCCAAAAAAGCACGTGGAGCTTGCTCTATCAAGTGTTACATTTATAGAAGAGCCTGGTAAATGGGTTTTAAAAATCATTAGATCCTCTATGATTTCCTTAGTCCTTGTATTTAGTATTGTGTCTAATCAATTAACAGTTATACTGGCTCCCAACTTTTTTTGCCTCTCTTGAAGTAAATGGAGCATCTGCCCGCAGACAATATACTCTGAGAGGTATTTTATAAAAATTAATTCCAGGGCTCTTGGGTGGCTCAGTTGGTTAACATCCGACTTCGACTCAGGTCATGATCTCGCGGTTCATGGGTTCGAGCCCCACGTGGGGCTCTGTGCTGACAGCTGAGACTGGAGCCTGCTTCAGATTCTGTGTCTCCCTCTCTCTCTGTTCCTCCCCTGCTCACACTCTGTCTCTGTCTCTCTCTCTCTCACTCAAAAACAAAGATTAAAAAAAAATTTTTTTTAATTAATTACTGTGAAAACCTAGAAAAGATCAAGTACAACAAAAAGCTATAGTGTTTTCAAAATACACGGGTTTTTTTTGATCATTTTTTTTGTTTGGTTTTGTTTTAATGTATGGTCTTATTTGGAGGATATATTTAAGCTAGCACAGCAGATCTGGAATCAGGCATTCTTACAAATAACAGAAACAAGTAAACAATCTAGCTAGTTTAAACCATTATTAACAAAACCCATTAATTTTTATTAAGTATATAAAAGTACTCGCATCAGCTCTCACTAAAGAGCCTTCAGCTGAGCAATCAAAATTCAAAAGGGAAAAGACCCCTAACGAAAATAGAGTTGTTTGTGGACATGGTAACTGAGTTGTCAATGAGTCAGGCATAAAATGTAAATGAATAGTACTCATGAACCCTTCCACTTGAAATACTCTAATACTGGAAATGATCTAAGTTTCTGCCAAATTTAATACTCTAGAGAAAGATACTTTGACACATCATTTAACATGTATGGAGCATTACTAATTTAGAGATTGTGATTTTTTTTTTTTTATGAGCATTTTCACCTTAATCAAATGACCAAACTTAACACCAATAATGAGACAAACTGATTTTCTGATGTATTCTTGCCAAAAATGTTTAATCCAAAACTAATTGTGAAGAAACACTTAGATGAATCCAAATTGGGGAAACCTTTGCAAAACAACTGGCCTAGAACCTAAAGATGTTATGCCAAGGGAGACCCAAAAAAGGTTGGGGAACGATTCTAATTTAAAAGGAGACCAAAGAGGATAACTAAATGCAATATGTGACCTTTGATTGGGGTGAGTCAGCTATAAAGGATTTTATTGGGACATCTGGGAAAATTTAAATATAGACTCTATATTACACAAAGTGTTATATCTATTAAATTCTCCAGTGTGATAATTATATCATGCGTACATAGAAGCCCTTGTTCTTGGGAATGTAATACATGCTGAAGTATTTAGGGGGAAAACGTAATGAAGTATTTAGAGAAGAACTGCCATGATGTCTGAATGTGTTCTCAAATGGTCTGGCGGGGGGGGGGGGGAGGATTTATATACAGAAATAAAGTAAATGTGGCAAAATGTATTCAACTGATAAACTCAGCACATGAGTATTGACTGTTCTCTTCTTTAAAATGTGAAATTCTCAAATGTTGAAAAGTTTTCACAATAAAAATCTGGGAGGGAAAATAATCAAATGAAAATTCTAGAACTGAAAAAGAAAATAACTAAAATTAAGAACTTAATAGATTGGGTTCATGGGCAGGTTTGACAGACCAGAGGGGGAAAAACTAGTGAACTGTAAGGTGAATCAGAAAAAAATTATCCAGACTAAAACACAGAAAAAAGGTAAGAAAATATGGCAATGAATGTATGAACATATGAGACATGGTAAAAAGGTCTAGCAGATGTAACTGTGGTCCCGGAGAAGAGAAAGAGGCTGTAGCAGGTGCAACATATGAAGATACAGCAGCTGAGAATTTCCCAAAACTGACCTTAGACAGCAAGCCATAGATTCACGAAGCAATATGGACACAAAAAGAATAAACAATACAAAGGAAGGCACACTTAGACACAGCATGGTAAAAATTGCTCAAAGGAGGAGGAGAAACTCAAAAGCAGCAGAGTTGCTCTTCAGGAGAGCAACTTTCACTTCTCGGTGGAAAAGAGAAGTCGGAAGACAATTGACAAAAACATTTTAAGAGCTGAAAAAAATAATGCCTTACCAAAATTCTATGCCTAGTAAATATACCCTTCAAAAATGAAGGTGGCGGGAGCAGGGGGGGGTTGTGTCTGGGTGGCTCAGTAGGTTCAGTATCTGACTTCAGCTCAGGTCATGATCTTGCAGTTGGTGATTCGAGCCCCACGATGGGCTCGCTGCTGTCAACGTACAGCCTGCTTTGGACCCTCTGTCCCCCTCTCTCTCTGCCTCTTCCTCACTTGCACACTCCCCCTCTCTCAGAAAATAAACATTTTTTTAAAAAAATGGACGTGGAACATTTCTGAACAACTGGAACACTTCTCAACAAATACAAACCGAGGGACTTCATCATCAGAATTGCACTGAAGGGAATACTGAAAGGAGTTCTTTCAGCAAGCAAAGAATCATCCCATACAATAACAATGCAGATCAATGGAAAGGGCGAAATTGTGGGTAAATCTCAATGAACACATAAAACAACAAAAATCGTGTCCTGAGTTTAAAATACACAGAGAATCTAAGAATAGCCCAAAAGCAAAAGGGTAATAAATGGAGTTGAGGTGTTCCAAAATCATTACATCGTCCAGGAAGTGATAATCAGATCAAGCAAAAAAATGTGTATTTTAACTTGTAGGAAATCACTAAAAGAACAGTAAATCAATATGTAACTAACAAGTTAATAGGATAAAATGAGATAATAAAAAATGAAGGCAAGAAAGAAAATGGCATAGACCAGGTAGAATAAAAAACAAAAGAAAGACTGAAACCAAAATGTTATTATATTAAATGCCAACGGACTAAATACTCAATTAAAAGAAAGTCTGTCTTACTGGCTCAAAACCAAAAGTACATGCCACCAACAAAAGAGCACCTTAATTCTAAGGATGCAGAGAAGCTAAGAGCTAAGGGCTGAAAAACATACTGTGCAACAACATCATCCAAATGAACTGGATACATATGCTTCTGTGCAAATATTTTATCTACTATAATAATAAAACTTACAGATCACTTATTGAGGTCACTAGGCCCCAAAATGGCCTCCAGTGATCACTGCCTCCTAGTATGCACCTTGTGAAGTGTGCCCACATCCTACACGAGGTAGGGCTGACCCGCATAACCACTGGAATACTGTAAAAATGACAGGGTGCAGTTTCTACCACATCGTGGCTTATGCCTTGCTGCTCTCTGTGGCATCACTTGCTCTGGGGACAGCCAGAGGAACAGTCAACAGCCCGATGAAGAGGAGAACCACATAGTGAAGAACTGAGGCCTCCTGCCAAGAACAGCTGGCATCAATCTGCCAGCCGTAAGAGTAAGTGAGCCATCTTGAATGCATCTCACCCAACGCTAATAAAGCCTTCAGATGACTGCAGCCCTGGCTGACACCTTGACCGCCACCTCACAAGAGACTCTGAGCCAGCAAGCCACTCCTAAATTCCTCACGTACAGGAGGACTGTGAGACAAAAATGTTTATTATTGTCTTAAGCCACTTTGTCTTGGGATAATATGTTATGCTGCAACAGGTAACTAATACATTTACTATGTGACAGGACCTGCCACTTCAACTTTGATTAATTCTTTTTATGTAGAACAATCCAGAGAGGCAGAAACTGTTATCAGTTTACAGATAAGAATGTTGAGGCACGTCAAAGTTCAGCAACCTGCTCGAAGTCACCATAGTGGAAATGGCATTTGAACCCAAACAATCTTCCACCTGAAGCTATTTTTTATTTTTTATTTTTTTTATTTTTAAATATTACACTCTACTATACTACTTTCACATGCCAGGCACTGCTCCAAGTAGTGAACAGACAAAAGCCTACTGGGGTACAGACTAAAATAAATTAATATAAATCACGATGTCAGAGAGATAAGTGCTACGAATTACAACGGAGCGAGCTAAGGATACAGGCATGACAGGAGAGAATGGAGTACTAGGTAGATAAGGTAGTCAAGTAAGATTTGAGATGATATTTGAGTTGATATCTGAACGAAATGAGAGGAGTTCTGTGGGATGGTTCTGTGGATATCTACAAGTGTTTCAGGGTAGAGAAAATAAGAGGAGAGGCCTTAAGGCTACAGTGTTCTTAGTAATATTCAAGAAAACTAAGGCTGGAACTCAGAAAGCATGGGAGAAAGTGATAGAAGCTATGGTCAAAGAGGAAGTCAGGCTAGACCTTGTAGGGATTTGTAAGCCACAGTAGGAACTACGTTACTTTATCCAAAGGGTTGTGAGAGGGCATTGAAGAATTCCGAGCAGGGAAGTGAGACAATCGGTTAATGTTTTTAAAAGAAAGATTTTAAAATCTCTGTGGGGAAGAGACTTTAAAGAGGCAAGAGTAGACATGGGGGAAACCATTAGGGGGCCACCGGAAGTCCACCTCTAGGAGAAAGGTAAGTCAATTTCGGTACGTAGAGGCAGTGAAAAGTTGTCAGATGTGAGATATTGTGAAGTTGGTAACCCACCGAATTTGCTGGCAGATTAGATGTGGAATGTGAGAGAAAGAGAAGTTGGAGAGAACTTGAAGAGTTTTGGCCTAAACAACTCAACAAATGGAGCCACCATTGATAACAGAGGGAAATGCTTGGAAAGAAATAGGTTGGGTAGAAAGACGGTAGCCAGGAGTCCTGTTTTAGACGTAGGCTGGCGAGATGCCTATAAAACAAGGCAGAGGTGGCAAGTACGGAGTTTCACGAAGTTGAGCCTGGAGACAGAAATCCGAGAATCATGAAAGGAGTTCCAAGGTATCAATTTTTTTTTTTATATATCTTTAAAAAATTCTCTGCATCTTTGTTACCTATTACATCACATAATACCATCTTATCCATTTTCAAGTGCATAGTTCGGTAACGTTACATATATTCACACTGTTTTGAAACTGATCTCCAGAACAGTTTCATCTTGCAAGAGTAAAACTCTATACCCAGTAAACAAGCCCCCATTTGCCCCTTCCCATCGCTGCTGCAACCGCTGTTCTCCTTTCTGTCACTCTGAATTTGGCTACTTTAGACAACTCACGTAAGTGGAATCACAGCACCTTTGTCTGTGACTGGCTTTTATTGCACTTCGCGCGTCCTCAAGGTTCATCAGATTATAGCACGTGTTGTCATTTCCTTCCTTTCCAAGGCTGAACAGCAGTCTATCAGAGTATACACCACATTTTATCAATCTATTCATCTGCTAAGGGACATATGTGCTGCTTCTTAGCCATTGTGGATGCTGCTGTGAGTATGTATGGGTGTGCAAATATCTTTTTAAGGACTTGCTTTCAATTATTTTGGATATATACCCTGAAAGAGGATTGCTGGACATTGCATTTCAATGTGTTTTTTTTTTTTTTAATGTTTATTCATTATTGAGAGACAGAGAGAGACAGAGCATGAGCATGGGAGGGGCAGAGAGAGAGGGAGACACAGAATCTGAAGCAGGCTCCAGGCTCTGAGCTGTCAGCACAGAGCCTGACGCGGGGCTTGAACCCACAGACTGTGAGATCATGAGCTGAGCCGAAGTCGGATGCTTAACCGACTGAGCCACCCAGGCACCCCTCAATATTTAATTTTTTAAGGAACTGTCATTACTGTCTCCCATAGCTGCCACACCACTTTACTTTCCCACGCATAGTACAGAAAGGTTCCAACTTCTCCACATCCGCACCAACACTTGTTATTTTCTGTTTTTGTTTTTTTAATAATAGCCATCTGAATGGGTGTGAAGTGGCTACTGTATTAGATTTAATAACATGTTCATAGGTGAATGTGTGTAAACACGTGATTATATGCACCAAACATATAATATATGTTTGTTCTACAATACAACAAACACAAGAACCTGGTAACAGTAACTACCCACTAGACAGGGAACTGGGAAGTGATGAGGTAAGAGAAACTTTTTTCTGTTCAGTATTTTATGTCTGAATCGCCAATTAAGTACTACAAAATTTTAATTTTTCTAGATTTTTACTGGTTGTAATAAAGTTCTTTTAATTTTCCCAGTGTGCCAACCACTTTTCTTTTCATTTGTTTCTTATGCCTTTCCCCATCAAAAACTTTTAAAAAATTTTTTTTAAGTTTATTTATCTTGAGAGAGAGGGAGACAGGGAGAGGGAGAGAGTGTTAGCAGGGTAGGGAGAGAGTGTTAGCAGGGTAGGGAGGGAGAGAGAGAGAGAGAGAGAGAGAGAGAGTATATCCCAAGCAGGTTCCATGCTGTCACCGCAGAGCCCAATCTCACAAACTGTGAGATCATGACCTGAGCTGAAATCAAGAGTCAGACGTTTAACTAACTGAGCCACCCAGGCGCCCCTGCCTTTCCCCATTTTAATGAGTTCTTTTATAAAGCAAAAGTATATACAGAACAATCCTTCCTAATAGTAAATGAAGCACTGACTTTTCTAGATTAGATCTAATGAAAAGTTTAAATAATTTAGTAATGGTCAGTTAAAATGCTAGCCACAAATGAGCAGGAAAAACAGCAATAAAACATTAGGTGTGGTGAATTATCAGGATAAAAAATTAAGGAAGATTTTTTTCAAGGAAACAAGTCTACTCTCTCATCATTATTTTACCATTTCTGTAACTGTTTTACTCTTTACAAAGAGCGAATTCTTTTGTTCAACAATTGGGGACTATTTTAATAAATCATGCCACAAGCACTCAATGTCATGTTCCTACTAAAAATGAAGTTTACCAAATATGTAGTATAAAATGAAAAAAAACTTTTATAATTTGAAGCAGAAAACAATTTATATTTGGCAAATATACAGACAATACAGAAAAGATGATGGAAAGAAAGTAGAATAAAATATAAGCAGGTATTACCGCTCAATGAGGTGGCTATAGATGATATTTTTCTTTTTAATTTCTACATCCCTACACTTAAATTAATTTTAATTTTTTTTAATGTTTATTTTTGAGACGGAGACAGAGTGCAAGTGGGGGAGGGGCAGAGAGAGAGGGAGACAGAATCCGAAACAGTCTCCAGGCTCTGAACTGGCAGCACAGAGCCCGATGCGGGACTTGAACCCCCGAACCATGAGATCATGACCTGAGTTGAAGTCGGACGCTTAACTGACTGAGCCACCCAGGCACCCCCTTAAATTTATTTTAATATATTCTTTTCATTAAAAATTGTAATGGTTATTTGTATTTGCACTGTATCACTTATATGAGTTTCTCTCTATTTTTGTTCAGTTAACCTGAGTTATGCATGCCCTGTGCTTATTGATACAGTTAATTCCAGTTAAAATTGTTATATAGACAGGAATACTACAGTAGAAACCCTGGGTTTCTGTTAATAAATATTTACAACCTGATGAAGCCTATCTGTTCTCTTTTTACCATCCAGCCCATTTCTTCTATTTCTGAATTTCCATTACATTTTTTTAATATATATATCTTACTATTCACAAATGCTTTACTTTCATTCATTGCTTTGTTACAACTTCCTTCTCCCCTTGAACTTTCCAATTTCCTAGAACGCCCAGCACAATGTTGCATATTTAATAGACAGTTAATATCTGTTAAATTATTGAAACCATAGAATTTTAGAGTTAGAAGAGAACTTGACAAAAACCTCCCACTACATTCACATCTCAAGACTTTTGGAGAATCCATGTTTTTATCTTCACAAAAATATGTAAATTATAAGAAAACATCAACGGTACACAGAGTCTAGGATCTCACATCATTTACTGATAGTTCTGATGCCTAAAACTATATTGAAAATTCACAGCTTGAATTCTCTCTGGCTTTGAACTGTACTCCAAGGCATTCATTTAGAATTTGCCATGGTTTTCACATGATAAATATTTAAAATTCTTTTCAAAGTAATTTTCCTATTTTCAAAGTAATAAATGCCCTTTCAAAATCATTTGCTATTTCAGAAGCTGAAAGTGGGGAAATTTGAATATGAACTATTTAACACATAATAGTATTGTATCAATGTTAAACTTCCCAAGTGGGATACACGCTAAAATATTTCTAAGTGAAATGTCTGCAACCAACTGTCAAATAATTCAGGGAGAAAAAAAAACCCTGTACTTTTATCTATATAGATATATACACATGCACTTACATACGCTGGTTAATATTTTGCTACATTTGTGCAATCACTATCAGTGAATGTGGGTGAAGGGATACATAAGTGTTTGTTGTACTATTCTTGCAACTATGCTGAGATTTGATGTTTTTCAAAATAAAAAGAAAAGTATACACATTCAAATTCCACCCCACCCCCAACAATATTCATTTCATGCCTTCAGATCTTTTAGATAACTTCAAATAACAAAGCTTTGAGGCACTGGTACTTTTATTTAGTAGCAGAGTAGAATTTATCTAAACATTCCTAAGAAGAAATAACATCAGAAGTCAGTTACCTAAGGATAGATCTCATATGTAACTATCAGTACCAGCTTGCTTTTGTACCAAAATGGCATGTACATGTTAAAATATGAGGCACATTTAAATTTTCCAATAATCTTTTAAAAGACAGGGAAAGTATAAGAAAAGTATACTAGATATTCCTATTTCTGATATTGACAAAGCAATTCAAAAAAGGCTTCATGTTTATAACCATGCTGTCAGTTCACAAATACATTTTCTTTTCTACACAAATTACAAGATTCAAGTCAAAGTAAGATCCCCAGGTACAGTTAAAAAATGAGTTGAACAATTTGAACTAAACACGTAACTCTCAAACATCTTAACAATTAGAAGACAATTTTCAAAAGATAACAAGAGAGCTTTCATGTGTATGAAAAGGAAACTGAAACCCTCGATGGTCCAGCATCATAATCATAATCACCATCACTGTCACCGTCAATATTAAAGCCTTTCTCTCTTGTCTCCTGAGCATCACAATTAAAATAGAGAATTGGAATATTGTTATTTAGATAATATTAGTTACACTGAAGTTTTAGTCTTAGAGACTAATTTGATCTCTTCCCGAATTCTAAACTAAATTCCATGGGATTGCAATCATATTTAAAGAGATGCAGGGAGAAAAAAGAAATGAGAGTTTCTAAATTATTTATTATTGCCAAAGCCAAGTTATACTTTATGTTCAATTTAGAAATATATAAACATTAGAAATGCTGTCATAGGCAGAATGAACTCCCAAAGATGTCCCTGCCCTAAGCCCCCCTCCTCAACCTGGGAATATGCTTCTTTACAAGACAAAAGGGATTTTGCAGATGTGATTAAGAGTATGAACTTTGAGATGTTGAGATTACCCCTGAAAATCCCAATGGGCCCAATCTAATCACAAATCCATAAAAGGAATTTAACTTGCTAAATCTGTGAGAAAGGAGACTGGAGGAGAATTTCAGAGCCTGAGGAGGACTCAATCTGCTATCGCTGGCTTTGAAAATGAAGGGGGCACAAGCTACGGGATGTGGGTGGCCTCTAGAAGCTGGGAATGGCCCTCTCAGTTGACACCTAGCAAGACAATGGGATCTCAGTCCCATAATCTCAAGCAACTGAATTCTGCCAACACCTGAGTAAGCAGGAAGTACATTTTCTCCTCGAGTCTCCAGAAAGGACAGCCCCATGGACTTCTGAACTTTCAAACTGAAAGATAATAAATGCCTGTTGTTTAAGCCACTAAATCTGTGGTAATTTGCTACAGGAACAGATGAAAACTAAATGTATATAAAGAATTAAGTTTGGGGCACCTGGGTGGCTCAGTCGGTTAAGCATCAGACTCCTGATTTTGGCTCAGGGCATCATCTCACAGTTCATGGGATCAAGTCCCATATGGGGCTCTGTGCTGACAGGGGGAAGCCTACTTGGGATTACCTCTCTCCCTCTCTGTCCCTCCCCTGCTCACGTGCTCTCGCTCTCTCTTTCTCTCAAAATAAATAAATAAACTTAAAAAAAATTAAGTTTATTTTACACATGGTTAATGAGATTCTATGGAAAATACTGGGCTTAATCTGGGAAAGAAAACAGGAATGAGAGATTTGGGTTACATATAAAATTGAGGAATCTGCCAATCACAGTAACAAAATGGATACCTGTGCACTTTCTTCTTCCTCTCTCTCTCTCCCCTCTATCTCTCTCCCTCGCTCTCCCTCTCGCTCTCCCTCTCTCTCTCTCTCTTCCTCTCGAGGAAATTGCCTTAAGTTAAAGAGTTAAACATCAAGGTAGAAGCTTACTTCTCCTTTTGACAAATCTACAGCTATAAAATATAGTCCTCATTAATTCAGACCTGCAAGTTTTATAAAAACGATTTTAACTGTTAACCTAATGGAACTTAACTGTTGTGGAACTCAGCCATTTGTTTCTTTCAATATGTGGTATTCATTATTCTAAAATGATACCTCAACCAGACCAACCAAAATACAAGGGAATAGACTTAGATGGTGAACTATGAAGGCAGAGCTAATGAGACTTGTAAGTTTTGGGGGAAAAGTAAGTAGAGATCTTCTAAAAAGTATCTCTAAATTCCTGTGTATTCTTTGCTAAGATGCACATTCTAGAAAGTAATATTCATTACTAACTAGGAAATTACCGCAAGAAACCAGGAAAATTGAAAACAAAACAAAAACAAGCAAGCAATTAGGAAGAATACTGTCAGAAAAGGGAGGGAAAGGAGACACGTAGTATTACTTAAGTAATATGGGGTGAGTGATAATACCAAACCAGATGTCAGTAGATGAAGAACTTGCTTTCAGATTCCGATTTTATTGAAAAGTTGAGTATCCTGCTCCTGGCTTCCTTGGGCCAAGTACTTCTGGCTATACTTCCAACTTCAAAGATATCATCTATGATTCTTAGGATGATAAAAGGTTTGCTACTGATGGATTCAAAAGCATAGAGAGTGGGACCTTCTGCGTCTGTATGCAAGAGCCAGAGATGCATTAAGAAAGTGGATGATGGGCGCCTGGGTGGCTCCGTTGATTAAGCGTCCGACTTCGGCTCAGGTCACGATCTCGCAGTTCCTGAGTTCAAGCCCCACGTCGGGCTGTGTGCTGACAGCTCAGAGCCTGGAGCCTGCTTCCGATTCTGTGTCTCTCTCTGTTCTTCTCTTGCTCACACTCTGTTTGTCTCTCTCTCAAAAATAAAGATTAAAAAAAAAATTGTTTAAAAAAAATAAATAAATAAACATTAAAAGAAAGTGGATGAGAGGGATAGAGGCTCATCTATGAAATCAGTCTTTTCCAACTCCTCTTCGCCTCCCAGGTCTTTTATGAATGTAATGCTCCAAAAAGTCTTTGAACCATTCTCTTTATCTACATTTACTCTCTTAAACTGTTTGGTTTTTGGTTTTCTTAAATGTTTATTTATTTAGAGAGAGAGGGAGAGAACAAGTTGGGGAGTGGCAGGGACACAGTGACAGTGAGAATCCCAAGCAGGCTCTGTGTGAAGTTCTCCTCGGGGCTCGATCTCATGACCATGAAATCACATCTGTGAGATCACAAACTCAGCTGATATCAAGAGTCGGAAGCTTAACCGACTGAGTCACCCAGGCAACCCTACTCTCTTAATTATTTTAAAGAGAAATTTTTTTTTAATGTGTATTTATTCTCGAGAGAGACAGACAGAGACAGAGTGTGAGTGGGGGAGGGTCAGAGAGAGAGACACACAGAATCTGAAGCAGGCTCCAGGCTCTGAGCTGTCAGCACAGAGTCCGACGCGGGGCTAGAACTCACGAACCGTGAGGTCATGACCTGAGCTGAAGTCCGACGCTTAACCCACTGAGCCACCCAGGTGCCCCTACTCTCTTAATTATTTAAAATGCCATTTATAAACTAGAAGCTACCAAACTAGTGTCTTTAGCCCAACCATTTACCCTGAACTCAAAGTTCACACATACAACTTCCTACTCCGCACCATCACACAGATTAAACAGGTATCTTTTTTTTTTTTTAAGTTTATTTATTTATTTTGAAAGAGGGAAAGAGCACAAGCGGGAGAGGAACAGAGAGAGAGGAGGCGAGAGAGAATCCCAAGAAGTCTCTGCACCGTCAGCACAGAGCCTGATGCGGGGCTCAAACTCAGGAACCATATCATGACCCGAGCTGAAATCCAGAGTCAGACGCTTAACTGATTAAGCCACCTGGGCTCCCCTAAACAGGTATCTTAAATTTAAAATACTCTGAGGTAAATTCCTGATCATCTCCCTCAAAATTATTCAACTTTCTTATCTTTGTTCATGACAGAACTATCTTTCCAGTTGCTTGGGTCTAATTAAACTCTCAGGCATGTGTGGCAGGAACCCCATGATCTTTGGGAGTCCAACAGACCTTGGGTTCAAATTCTAGCTCTTCTACTTATCTTCTGAATGACCTATCCTAAGCCATTAAAACTCTCTGCATCCCAGTCCTGAGGTTTGAAGGAGAAAACATAGATAAAGCACTTAAGCACAATGTCTAACATACAATAGATGATGAAAAAATGAGAATTGTTCACATAGCAGAGGCTGGTAATCTTTCAGTACTCATGCTTCTCTTTCTTTTAAAAGTAGAACACCCTACATTTCCAGGCTTCAAGGGCAGATAGATGTGTCCATGTGACTGAGTTCTGGCCAAAGGGATAAGAGGACGAAATGTTGTAAGTAACTCCCAGATCATATATTTTTTAAAAGTTGCTCATCTCCCACCTGTTTTTGCCCTAGTCACACAGACTAGAATATGAATGTGGTGGTGATTCGGATTCCTCTTTGCCGACAAGAGCAACACCTTCCTTAAGGGACACTGGGACAAGATAAAAGATCAAGATCCCTGGATGGCAGTGTGGAACAGAACCGTTCACCCAAATGCTCACCAACACAGACACTTACAAGCAAAAGAAAAAAAAACAATTTTCTGCATGCAAAATGATAATGCCTACAAGTAAATTCATTTTCACTACCTAGAATCCATCTGACTCCTTCGACAGTATATTTTTCAGGCTGAATTTTCCAGAATACCCTAGCAAATGTATGAATCCTCAAAAGATATGTCACTACTGAAAAGAATAATGTGAACGGCCGGTGGGGGGGGGGGGGGGACAGCATATATGGGAATTTGTGGCAGTACGTTAAAAATGAAAAGGAATGTATCTTTTCCCTTGATTATTATACCCTGCTGCTTCATGACTATTCATTTGATAAGATTTGTTCAATATAATAGCATAGTGGATTTTCAGTTAGATATAAAATAAAACTTTCGGTGGGAAATGTTAATAGAAAGCTGAGGAGAAATAAACTGACATCCTTGCTTTTTCACTTTCCCTCAAAGGTAAAGTATCATAGGTCTGTGACTGAGCAGAGATTTTCTTTATTCATACAAGAAGGAAGTTGATTCCTGGGACTGGTATATAAGCGATGATTTCGTTTTCCTGTTTTCCCAGAAGCCAAGTGACAATTTTTACTTAACAACCTACCAGTGACAACACTTTATACTTTTCCATGAGCTGAAAAAAATGTCACTAAAACACAAATACAAGAGCTCATACTGAATGGACAGCAACAGACTTTGATTGCAGAACTTGAATAAATCTTAAAGTAATTAAAAGCAGATCACAAGTCCTATGTAAACTTCCTTCATTCCAGGAAAGCAAAGGAATCTAAACATCATAAAGTCTTCCAAGTCTAGTGTTCCCAAGATTTATTCACACCAATCCTTTCATACCTTGAAAGTAATCAAATAATCACGGGTGACCAAATTATCTACTTTACACATCCTTAACGTAGGGGTTAAAAGTACAAACTATGAGGGCAGACTGCCTGATTTCAAGTCATGGCTACGCTGGTTAATGTTTTTTGTGATTTAGAGCAAGTTACCTAATTTCTCTGCCTCAGTTTCCTGTAAATGGGATTATTAACAAAACCTGCCTCACTGATGAGCCATGGATGCTGTTTTGAGGACTTAATGATTTAATTATAGAAAGTGCTCTGGAAAAGTGCTATTGCTATGATCTTTTTAGATCTCTTCTTTCTTCCATCTATGTGCAGGTGTGTGTGTTTATTTATCAAAATATACTATGAAATAGACATACACCTGAAGACCTGCAAAGTCACTTTCTTTAATTCATCTAAAGTTTCAATCCTTCAAAAGGCTTAGGGTTAAAATTTCTAGAGACAACTTATTTCATTCATTCAACAACTGAGTTATTGGGCACCTACTTTATGGCAAGTGTGGTAATGGCTGTGATAAAATGAAAAGAGAAGATGCTTGCCTACAAAGGAGCTCACTGTCAGAGCAGCACTGTCCAAGAGAAATATAATGTGAGCCCCAAGGGCCGCCTGGGTGGCTCAGTCAGTTAAGTGTCCGACTTCAGCTCAGGTAAGGATCTTGCAGTTCTTGAGTTTGGGCCCTGTGTCAGGCTCTGTGCTAACACTCAGAGCCTGGGGCCTGCTTCAGATTCTGTGTCTCCCTCTTTCTGCCCTCCCCTGCTCACTCACTCTCTCTCTCTCAAAAATAAACAAACATAAAAAAATAAATAAATAAGAAATACAATGTGAGCCCCAAATGTGTGCCAAATGTAGAATTCTAAATTTTCTGGTGGCTACCTAAAAAAAAAGGGAAAATGAAATAGATGAGATTATTTTATTTTTTATTTTATTTTTTTTCAATATATGAAATTTATTGTCAAACTGGTTTCCATACAACACCCAGTGCTCATCCCAACAGGTGCCCTCCTCAATACCCATCACCCACCATCCCCTCCCTCCCACCCCCCATCAACCCTCAGTTTGTTCTCACTTTTTAAGAGTCTATTATGCTTTGGCTTAGATGAGATTATTTTAAATAATGTATTTAATCCAATATGTTAAAATTGTATCATTTCAGTAGATAATATTTAAAATTATTAATGGCATTCTTTTTTTGTGTGTGTGTACTGTCTTCAAAATTCAGAGTGTATTTTACACTTACAAGCACATTTCAATTCAGATCCTAAACTTTTATTGGAAATACTGATCTTTACCCATGTCTTCCCATATTCATTCTATTAGCACACTTCAAAGGCTATGAACTATGCTGTCTTAACAGAGTAGCTACTAGCCACAAGTGGCTATTCACATTTAATTTATATTAAATAAAGTTAAAATTCAGTTCTTCAGTTGCAATAGCCACATTTTAAGTACTCACTAGCCACTTATGGCTAGGAACTACTCTTTTGGATGCTACAGGTCTAGGGTACAGCAGTTATATTTTAAAAATTTCTACAGCAGAAGTATCTGCAAAGTATAGCAGGAATATTTAAGAAGTAGCACCAAAAGAAACACATGGCAGGGCACCTGGGTGGCTCAGTCGGTTAAGCGTCCAATTCTTGGTTTTGGCTCAGGTCATGATCTCACGGTTTAGGAGTCTGAGCCCCAGACTCAGCACTCTGTGCTGACAGTGCGGGGCCTGCTTGACATTCTCTCTGTCCCTCTCCCTCTCTCTCTGCCCTTCCCCCACTCACTCTGTCTCTCTCAAAAATAAATAAAGTTTAAAAAAAAAGAAAAAACACGTTGCAGAGGAAGTGAACTGTCAGCAGAAATGTAAAGGACAAGCAGGAACTTGCTAGACAGGCAAATTAGGAGACAATACTACAGGTGAAAGGTACAAAACCATGAGAAAAGGCCCAGGAATTTCAAAGGGTTTATTGGCAAAACTTTAAATACATCAAGATTACTGAAGACATGAAACTGGCCCAGGTCTTGGGCAGGGACCAAATCTAAAGTGTTTTACAGCCCATGATATAATGCTGCAGGATACTAAAGATTTGCTGGAGGGAGCCTTTTCTCCCTAAATTTGTGGTGAAATTAAAGAACTGAGTGTTGAAATGAGAAGAAAAGAGAGAGAATCAAAGAAGCTAAATAAATGTTAAAATACAAACTTATGAGCATAAACATATAAAATGATACCTTGGCAAACAATACACCGCAAATAAGTATAACTAACCATTTTATCTTAACATCAAAGAACTTTTATACAGTCAACTTTAAAAATTTTTGAAATCCTGCTTCTTTGGAGACTTTTAGGAACTAGGTTTGGAAGTCAGTCTGAAGGGACTTTTGACAACAATGCTACATAATTTCTGCATCCAACAATCTCATTTAGTGAAAGCCAACCATGAAAGTTTAAAGAGCCAAAAGACATCTGTATTGTTTAACTGCCACTAAGTTCCCGGAATATTACTCAGAATTGTTCCAGAAAGTCATATTGTCTAAGCAGGCTTACAATATTGAGCTATCACATACAACACGAAAGATTAAGATTTTAACACAAAATAAGTAAAATAAAGAATTAAGATGAAAAGTTGTAAAGAAAATGTTTTGATCCCCTTAAATCACAAAATAATCAAGTCGGCACAAGCACATATCCCAAACAACTGAGCGTTTTCTAATGATCATATGCCAAATCTAAGGCAGATAAGAAAACTTGTGACGTGATCAGAGCCAAGTTCACTGGATATAACCCTTATACCCTGGAGAAATATTATTTTTTAAGGAAACAAAACAGTATCCAAAACACTATTTTAAGTTCTGACTGCTCCAAACTGGCCCATTCAATGGATATTTAGTAAATTAGTTTCTACAGTAAAGGTTCTCAAGACTTTTCCTCAATTTTAATTATTTATCAACAATACAAAATGTAAAATGTATTTCACAGTCTTTGTTCTTCATAATCCGAAGCAACATTCACATAAGAAAACAATAGCTAAACTCAAATTTGAGACTATCCTAAATGAAATGCTATTTCAGTTCATCTTATCACTTAGACAGCAATTATTATAGTTCAGACAAGCCCCATATGATATGGAAATCTTGTCAGCAGGTACATTTCACTTAAAGTATTAAGTATATCCGAGAAAACAGATTTAAGATTTCGTTTTCTCTGTTGATTTGCATCATAAAATCAGACAAGCAGGCCAGTGCTCAATGTTTTAGTCTGTAATACACAAAAAGCAAGTAAAAATTCTACTTTTTTTTTTAACATCACAAAAGGAAGAGGGGCTGAGGGAGGGAAAAACTGAACAGAGGCTGCTCTGCTCCTTCCTAGAGAATATTAATATAGAACCTCAATAAGTTTAGGTAACAACATAAACATTGGGGGTTCCTGGCTCACACCCCCAATTCTAGCTGCTCTCCCCATTCCTCTCAATCCCCTAAAGTGGATTAAAAGAAACCTTCACCAACTACCTACTATTTCTCTGCTTCCTCTTCATGGCAAGTGGAGGAAATTGGCCTCTACTTTGTCCACTTCCTCACTTCACTACAAATGGGCCTTTGGTCCCATCACTTCAATGAAACAGCTCTTCTCAAGGTCATCAATAACCCTCATTTTTTTTTTGAAGTCAATAAAGTTCTCTGACTTCCCCACTTTTCAAAATCATTTCTCAGCATCCTTTGATCCAATTGATTACTTCCTCCTTAAAACGCTCTTCTCTAAAAATCACAGCGTCCTACCTCACTGTTTATACCTTCTCAGTAGCTTTTCTTCCTTCATCAAACTTCTAAAAAGCCTAGTAAGCCAGGGGTCTATTTCTGGCTCTTTCCTCTTTTCATTTTATACTCCTTTCCCAGGTGACCCCATCTAGGCTCAAGGCTTCAAATACCATGTATGTGCTGATGACTCTCAGACGAAATCTCTAGCCTGGATCTCCCTAGAGTTCCAGCCTCACAGAGATAACCACTCACTACTCCACATCACCACTAGGATGTCTAAAAAGTTCAAAACTAACCCTTGATAATACCATCAGGGTCTGCTGGACCCAAGTTTTGTTTCTTAATTTCTTTTTTGAACAGTTCTATCTGTAAGGATTGAAATTTCATGACTTTATTTTTCCTTCAGGTCTTCCAAAGAGCAACAAGAAAATTTACTTTAAAAATTAATAAGTCATTTTTTTCCATACAATTTCCATATAGCTACAATGGACACTTTTATAAATCTAAGACATATTATGGGACCTCAGTGTATTTCCTGTATCTTGAAATCTTTGCTAGTTCATCATCCTGGCAATTTTTGCATCATTACTTATCAATTATTTCCAACTATACTAAAAAAATTAAGTAAGAGAATGGAAGAATAATGGAATCGCCTAGAAGGAGGATACACTACTGTACCATCCTTCAGTTTTCTTATTGCATTACCCAAAAAGTATTGCCTCATCTTTCAAAAAGAAGTCTGGAGATACTATCCTTGTATTCATTTTGGGTTTCAGCGGACATAGTTGCGAATTCAGAATATTTCATTACCCACCCATAATGGCAAAGAGAAGATCAATGTAGAAAATACTTCACAATTATTACATGGTGATTGTGAACAGGCAGGTCATAGTAAAATTTCAGATAATGAATCTGCAAACAACAATAATTCTAGATGAATTTTCTCAAATCTAAGAAGCAATGAGTCTACAATATATGTTTTAAGGACAAAAAAAAATATAGGATTCATAGTCAATGCAATAAGGACTTTATCATTTGGTATGTTACAAGAATGTGGATTATCCCATTTACCTAAAAGGATGTGTGGTGGTATTCTTTCATCTTTTATGATGCTTTTACAGCAAAATTTACTTGATAAAACTCATAGGTGCATAAATGCTACAGGCAGGTATTTATAGCTGTACAGAAGAGAAGGAAACCAATGATGTGGAAATGAAAAAAAAATCATTGGATAGATCATTCTAATTGGTAATTTATAAATCTTTAAAAAATAAAAATGATTTTCAATTGATAATGGTCATCTTTTTTTAAAAACAAAATCATCAGCCATCGAAACTTTCAAAACTATTACCTCTGACAAACACAAGAACCAGAAGTAATGATAAGCCAAAGCATATTAGAAATGTATTTGAAATCTGAAATTAGTATGTAATTCAATGTATATGTTCCAGGTTTATCAACGGCAGTTGATGAGCAGTTAATTGTATCCAAGGACTTTTCTCGTTGGATATGTATATGCCCTCACAACCAAGAAACAAAATAAAAGTTTGATTCCCAGCAAGCTATTTTGTGGTTATCGACAGATTGTAAACTTTATGTGGAGAGGCAGAAGATTCAGAATAGCCAACATAATATTGAAAGACAAGAACAAACTGATCAACTTCAAGACTTTTAAAGTTACAGTAATTAAATCAGTGTGTTATTGATAAAAGAACACACAAGTAGATCAATGGAACAGAGAGCCCAGAAATATACCCACATAAATACAATCAACTGATCCCTGGTGAAGGCCTAACAGCAAAGGCAACACAATGAAGATGGTGTTTTTCAACAAATGGTGCTGGAATAAATGGACATTGACCTGAAAAAAATGAAACTAGACACGTACCTTACACTCTTAACAAAAACTAACTTAAAATGAATCACAGAGCTAAATGCAAAATGCAAAACTGTAAAACTTCGAGAAGATAACATAAGGAAAAAAAAAATCTAGATGGATCTCGGGTTTAGGGATGACTTTTTAGATATGACATCGAAGGCCCAACCCATGAAAGGACTGATTAAACTGAAGAACTGACTTCATTAAATTACAGATTTCTGCTCTGTGAAACACACTGTCAAGATGATGAGAAGACAAGCCACAGAGTGGGAGAAAATATTTGCAAAAGACCATTAACCAAACTATACGAAGAACTTTTAAAACTCAACAACAAAAAAATGAGCAAAAGGCCTAACAGCTATCTCACCAAGGAAGATACACAGACAGCAAATAAGCATCTGAAAAGATGTCCAACATCTTATGTCACTGGAGAGACACAAATTAAAAGTGAGATACGACTGGGGTGCCTGGGTGGCTCAGTCGGTTGAGCGTCCCATTTTGGCTCAGGTCATGATCTCACGGTCTGTGGGTTCGAGCCCCGCGTCGGGCTCTGTGCTGACAGCTCAGACTCTGGAGCTGCTTCAGATGCTATGTCTCCCTCTCTCTCTGCTCCCCCCTGCCCACTCTCACTTTGTCTTGCTCTGTCTCTCAAAAATAAATAAATGTAAAAAAAAAATTTTTTTTTACAGTGAGATACCACTATATACCTATTAGAAAAGCCAAAATCCAGAACACTGCCAACACCAAAAGCTGGTGAGGATGTGGATCAACAGGAATTCTTATTCACTGTGATGGTGGGAATGTAACAGGGCACAGCCACTTTAGAAGACGGTTTGAAGGTTTCTTACAAAATTAAACACCCTCTTAAACCATAGAATCCAGCACCATACTCCTTGATATTTACCTAACGGAGTTAAAGACTTATGCCCACACAAAACCCAGGACATAAATGTTTATAGCAGTTTTATTCATAATTGCCAAAACTTGGAAGCAACCAAGATGACCTTCAGTAGGTGAATCGATCAACTGTGGCACATCTAGATAATGGAATATTATTCAGCACTAAAAGAAATGAGCTATCAAGCCATAAAAAGATACAGAGGAGTCTGAGCCTGGATAGCTCTGTCAGTTGAGCATCTGACTCTTGATTTTTGGCTCAGGTCATGATCCCAGGGTCATGGGATTGAGCCCTGTGTCAGGCTCCACACTGTATATGGAGCCTGCTTGAGATTCTCCCTCTCCCCCCTCTCCACCTTTCTCCCACTCTCTAAAATAAGGGGGGAAAATTAAAAAAAAAAAAAAAAAAAAAAGACATGGAGGAACCTCAAATGCATATTGCTAAGTGAAAGAAGCCAATCTAAAAGGCTACACAGTGTATGATTCCAACTATATGACATTCTGGAAAAGGCAAAACTATAGAAGACAGTAAAAACATTAGTGGTTGCCAGGGGTTCTGGGGGTAGGAAAAATGAACAGACACGGCACAGAATATTTTTAGGGCAGTGAAAACACTCTGTATATGCTGGAATGGTGGATACATGCCATTATATACTTGTCCAAACCTATAATATGTACAACACCAAGAGTGAACCCTAAGGTAAACTACAGATTTTGAGTAATAATATGTCAGTGTGTATTCATCAGTTGTAACAAAGGTACCAGTCTGTGGGGGATGTTGACAATGGAGGAGGCTATGCACGAGTGGGGGCAGGGGGTATGTAAATTAGCTCTGCACTTTCCTCTCAGTTTTACTATGAACCTAACACTGCTGGGTAAAAGAAGTATTTTTTTAAACCCTGAGTCTGCTGTGTTTAAATTCTTATTAAAATTTCTAATAAAGTTGTTTTCATTATTCCTGTATATGTACTTCTGTGCATTATTTGTAAAATAACTTAAAAATACAAAGATTGAAAGTAAAAAGGGTACAATGGATTCAGATGGTAAATGACGATGACTATTTTCCTTGCTATGCCCAGAGAGGGTGTTCTCAACCCACCCTTCCACATCCAACTTCAGGACTTGCCCAATTCGGCCAACAGCACCGCCATGCACTTTAATTACTGGCACCAAAAAACCTGGGTCATCCTTGCCTCCTTCCTTCTTACAACTCCAGTCTTGTCAATCTCCGCTGGCTTCATTGCTTGAATCTCCACTGCTACCACAGTGATCTAAGCCACCGCCATCTTCCCCCGACCCTAGCACCAGCGTCCTACCTGGTCTTCCTGCTTGTTTCTGCTGTCCTCTTGTCTGTAATCTGTTCCACATGGATTATAAACGTTTCCCTTTGACAAACCCTCTACACATTTTCCATCACATTGTTAAAAATCCAAACTCCTTGCTGTGGCTAACCAGTCTCCATGGGATCTGGCCCCTGGCTCCTTCTCCAAACTTGTCTCTTATTACTCTTCCCCCTTGGTTCACTGTCCTTGAACAGGGTTTATTGTCACCTAGTAGTTCTTTCTGCTAGGAATGTTCTTGTAGATGGCCTCTCATGGTTTCCTCATCTTCACCCTTCAGGTCTCAATTCAATTCATCTCGTCAGTGCAGCTTTCTCTGACTCTCGCTAAACAGCTCATGCCATACCCCATGACCTTCACAGTCTACCAAAACCTATTTTATCTTCTCCATGTTATCAGTATTATCTTATTGATAATGAATGATCTTATTTATGTACGTGTTTATTATCTATCTACCCTCCCCTCCCCCACAATCTTCTTACGGATAGAAACCATCTCGTTCACCACTCCATTCCAATGACCACTTAATACGGACTCAATAAATACTGGTCACTTAATCGACAAAGGGAATCCGTGAAAGTTACCATATACTCCTTGCTGAGGACAAGATGAGAAATCTATGGGTCAGCACACCCATTACCAGCACATTCCTTACTGAATAAGGTACGGAAATGTTTATCAATCCAGGATTGTCATACAGTCTCAGACTCAAACAATCTGACAAACAGTATCAAAATGTCTAAACTGTGTGGGTCAAATAGGAAACTGCAGACATGTAAGAGAGTAACATCTCTGCCCTCCTCCAAATTCACCTCCCTGAAGAAAAGCCTATTTATAAATATCAAGCAGAGGAACAACTGCTGAATTTTGATCTCTTTCAACATTCATGTTGGTTTAGTTCCACCGAAAAGAGAAAATACGGCTCAGAACAATGTACGAGTTGGTGAGGCTCTTTCTTCCCCAACTCATGACTGCACACTACCAAGTCAATCTACAGCAAACACAATCCAGTAAGCACACGGGGACTTAGAAAGCTTTTGGATGAATCGGCTCAAAAACATCTGTGTTATCAGAAGAACAACCCACAGCACATGCTCTACTGTCTGTGACTAAGTGACATGGTCATTATTTTAATTCTCAACATATTCGTTGTTACAAATATCTAGGTATTTCAAAAAACATAATAATATTAGTGTACCGAAAATATTCAAGACCTCTCCTTTGAACTTTTGGTTGAAAAGCAATGTAAAACAATAATTCTATGAAGCATATTCATAAAAGGTGATGCATTCATCAAAACCCGCCAACGACGGCGGCATTTTATGCTTCCCAGAATTAGCGAAACAAGAACGGACAGAAGTATAAGCATATAAAACTAGTTACATCCAAACAGCGAGGGTAGGCGAAACTTATAAATCTGTAACCCGATTACCAATACTACCTTGAAATTAAAAACTATAAAACAAACTGCATTTTAGCAGCTTCCAGCCAGTGAACTCACAAGGGTAGGCAGGGTGCTAAGTGAGGGAGGGGCAAGTCTTGCACTAACACCATGAAGGCCTGTGACCCAATGAGTTGAGTTTGACAGTAGTTCTTGCTACAAGTGAAAACAAAAACAAAACTGCATCTTAGATCATGAAAACTTACTGTATCTTTTGTTTTACTCCTCACTTTTCAGTAAAAACACACTTTCTCGGAAGCACACCTTTCTTTTTTAAGATAGGGCCCAAAGGAACGAGAGCTGTGTCTTCTGCATCTTTTTTTTTTATGCCTTTTAAAAAAAATTCTAAGTCCACCTATATACAGGACAAACCCACTGCCATCTATAAAATGTAATGTATCAAATTCTACTTTCTCTCCTGACTTACATTTATCATTTGAAACTGAATTCTGGGACACAACCCCCATTAAATTCCTCAATCAGTTAGACAAAAGAAAAGTATGTCCAGATTCCTACTCAGATTACATCCATTCTTAGTCATTTGAAACTTTTTTTTCCCTCCCACCCCAGCTGCTAAAATAAGCTCCCCAGGCTTGCCATCCTTCTCCTAGTGTTAACCTCTTCCTTGCCAAACTCTGGGTTCCAGGGCTATAGGGATTTTGAAAAAGGAATAAAGACTGAAGGAAATAAAGGCATTAATCTCTATTTATAGAGAGAAACTAAAAGCAAGTCTCCCAGCAGCCCCAAGTCAAAGGGTTCAGGTTAAAAGGGTCACAGACTTTCAAAACAAAAAGGAACTTTTAGTGATCAGTCTACCAAACCTCCTTTTACAAACAAGGAAACAGAAAATACTACATATCAAAATAATTCCCTAACTGAACAATTCCTTAAAATTCCATATTCTAGATGCAAAGTAGCTACTGGAAAATGCAAAGAACAGAAATTTTACAATAACTTGTTTCAGAAACATATCCCACTCTTCATCTGTCTAGGGGGCTTCACTGTGAATTTTATTTCTATGTAGCGCAAGTGAAAGCATTCATTCTTTCCATAAACATATGTTGAGTGCCTACTATGTGAAAATAGCAGGGGTGGGAGGAGGTACAAAAATCCCCAGCCCTCAGTGAGCTTACATACTAGAGAAGGAAAGGAGAAAGTCAATAAACAAAAGAAATAGGCAATAAGTGAAACATAGGGGCGCCTGGGTGGCTCAGTCGGTTGAGCATCCGACTTCAGCTCAGGTCATGATCTCACAGCTTGTGAGTTCAAGCCCCGCGTCGGGCTCTGTGCTGACAGCTCAGAGCCTGGAGCCTGTTTCAGATTCTGTGTCTCCCTCTCTCTCTGTCCCAACCCACTCGCATTCTGTCTCTGTCTCTCTCAAAAACAAATAAACATTAAAAAAAATTTTTTTTAAATAAGTGAAACATCGCATGTAAGCTGGTAATAAGTGCTATGAAGAAAAAGCAGAGAACAGAAATAGGGAGTAGGGTTGGGGGCTGGCAGTAACTTAAAGACAGCAATCGGGGAAGGCTCCCTGACTGAGAAGGTAACATGTGAGTAAAGACACGAAGGAGGTAAGGGAACAGCCACACAGATGTCTAGAGGAAAAATATTACAGGGAAGGCAAGGTCAAAGTCTCTGAAGTAAGGGCCTGCCTGGGACGCTCATGGAAAGGCAAGTAAGGTAATACAGTTGGAATGCATGAGGCGGAGAGCAGCTGGAGATGAGTTCTTAAAACTTAAAATTCTCTAAATCTTAAAGCTCTTATCACACACACAAATTCTATAATTATGTACAGTGATCGATATTAGCTAGACTTATTGTAGAGATATCAGGAAGCCAGATCTTGTACGTTCCTGTAGGCCACTGGAAGGACTCGGGTAAGATGGACTTACTCTAAATAAAATGAATGTCATAAAAGGTATTGAACAGGAGAATGATGTGACCAGACCTAGGTTTTAACATGATGACTCCAGCTACTGATGTACCGAAGACAGGAGTAGCATCTCAAGACCAGCTGAAAGTCTAGAACAATTATCTAAACAGAAGACCACAGGGGCTTAGACTAGTGGGATATCACTGGAATAACAAAAAGTCATTAAATTCTGGATACTTTCTGAAAGTCTTGCCAATAGGATGCGCTGACGAACTGGATGTGGTAGATGAGAAAAACCTACAAACATACAACATATCATGATCCATACAATAACAGACATGTATATATAATAAACTGCATTCATTTGAAGTGTACAATTCAAAGAATTTTGACAGATGTATTTATCTATGAAACTACTGCCACAATCAAGAAACAGATCATTTCTTTCACCCTCAAAAGATTTCTCACACTCCTTTTTCACTCCCTAGCAAGCACTGATGTGCTGCTCTCTGGCACTATAAATTAGTTAGCAGTTTTTAGAACTGTGTGTAAATGGAATCTTAACAGTATAAAAGTCTTTAGAGGGGCACCTGGGTGGCTCAGTCGGTTAAGCGTCCGACTTCAGCTCAGGTCACGATTTCGCGGTCCATGAGTTCGAGCCCCACATCGGGCTCTGGGCTGATGGCTCAGAGCCTGGAGCCTGCTTCCGATTCTGTGTCTCCCTCTGCCCCTCCCTCGTTCATGCTCTGTCTCTGTCTCAAAAATAAATAAAATGTTAAAAAAAAAAAGTCTTTAGAGCCTGGCATCTTTCATTCAACACAATAATTTTGAGATTTATCTATACTGTTGCATGCCTCACTGGATGACTGATGATTCCCTTGTATTCCTGAGTAGTGGTATATCCCCTATATAGTTATACCACATTTTGTAATACATTCGCCCACTGATGAACGTTTGGGCTGTTTGCAGTTTGGGTCTGTGATATTGTGGGATGAGAAATACGTATTTGGGGGCACCTGGGTGACTCAGATGGTTATGCATCAGACTCTTAAATTTCAGCTCAGGTCACGATCTTCTGGTTTGTGGGATCAAGCCCCATGTTGGGCTCTGCGCTGACAGAGTGGAGCCTGCTTGGGATTCTCTCTCTGCCCCCTTGCCCTTCCCCTCCATTCTCTCTCTAAAAATAAATAAATAAACTTAAAAAAAAAAAAAAGAAATACAGGGGTGCATGGGTGGCTAAGTTGGTTACGTGTCCAACTTCAGCTCCGGTCATGATCTTGCAGTTTGTGAGGTCAAGCTCTGTGTCAGGCTCTGTGCTGAAAGCCTGCTTCAGAGTCTGTGTCTCCCTTTCTCTCGCCCTCCCCGACTCGTGCGCTGTCTCTCTCTCAAAAATAAACATTAAATTTTTTTAAGAAAATTTATTTTAAAAAAATACATATTTTCAAGCCATGAAAGCATCATTAAGGGTCCATCAATGGATAAAATGGATGAAGGAAATGTGATGTATATATACAACGGAATATTATTCAGCCATTAAAAAGGAAATCTTGCCACTTGTGACAACATGGATGGACCCTGAGGGCATTATGCTAAGTAAACTAAACCAGACAAAGACAAAAACCATATAATCTCACTTATATGTCAAATCTAAACAAAGAAACAAATCGAACTCAGACAGAGAGAACAGACTGGTAGTTGCCAGAGGCAAGGGTAAAGAGATAGGAAAAATGGATGAAGGAGGTCCAAAGGTACAAATTTCCAGTTATAAAATAAATAAATCATGAGGATGTAATGTGCAGCATGAGGACTACAGTTAATAATACCGTATTGCGGGCCACCTGGGTGGCTCAGTCGGTTGAGCATCCGACTTCGGTTCAGGTCATGATCTCACGGTTTGTGGGTTCGACGCGGGGCCCTGTGGCGGGCTCTGTGCTGGCGGCTCAGAGCCTGGAGCCTGCTTTGGATCCTGTGTTTCTCTCTTTCTCTGCCCTTCCCCCATCATGCTTTGTCTCTCTGTCTCTGTCTCTCTGTCTCTGTCTCTCTCTTTCAAAAAGAAACATTAAAATAAATTTTTTTTTAAATAATACTGTATTGCGGGCCACCTGGGTGGCTTGGTCAGTTGAGCACCCAACTTCATTCAGCTCAGGTCACAATCTCACGATTTGTGAGTTCAAGTCCCGTATCAGACTCTCTGCCATCAGCATGAAGCCCGCTTTGGATCCTGTGTTTCCCTCTCTCTCTCCCCCTCCCCCATTCATGCTTTGCCTGTCTGTCTGTCTGTCTCTGTCAAAAAGAAACATTAAATTTTTAAAAATAATACTGTATTGCGGGCCATCTGGGTGGCTTGGTCGGTAAGTGTCCGACTTTGGCCCAGGCATGATCCCGGGTTCCCCTGCATCAGACTGTCTGCTGTCAGCACAGAGCCTGCTTCAGATCCTCTGTCCCCCTCTCTTTGTGACCTTCCCCCACTCACATGTGCTCTCTCTCTCTCTCTTTCAAAAATAAGCATTAAAAAAAAAACAATACTATATTCCATATTTGATTTTTTTTTAATGTTTACTTATTTTTGAAGGAGAGAGAGACAGAGTGTGAGTGGGGGAGGGGCAGAGCGAGAGGGAGACACAGAATCCGAAGCAACCTCCGGGCTCCAAGCTGTCAGCACAGAGCCCGACGTGGGGCCCCGTGCTGAACCCACAAACTGCAAGATCATGACCAGAGCCAAAGTCGGATGCTCAACCGACTGAGCCACCCAGGCGCCCCTGTATTGCATATTTGAAAGCTGCTAAAAGTAAATCTTAAAGTTCTTATCACACACACAAATTCTATAATTATGTACAGCAATCGATATTAGCTAGACTTATTGTAGCAATCATTTTACAATGTATACACATATCAAACCGTTATGTTGCGCACCTGAGACTAACATTATGTCAACTATACCTCAATTAAAATATACGTATTTTGTTGGTCTTCCTCTGGTTCCTGGCACAAAGCTCCTAAAACCCTTGGAATCTTTTGAGCAATCATGGTGACAGGAACATCTTTTGTTATTTATAATAAGCCCCCTTTCAACCACACCTGACTTCATATTAATTAAATGGCTGCCATGGGCTCCTTGACACCTACAGATTGGGGGCCATTGCCGGAGGAACCAACTATGTAACTAAAGGGTGGAAACTACCAGCCCTACCCCTGACCTTGGAGGATGGAGACTGAGTTGGACCACCAACCGCCGATCATTTAATCAATCATGCCTACATAATGGAGGCTTCACAAAAACCCTAGGTTATGGGGTTTGGAAGGATTTCCAGGTTGGTGAACATATCCTCGTGCCAGCAGGGTGGTATACCCCAAACTCCTGGAGAAATGAAGCTTCTGCACATGGGATTCCCAGATCTCTCACACGTCTTCATCTGACTGCTCATGTGTATTCTTTATAATATACTTTATAATAAACCAGTAAGTAAAGCATTTCATTGAGTTTTATAAGCCATTATATGGCAACCTCTGGAATCTGAGGAGGGGGTTAAAAACTCTCAATTTGAGGGGCGCCGGGGTGGCTCAGTCGGTTAAGCGGCTGACTTCAGCTCAGGTCATGATCTCCCAGTTCATGGGTTCAAGCCCCACGTCAGGCTCAGTGCTGACAGCTCAGAGCCTGGAGCTTGCTTTGGATTCTGTGTGTGTGTCTCTCTCTCTGCCCCTCCCCCACTTATGTGCTTGCTCTCTCCATCTCTGTCAAAAATAAAAATAAACATTAAAAAAAAATTTTTAAACTCTCAATTTGTAGCCAAGTTGAGCTGAAGTGTGGGTAACCTGGGGACCCACTACTTGTGACTGGCATCTTTAGTAGGGGACAGGCTCATGGGACTGAACCTTTAACCTGAGGGTCTGTGCTAACTTGTAGACAGCATCAGAACTGAATTAAATTGCAGGACACCCATCAGGTATCTGCAGAAAATGAGAGAACTGCTTGATGTGGAAAATCCACATTTGGTATCAGAAGTGTTGTGAGCAAAAAACAGATCTTAGTAGTAACGGGTTAACGTGGATAAAGCTGATAGACACATTTGCAGACCAGTTTTTGAGTGAACATAGGTTTTCATTTCTCTTGGGTAAATATCTAGGAATGAAATAGCTGGATAGTGTGATTAGGTGTATGTTTAACTTTTTAAAAGAAACGGCTGAGGAGTTTTCTAAAATGGTTGTAACATTTTACATTTTTACCAGCAGTTGATAAGAATTCCACGTCTTTGTCAACACTTCGCATTATCAGGCTTTTAACACAGCCATTCTAATGGGTATATATAGGTAGTATCTCACTGTGGTTTTAATTTGTATTTGTCTGATGATTAATGATATCAATCACCTTTTCATGTGTTTATTAACCATTCATATATCTTTTGTTTTAAGAAGTTAATTGCCGAACTTAAGTTTCTTTGCATTCTATCTTATTTTATTTTTCTGCCATACTGCCAGCTTTTAAGTTTCATTTTAAAAGCATGTATTAATTTCTTACATACAGTGAAAGGTCTTTCTGGGCTTATTCAGATGTGTTTAATTATTCCTCAGTATTATACCATTTAAATTGTTTTAATAAAAAATGGTATTTGGTAATGTTACTTCCTCCTAATTACTTTTCACTAAAATCTGTCTTTATTTTTATCATTTATTTATTCTTCCTGTAAACTTAAATTTTCTGGTCAAATTTCAAAAGAAATTCGGGATTCTGGCACAAATAAGGTTAACCAACTTTGGAAGCACACGTTTTTATTTGGTCATCACATTCAGGATCATAGTAAGACTTTCCATTTAAATCTTCTTTTTTATCTTTCAGTAAAATTTTATAATTTTCTGTATTGATTAGTCTTCTTTTTTTCAATTAAGGTATTCTTTGATCCAATAGTAAATGGAACATTTTCCACTATATTACCTTATTATGTTATAGAAAAGTCACTAACTTTACCTTTTATCCAACTCTCATATGAATTCATATCTAAGTGTTTCATTTTCTCTTTTGTTTCAAGGTATAAGCATCCCGCCTACAAATAATGTGAACTGTATCTCTTTTTCCATCAATCTTGCTTCCAATTCTGTTACGTTTTATTATGTTGTCTTGAACTTGGCAATAACAAAAACAAAACAAAAAGTTAACTAATGGTGGTATTACAGAATCTTTATTTTATTCTCTTTTCGCAGAAATGTCTCAGGCATTTCATTAAATAGCATGATATTGGCTATTGGTTTGGGTAGAAATTCTTTTTTTTTTTTTTTTTTTTTATTTTAACTAAAGTAATCTTCATCCTATTAAAGACATACCGTAAGGGATAAATATCGAGTTTTATCAGACTCTTCTGGCATCAGTTGAGATAATCATGTAGTTTTTAATATTTGAGCCCCTATCCATACATTTTATTCAACAGAGAAATTCTATCTGATTATGACATTGTTCTTTTAATACCCTGTTGAATGTGATTTGCTAGAATTTCATATTAGCTTCCCATAACTGAACGAGGTCTATAACAACTACTATTTTGGTGCTCTGTCTAATTTGTTATTGGCACAGAATGAACTGCATAGCTGTCCATTTATATGTAGGTATACTATGAAACAGTTTAACACAGAAAATGATTTCCTGGAGAGCCTGGAAGAACGCGTCCATAAAACTATTTAGGTTTTTTTTCTGGGGCGCCTGGGTGGCTCAGTCGGTTGAGCGTCCGACTTCGGCTCAGGTCATGATCTCGCGGTCCGTGAGTTCAAGCCCCGCGTCGGGCTCTGTGCTGACAGCTCAGAGCCTGGAGCGTGTTTCAGATTCTGTGTCTCCCTCTCTCTGACCCTCCCCGGTTCATGCTCTGTCTCTCTCTGTCTCAAAAATAAATGAACGTTAAAAAAACTATTTAGGTTTTTGTTTTGTTGGTTTTGAGGAAATGGGTTTGTAGTTCTCATAATTAAAGAAATGGAAAAGCTATTTGACTGTACAAGTATCTATTCACCTAGCAAGTATTTATTGAGTACCCATCTAGGCAGCAGGCCCTAGAGTTTCAATAGTGGGCAAAACAGCCATCAATGCTACCCTCAGAGAGGCTGGGGGAAAAGAGACACAAATAGTCAGAATCATTGTTAACAGTATTAAGTATATGAAGAAAAGGTATAGAGAACTATGAACACATATGGCATAAATACCCAAACTAAGTCTGTGAAGACTAAGAGATAGTTTCCTCACGGACGTGAAATTTTTGAGTTGAAACTTAAAGATACATAGAAATTAACTGTTCAAAACAAGGGAAACCGCATTCCGGGCAAAATAAATAGGAGGTACAAAGGTCCTACAGTGAAAGAAGACTGTGTGTGAGACAAACAGAAACATCAGTCAGCCCAGGGCGCAGGAACCAAAGGAGTAAGGCCACAGGGCTGGAGAGGCAGGCAGACGTCAAAGGATTCGAAGGCAAGCAGAAGGTATTTTTACCTTAAGAACAATGGAAGCTAGTTAAGGGAACTTCAAATAGAGGAGCACAATCATATTCTTCTACTTTGCTCGTTGATTTTTATGCTTTACATTTGCTAGGAAATTTTAGATTTCATCAAGATGTCTAAGAATAGTACCATAAAACTTGCAAAGCAGTCTCATAATTTTTTAGATCTCTTCCCAATTTATAGTATTCTTTTTTAGTCTGTAAAGTCATTTCCTTTTTATTTTATTTTATTTTTTTTTTTGGATTTGCTACAGGTTCTCCTGTATTTTATTGGGATTTTGTAAGAAATCCATTCTTGGCCCCTACTTTCACTTGCTCAGTAAGGAAGGAACAAAGTAAAAATTCCTGCCATCTTCTTTGGGGGTAGTGGGGAAAACGACCTCTTTGTGTTCTCGAGCAAAAGTTCTTCACTAAATCTTTCTCATCTTGGGTTTTCTTTTGTCCTGTTCTCTTTGTTTCTCCCTCATCTACATTAACCTCCTTATTTTTAGTTCTGTGTCATTTTGCTGAATTGGCAGATCACCCTCCAGCCTGTATAATCCTACTCAAATCAACAGAAGAAAAAAAAATACACAACACAACTACTGCCTTTGTGACTCTCCTATTGTCATTGTTAAGCTATTACAGCAGTGCTTCTAAGAGACTGTCCTGTATCAGAAGTCACTGCAACAGGCTTTGGTGTACCTTTAAAGATTAAAGAAAAAAGAGGGGTACCTAGGTGGCTCAGTCAGTTAAGCATCAGGTCATGATCTCACAGCTCTTGGGTTCGAGCCCTGCAGAGGGCTCTGTGCTGACAGCTAAGAGCCTGGAACCTGCTTGGGATTTTGTGTCTCCCACTCTCTGTCCCTCACCCGCTCACATTCTGTCTCTCTCAAAAATCAACAAACATTAAAAAAATTTTTTAAAGAAAAAAGAGAGTACCTTTATGGTCAAGGTAAAACTCACAGTACTGCAACTGCATCATACCGTCTCTTAATTTTTTTTTTTAATGTTTATTTATTTTTGAGAGAGAGAGCATGAGCAGGGGAGGAGCAGAGAGAGTGGGAGACACAGATTCGTGAAACAGGCTCCAGGCTCTGAGCTGTCAGCACAGAGCCCAACGCGGGGCTCGAACTCATAAACCGTGAGATCATGACCTGAGCCAAAGCCGGACGCTCAACCGACTGAGCCACCCAGGCGCCCCAACATCATAACGTCTCTTAATAGTATCTAAGAGGCCAAGCAATTAAAAAATAACATTTTCAGAGGACAGTGAGATTTCAGTGTGTGTGAATGTGTATGCCCAGAAACTAATCCAGCAGAATGAACACATCAATACTTGGGTAATGTAATGTCCAAATGGAACAGTTACAGAGAGATCTTCTGGAGAGGTTATCAATCCTCCAAACAGATTTCATTTTGCAATGAGGCAGTCAACTGCCCTAAAAGCCAAAATGAAGTGATGCCAAGTGACTTCACTGCACTTTAATTCCCAAACAGAATCCCTTACAGCTACATACTCTGACCACCTAAAAATTGCACCAGATCTCCAGGATTGGAACATTACTTCAGTTAGTGCTAACTATACCCAGTTTACCTCCTGTCTCTCTCATTCCTTCCGCTCTCATCCCTTCCCTGAAAGGGGAAGTTGGGAGAAGCAAGCAAGGTCCTCTCTTTGCAGGAAAATGAGAAATCAACAGTTTCTAATTCTGCTCAGGAAAAAAAGGCACGGTGAGCTCTCTCTCCTTTCTGTAAGCAAAGACTATCCCTCCAGAGCAAAAAATGATTTCAGTATGTCTGTAATTGGCTATTCTTATGAAATGGAAGAATACTTCAGAATCCCTATTGTGAGCTAAGAAAGTAATCCTGGAGAAATATTCATTATCTATCCATTCTCATTTCTGTTTAACCAGTTGGGGGACTGAGAATGGGGGATGGTCAGGGAGAAAAAACTACTGTGTATAGACACACTACTCTGGCAGTTAAGATCAGGTTTATTTCTACTATGTGCTTATGTTCTCATAGAAAATGTACAGAAATAGAGAAGAAAATGCTAGAGAATAAAAAGCACCCACAATCCCACAATACAAAGGAAACATCATCTGGGATGATTTTCTCCTGCTCATGCTATATATCCCCAATCCCCAGGGGAATACAGCTGCTTGACTGTACTGCCCACCTCCACCTCAAAAACACCTCTTTAAATGATGTCTATTTCTTTACGAGGGGCAAAAATCTCAAGTGAAACATTGTTCCTGTAGTGATCTTCATTATAACACTTTCAGGAACACTGGTATCAAAAAGTGAGCCTTATGGAACCTCATAAATGAAAGAGGGAAATTTTTTGAAGGCATATAATACTGTACACAACTTTTAAAGACTTAAAAATCTACAGAGTTTTGGCTATTCTCTAGAAAAATATACATTACAAAAAATATTTCAAGAAGATAAAGAATATCTGAAGAGACCCAAAGCCAGAGATTGGAAAAAGTAAGTCGCTTATCTATATACCCTCAGAGTCATTTAGGATGAGCTCATTTTTAGAGGTGAAAGCCTAAAATAATCCTTATATAAAGTCAATCAGTTCATTCTATAGACTGACCTAATCCTGATAACAAAACTTAATAAAAATAGCCTCTCTAAATACAAAAGCTAAACCAATTTCACTTATGCAGATACACTTTTCTTTACAAAGAAAAAAAATCTGGGGTGCCTGGGTGGCTCAGTGGGTTAAGCCACTGACTTCGGCTCAGGTCATGATCTCACGGTCCATGAGTTCGAGCCCCGCATCGGGCTCTGGCTGACAGCCCAGAGCCTGCAGCCTGTTTCGGATTCTGTGTCTCCCTCTTTCTCTCTCCTCCCCTGCTAATGCTCTGTCTCTCTCTTCTCAAAAAATAAATAAACGTTAAAAGTTAAAAAAAAAAAATCAGCAAATTGAATGTAGATATTAACTAAATTGATTGAAAGGAATAATATATTTGTAAATAATTCACCCAGAATTTCCAAGTTATTCTGGATGGATATCCTTCCAATTGTTTAGAAAGTATAACCCCAAAATGTTACAATGATGAAAAATGAAATCCAACCCCATAATCTTCTAGATAGGTTATCTGGTCTTTTCTTAATATTAGGGGACTTAAGGATTGAGGCCTACACACACACACACACACACACACACACACACACACACACTAAATGTAATACAATACTTCCAAAGTATTCATTTCCTGCCCCAACATGGACTAAACGAGGGTACTCATGACTCACACCTTATCTGCCATGCTACTGTAATGTTGTTCGCATCCATCACTCACCATCACTCCCTCCTTACCCATTTTATTTGGCCCAGGCACCTATGTCAGCACCAATCCATTAACATCCAATATGTCACATTATTGCCACCTGCTGCTTGCAAAATGTTCTTCTTTTAAGCAACTAACGTAACATTTAAAAATGCATTTGGGGGCACCAGGGTGGCTCAGTCGGTTAAGTGTCCGACTTCAGCTCAGGTCATGATCTCACCGCTTGTGAGTTCAAGTCCCGCATCAGGTTCTGTGCTGACAGCTCAAGGCCTGGAGCCTGCTTCCGATTCTGTATCTCCCTCTCTCTCTGCTCCTCCCCCACTTGCACTCTGTCTCTCTCTTTTAAAAATAAACATTAAAAATTTTTTTACAAATGCATTTAGGGGCACCTGGATGGCTCAGTTGGTTGGGGATCCAACTTCAGCTCAGGTCATGATCTCACAGCTTGTGGGTTGGAGCCCCGCATCGGGCTCTGTGCTGACAGCTCAGAGCCTGGAGCCTGCTTGGGATTCTGTGTCTCCCTCTCTCTCTGCCCTTCCCCCACTCATGCTCTGTCTCAAAAATAAATAAACAGGAAAAAAAAATGCACTTGGATTGGGGCACCTGGCTGGCTCAGTCAGTAGGGCGTGCGACTCTCAATCTCAGGGTTGGGAGTTCAAGCCCCACATTGGGCATAGAGATTACTAATAAATAATAATTAACAAAATGTATTTGGATCATGATACTGTAAATCATTACTTTAAAAGAAATGAGGGCTACCTATATGAAGAAACATCATAGTAATCTGAGCAGGCATGTCATAGTAACCTAAGGGCTAGGACATTAGTTTTCAAGACATCATCCCTACCAACAGATGAGGGAAAGAATACAGATGTACTACCACAGATTATTAATCAGTTAAAACAACTTTTCCCACCCGTTATATAAGAGAACACTGACAATTCTACTCTTTCAACCTCAGGGACACTGTTAAAGGAGAATGGGCGGAGATTGGCCAGTCACTTCAACTCCCAGGCAGCAGCTTGGGTAAAGAAAGGATCTTTCCTACAGTGATCACGCTACACCATGCACAAGGTCTATTCTAACATTAAAACCTAATCCTGGGGTGCCTGGGTGGCTCGGTCAGTTAGGCATCTGACTCTTGATTTCGGCTCAGGTCATGATCTCATGGTTTGTGAGATCAAGCCCTGCACTGGGCTCTGCACAGACAGGCTGGAGCCTGCTTTGGGTTCTCTCCCTCCCCTCTCTTCTCTCTGCCCTTCCCCGGCTCATGCTATCTCTCAAAAATAAATAAGCAACAACAACCAAAACCCTGAATCCTTATTCTTATATACATCCTCAAGAAGTATTTGAGAATATTAGTCAAATTAGCTGTATATGCTCACATAGAAAATCAACAAAAAGCCCAACTATGATTTTCAGTACAGAGAATCATTCACAGTGCTCTAATTGCCTTTTCTCCACACTACTGCCTCAAAAGAAGCTTCTTGGCTGTATTTCAGTCCAACTGAAGAAAATGATTAAATGCATTATTTGCTCATTCTTTACCAGTATTTGTCTACTTAAAATATAGTGAATACTACCAAAACTAGCACCAGGCTTATCTCCTATTACAGCTTATTTTCATTTTTAGTCACTTAAAGTTCCAATACCCATTTATGTGAACCTACCAAAATGCTACATTTGCATATTTTAAAAGGAAAGACTTAAAAGGCTATTTTCAACTACACTTCTAACCCTATTAGAATCAGTGTAAATAGGGGCGCCTGGGTGGCTCAGTCGGCTAAGCGGCCGACTTCGGCTCAGGTCATGATCTCGCGGTCTGTGAGTTCGAGCCCCGTGTCGGGCTCTGTGCTGACAGTTCAGAGCCTGGAGCCTGTTTCAGATTCTGTGTCTCCCTCTCTCTGACCCTCCCCCGTTCATGCTGTGTCTCTCTCTGTCTCAAAAATAAACGTTAAAAAATAAAAATAAAAAAAAAAAGAATCAGTGTAAATATACTGACAAGAGAATTGTCCTTTCACAATCAACATAAACAAACAAAAAGTAAGTGTTCTGTGAGCTTAAGCACTTTGCCTTAAATATTTAAAAATAGTAGTTCTCACATTTATTTAGGTGATGGAGTACGAGAACCACTTATGAAACATTTACATGTGTAATTTTTTAAAGAATATTTAATTTTAAGTATCTGGAGCTGGTGTGATTAATAGGTTTCAATTATTTAATAATAGTTCTAGAAGAAAATGTAAATTGAATCCATTTTCTGAAAACTGGAAAATAATTATTACTTCATTAATTTATCGTCATAAGTGAACTCACTTATCTTAGCAATCGTTTCTCCCTCCGCCTCCCCCAGAATGGCTATCCACAAAAGACACACAATACCAAGTGTTGGTGAGGATATGGAGAAACTGGCCTCCTCATACACTGCACTGCTGGCGGGAACACAAGGTGCTGCGGCCACTTTGGAAAACAGTCTAGCAGGTTCTCAAATGGCTCAACACAGACATACCACAGTACTCAGCAATTCTGCCGCTAGGTATAGATCCAAGAGAACAGAAAACACATATTCACATACAAACTTGTGTAACAGCATTATGCATTATAGTCAAGAAGGAGAACTGCTCACTTTCCTCCTGTATTATACTGTAGATTCCTTGAGTCTGGGGGTTAATATCTTTGTATTCCTCACAATGCTGTGGACATAAATGTCCATCAACTGGTGAATGGATGAACACAATGTGAAAGCCACACAGCGGAACGTGATCCCACTCTGAAAAGGAATGAAGAGCTAATACTTTGCTAAGACAATGCATGAACCTTGGAAACACGCTAAGTGAAAGAAGCCCAGACAGACAAGGCCACATATTGTAGAAATCCACACGAAATGCCCAGAAGAGGTCAACCGATAGGGACAAACAGATTACTGGTTGCCAGGGACTCGGCAAAGATAAGAAAGGCAAGTTCTTGCTAGTGAACATCAGTCTCTTTGTGGGGTGGTAAAAAGTCTCCTGGAATTATAGATTGGTGATAGCCACACAACTTTCTGGATATACTAAAAGCACTGAATCGCACACTATTAAAAGGTAAATTTTCCTATATATAATTATAGCTCAATTTTTTAAAGTATTGAACAAACATACAAAAAGTACAGGTGGTAACACTTACAGAGATATTAAATGAAGCCTCTTTTAAATATTTTATCTATCATGAAACTTGCTCACCTATATGCCTGGTAAGTATGTGTTTATGACGTAAACATTTGTATTAAAAGTAATGTCACAACTAGTAACCCATAACTTTCACCACGTTTCAATGTACCCATCAAAAGTTTAGATTAAAAAAGACTTAATGGGGTGCCTGGGTGGCTCAGTCGGTTGGGCAGCCGACTTCGGCTCAGGTCACGATCTCGCGGTCCGTGAGTTCGAGCCCCACATCGGGCTCTGTGCTGACAGCTCGGAGCCCGGAGCCTGTTTCAGATTCTGTGTCTCCCTCTCTCTCTGACCCTCCCCCGTTCATGCTCTGTCTCTCTCTGTCTCAAAAATAAATAAGCGTTAAAAAAAAAATTTTTTTTTTTTAAATAAAAAAGACTTAAAAAGAAGTGCGGCAAATGAAAACAAAACCAAGTATGGGATTAAACCAATTACCCACACTATTCCCTTAGGGTAGTTCACGAATCACTGGTAAATTCTGAGCACCGTAAAAGATCCCGATTCCAGACTGACTTACACAAGGTAAATATTATAACTTTTTGACACCGATTTCTACCAACAAGTCAATGACTGTTTGTTTTTATTCTGTACCACAATAAATGTCTAAAACCTAATACTGAAGCTTTTGCTAGGTCTCGATTCTATCAATTCCCTTCTGGAAAAAAAAAAAAAATTCCTACAGGAACTCAGAACAACTGCATGTAATAACTTAAGATCTTACTAACTCAAATTAATATTACTGGAGGACTGTATGAATTATTACTACATTAAAATAATAATGTGTGAATTATTAATATACTAAAATAATCTTACTATTCCTACAACACAGAGTAATTCACTGTAATCCTAGCAAAGTATACTGAATTGCCAAGCCAGAATCTGCCTTGGTCTAAAGTCAACAACTATTCTCCAAGCAGTTATGTCCACAGTATTGTGAGGAATACAAAGATATTAACCTCCAGATTCAAGGAATCTACAGTATAACACAGGAGGAAAGTGAGGAGGTAATATAAACTGGGGACAGACTATAAATGTTGAGAATCTTACAGTTTAACCTATATGAGGAAACCATTAAGGGATGTGAATCATCGACTCCTATGTTAGGCAAGCAGAGTACAGGTACAGGAAGACCAGCCGGGAGACTCACACAACAGTCCGGATGATAAGGATGGAGAATCTAAATTAAATAATGGCAGGGGAAGGACAGATGAGGAAAGTCTTCTGCATCTTATTTATAAGGTAGAACCAACGGGATTTGGGTGGCTGCATAGAGAGGAGGCAATGTCACTTAGAAGTTAAGGCTTGCTAGGATTTGAAAACACATTCCTGGGTTAGAGGTTTGGCCCTGACCCATTTCAGCTGTTGATGTCGGGCAAGGACTTCATGTCTACGGGTTTCCATTTCCTCTGTAAAATGGAGATAATAATAGTGTCTACATGTCATAGGGTTGTTGTAAGGATTGAACACATGTAAAGCCTGCTACATAGGATGACAAGGTCAACCGTAATCTCACAGACCATGACAGGAAATACAGGAAGAACTGTAAATGGGGATAAGCATGGAGATTAATTAAGTATACTAGATTTCTGCTTGGGCCCCACAGACAGAATCTGTAAGTCTAGAGAATGGTGAATGCCACAACAGGATTTGTGGAAGTAAATTAAAATATAACGAAAAATTTCCAGCTATGAAAGGCCTTGAACGCCATGCTACAGGATTTGGACTTAATAAAAAAAACCTACTGTCTCCTAAATATAGAGTTCGGAGTTTATCTACTATATCGTGCTATTTATTTCCCAGGTGAGAAAACTAAGACCCGCAAAATGAAGAGACATCCCAAAAGTCACACCACTCATTGATATACATAGTATAAGCATGTTAATAGATTAAACGCTGGCTCTCTACTCCTCCCCATTCAACAGACAGCCGCATCTTCTGACGCAATACCAGCCAAGTCCCCAAGACATGATGGTGAAGGTTGGAGTAAACAGATTTGGCCGTCCAGGGCGCCTGTTCACCTGGGCTGCTTTTAACCCTGGCAAAGTAGGTATGTCACCACCAATTATCCCTTCATTCTCCTCAACTATATGGTCTACCTATTCCAGTATGATTCCAGCCATGGCAAATTCAATGGCACAGTCAAAGCTGAGAATGGCTAAACTTTTCCCCAGTGGACAGCCCATCTCCTCTTCCAGGAGTGAGATCACACCAACATCAAATAGGGTGATGCTGGTGCTGAGTATGCGGTCGAGTCTTCACCACCATGGAGAAGGCTGGGGCTCACTTGAAGGGTGGGCCCAAGAGGGTCATCATCTCTGCCCCTTCTCCTGATGCTCCCATGTTTGTGATGGGCATGAACCACGAGAAGTATGGTAACTCTCTCAAGATTGTCAACAATGCCTCTTGCACCACTAACAGCGTGGCTCCTCTGGCCAAGGTAATCTTGATAACTTTGGCAACATGGAAGGACTCATGACTCATGACTCCATGCCATCATTGCCACCCAGAAGACCATGGATGGCCGCTCTGGAAAGCCGTGGCATGACAGCCGAGGGGCCACCCAGATCATCATACCTGCTTCTGCTGGCACTGCCATGGTGTAAGAAAGGTCGCCCGTGAACTTAACAGGAAGCTCACAGGCATGGCCTTCTGTGTCCCTACCACCAATGTGTCAGTCATGGATCTGAACTTCTGCCTAAAAAAGCTGCCAAACACCATGACATCAGCAAAGAGGGGAAGCAGGCACTAGAGGGCTCCTTTAAGGGCATCCTGGACTACACTGAAGACCAGGTTGTCTCCTGCAACTTTAATAAGTGACACTCTTCCACCTCTGATGCTGAGGCTGCATTGCTCTCAATGACCACTTTGTCAAGTTCTTTTCCAGGTATGACAAATAAATTTGGCTCAGCTACCAGGTGGTGGGCCTTATGGTCCACATGGCCTCCAAGGAATAAGAGCCCCCTGGACCACCAGCCCCAGCAACAGCAAGAGGTAAAGAGAGGCCCTCAGCTGCTGGGGAGTCCTTGCACCAACTCATCCCCCAACACAGTGAGACTCTCCGGACCTCCACAGTTTCTAGCTCAGACCCCCTTGAAGAAGGGGAGGGGCTTGGGGAGTCCTACCTTGCCAAGTACCATCAATAAAGTATACTGTCCACAGCCAAAAAAAAAAAATTAAATGCTATTCATACTCTTCATTTGCTTAACAAAACTGAATCCTTAAATGAAACTTCCTTCTCTCTCCATCGTTATGGTAATGGAAAATTTGAAAGTACTGGCATAAAAATTAAAAGGATTTAATGTAATGAAGTAATGATGTTTATAACATAGGTTTTCAACAAATATCATTAAATCTCTTCTTTAAAAAATAAGCAAGTACAGAATTTTAGGAAAAATTATTTCACTGATGATATGATCAATTTTTATTTATCTTATTTTGAAATTAAAAGAATTTTTAGTATAGTTGACAAATTTTATGTTTTATTCTTTTTAAGTTTATTTATTTTTGAGAGACAGAGAAAGCGAGTGGGGGAGGGGCAGAGAGAGTGAGAGAGAGAATCCCAAGCAGACTCCTACTTTAAGCACGGAGCTGATGTGGGACTCGAACTGCCAAACCGCAAGATCAGGATCTAAGCCGAAACCAAGAGTCGGATGCTTAACCAACTGAGCCACCCAGGTACCCCAAGACATGACAAATTTTAAATATGAAAATGTGTCTTGAATGGTAATTTTAAAATTGTTTTAGTCAAGTAAATATATTTCCTAAAATACATGTTACAGAACTGTAACATTTGTTTTATTTTGAGAAATACCGTTACAGAGACAGTAACAGTTATAAGAAGCTTTCTTTCTGTAGTCCTAAGACCCCAGTACACAAAGACACTGTATGAATTAATGGAGTATCTAGAAGACTCTGTTGTAAATCTCTAAATGCCAATAATGACCACTACTTTTTCTCTCTTTCCTTTTTCTTTTTATAATTTACTCCTTTCAGTGCATGCAGCCTTCCTTCTGGGTCCACTTCCGTACTAAGCTTCATATGCTTCTGCCAGAATGGTGCTTACCCAGAACAAAGCTTCTCTCTCAGTACTCAACAAGGCACCATTACTATATTCTGTACATAAAACATTTCAACTCTGATCAGAAGCAAAGCTATATGGGCAAAAAATAAGACCGGCCAATGAGCAAAAGTTTTTGTAGACATCATAACCAGAACGATATAATAAATTATATGCGATGTCAAGGCCCTCAGAATCCTAGCTTTTAGTTTAAAAATAAGTTATATTTTATAAAGAAGCTTGAATGCTTTAATGAAAGAATCTCCTTCCAGATCCGTGGTATCATAAGAACTATCTTCATTTAGTTCTTGAATCAGAGTAAAAATATGTTTTTAATTTACTGCACACCATTAACATAAGAATATGAATACCAAAGTTTATGAACTCTTTTGCAACCGAATTTAATCATACCCACACGTTAATAAATGTTTGATTATTCTTGTTTTCATTTCAGACAAATTATATTGGACTTGATGTCCATAAAATTTTAAGATATTTCATTTTACTTCTAAGAAAACCCCATGTTGTGGTTTGCAACATCTCTCATTACTGAGGAAGAAAATTGCTGAGCCAAAAGAAACTAATTACAAAGAGATGAGGCAGTATAAAGAAATAATCTATGGGTATAAATTTTCAATGTTTGGTCCTGTAAGGGAAAATGGAACAGATTATTTTAAGTACTCAACAGTGAACTTTTAGCCTAAGTAGGCCATCCTCCTGACACCATCTATTCAAGCAAAGGAGGAGGACTTTTAGGACAAGAAAACCTGCCTTTTCTTACCAGAAGACCACGACAGGAAGGGTCAGCAGCACTTTACTTTGCATTTAAATGGTCCTACAACTCAACTGGGCCAAGAAGCATCCCGATAGAAAAAGTTTTAAAAATTGATCGATTTTACCTGAAAGAGTTCAAACAAGAACTGAACAAAAACAAAAAAAAACCCGTTTCATAACAGACACGAAGTGCCAACTGAAAATTGTATTTACATACACCCAAGTGAAATTTACTTTGTTGAAATAACATTTTTCACTAATTCCAAGTGCCAAGACATGTAATGCTAATTTGAGAATGCAGACTCTATGGGTTAACCAATTATTTTTGGGGAGTGACCTTGGTATGACTTACCACAACAAAATCAACTTTTCAGTAACACAGATGGTAGACCAGACACTGCCAACGTTTTAAGCTTGGAAAATGCTTTTAATTTTTTTTTTATTTCCCCATGCTGTGCTTACTGCTTTACATATGTCTCTGACTGCCAAAGAATTGTTAACTAATCGGCATGAGATTCATTTTGTTAGTACACAGCTGGGTACTTTAGTCATATAACATCTGCTTCTCAACCTATCTTCTGCCTTTGCTTCGTCTACCTCAAAACGGTTTCTGAAAGTTGTCACATTAAAGCATATATGCCTCCCAATATTTGGAAGCTGAACCCGATCATCATCGCTATGTGTATTATTATTTTACAAAATTATCAGTGGCTTCTGAATAACGAAAAACCATTCAGTAAACCTAAGTTGTGGAAAATCTGGCATTAACATCAATTTGTAAAACATAGCGGAGCCAAAGAATGAAGCTTAGTAAGAGTCACGCAATAAACAGAGGTGCCTGGATGGCTCAGTCGGTTGGGTGGCCGACTTCCGCTCAGGTCATGATCTCATGGTTCATGGGTTTGAGCCCCGCGTCGGGCTCTGTGCTGACAGCTCGGAGCCTGGAGCCTGCTTGGGAATCTGTGACTCCCCCTCTCTCTCTGCCCCCTTCCCAGCTCATGCTCTGTCTCTGTCTCTCAAAAAATAAATAAATGTTAAAAAAAAAAAAAAATTTTTAAAGTCATGCAATAAACAGACATTATTCTTTGCATATATATCTCTAAGCTCTGAGTGAAGCTCTAATGGAAAAACAACTGAAGCTTCAAAATGTGAATATTAAAAAGAAAAAAATGATATGATGTACACACAGGAAAGAACATTCTGCATTCTGCATTCAAGGCTCAGATCGTCTGTACACTTTACTTTTTAATATAGAGGGACTAATTAACCAGTCCCTGAGTCACTTCACATGAGTGTTACTCCAGCATCCTACCAACACACAGAAAGGTGAGGCTCAAACATAGACATTCAACTCACGTTGCACACTATTCCAAGTGTTTGTTTCCAAATGGGTTGAAAGTCAATGAATATCTCTGGATAGGAATAACGTATGAGGGTAGTTAGATCTCAGGCCAGGCTCCAAAATGTGAATGAAGTAGAGACCTAATGACGGTATATAATACAAACACCCTTCCTACCACTGTCTGTAGAGCAAATTCTGCTCTAGAAATGAGCAGAATGAGCGTGACAGACACGTCCCCCCTCACCTGCAAAGCGGAAGGAGCTCCACAGTCCAGTTTCCCTTTCCTCCCCCATCAGCCAAAAACCAACAGGATGAGCAGGTGGAAGGAGGTCTAATAATTGTAAAAAATTCCAACACCAAGAAGCTGGGTGGTAGGAGGCAGAACGTAAGATCCTGTTGTTCTGAGTCCGATGAGGGGGGCAGGGGAAGTCCCAAACATAAGATACTAAGGGAGAAGTAGTGACTTTGGGAACACCACCAACTTCGGGCTGTGGAAGCTGAAGCTTTTGGTCTCTCTCAAAAAACAGCAACACCTCAAACCACCCAAAGGACTCCAATGACGCTATAAGGTTGTGTTGCTGTCTGTCTAGGGGTAATTGTCATCCATCTGGCTTTTGTTGTTTGGTGTGTTGGCTGGGGGAGGTGGGGGGTGGGGGTAAGGGACGCAGTCAGAGGCTGTAGCAGTTTTTTGTAAGAGTGGATAAGCCAATGAGATCAGAAAAATGACTGAAAAACTGTTTTGCGAAATGTTAGCACCTAGATAATTCTAGAAGGACAAGAAGGACATAGCAGATCTGCTCTTGGCCTTACCTTGATAGGGATTAAAAGTGAACACACTCACTTGTTCACTGCCTCAGCCTAATGAGGTGACAAGCACACCTGGTGACTGTTTTCAGTGCTCTGTCCTCACGCATAGCAGCAACCCAACTACTGCGGAAGGTACAACTCTAGTTTTATGGGAGGGACCGGTGTGCTCGTCCCTTGTGGAGGTGAAAGATGAAGAATGATTACTGGTCTGAGGCCCACCCCACCCCCCCATGTCACAGTCGTCCTCATAGCTGGGGTAATGGCGGGACTGTGGCTAGGAGAGCGGTTAGCTATTACTGTGGTCCACGCCTCCTCGCTTTCTCCAGCTCTTGACATGATGCGGGAGACTTCAGAGATACCCCGCCACTATGAGAAAAAGAAACTTAAGTCACTGAAGACGATTCGCCAGACTTACGTGAAGCCATTCAAAATCTTTCTTTGCTTGAACCTTTGTTAGCCGGTCTTTCTTTTGCCTATAGCTAAATATAGCGCGATCCGATACGACTGCCATCTATAAAGCAGCACCATAAAACCCTCTTTCTACATTATTTTGATTCTCACTGCAATCGCCTGAAGTAGGCAGCGTTATTAGCCACATTTTTCAAAAGGGAAAACAGATTTATGGAGATGATCAAACCTGCCAACAGTTGGTGAAATGGCAAATTAGAATTTAAACCCAGATCTGTCTGAGGTCCAAGTCCATGTTCTTTCTGCTACCTTGATGCCCACCATCAACCGCTCCATCCTTATGACTGAGGAAGCAGCGAAGTCAAAGGAAATCGCCAGAGACTAGAGTCAAACCAGGCCTGGGTTTAAATCCTGACTCTACTACTTACTAACTATATATCACTGGGGAAATCAACTTCCGTTTTCTGAAGTATAAAATGGAGAGAATAACATGTCCTTCCAAAATTGTTGTGGCAATTGAATTCATTCGAGTGTTTCCAAAACAACTAAGCATGTTCCCTGGCATATGAGATGTTCAAACTTCAGTTTCCCTTCCCCCTCTCCATTCTATCATTTAAGTGCTCTGCGCAAAGCATGGAGAGAGAGAAAGAGAGAAAAGAGTCCATTTGTGTTCTCACAAAGCTCATGGCCAAGGGAGGTGACAAATAATACCATACAGTCCTCTTAGAGGCTTACGTACGATGCTGGGAAACACAGAAGAGGAGAGATCATGAAGTGACTGGAGGAAATGACCTCTGAACAGGCTTAAAGGAGCTTGCCCAGCCATGAGAAAGGGCGGGGCAACAAGCACAAGAGTGCTCTAGGCAGAGGGAACAGTCTGTGCAAAGGCACAGAGGGAAGAGAAAACAAGATATACTTCAGGAACTACAAGTCATTCAATATAACTGGGGCTCATCGAAGAGTGACCAGAGAAGGGGCTCGAGAGTTAGGCAAGGAACAGACTACAAAAATCCTTATACAGGGGCACCTGGGTGGCTCAGCTGAGCATCTGACTTTGACTCAGGTCATGATCTCCCAGTTCAGGAGATCAAGCCACCACCCACCCCTCCTTCACGCTCTCTGCTCTCAGAACAGAGCGTGGTTTGGATTCCTTCTCTCCCTGTCTCTCTGCCCAACCCCACCCCACTCTCACAAACGTACATACTCCCTCAAAAATAAATAAATATTTTAAAAATATTAAAAAAATAAAAGTCCTTATATAAAAAAGGATGATTGCCAGTGAAGGTCGAGGGGGTATACTCTAGAAAGATCCCCCCTCCCCCGCCGCAAAAGTCATATACAGAGAGAAAGTAAGGAGACAAGCCTCTGAGCTTCTGAACTATTAACCATGCCACTCTAAATACAAGTTACAAAAAAAAAAAAAAAAAAAATTAATTCTATACATTTTTGGACTGAAAAAGTAAGTGAATATATGTAATACATATGTATTCAATATATACAAAGGTAGTAAACAGATAGTCCTGCCAGTGGCAGACCTGGTTAAGTAAGTGAATGAAAAATCAAGTAATCTCTAAATTCTGCCTTCTTTTCCTGTCTACTACCTGAGGGGGAAAAAAATCTGAAAAACACAAATTAATTTTAAGATAATGAGATGGGCGAGAAAGAGAAAGAAGGGAGGAAAGCAAGGGTCTAGAAAAATCAAGTTATTTAGTTAGTTATGAATGAAGGAAGTAGTAATCCACTTAAAATGGAACAGATGCTTGCTCTAATTCCAACTCTACTATTCTTATTAAACATTAATAGATAAGGACAAGGTGAATTTCAAGCTTGTAAAGATTAAAAAAGAAATATTAAAATTTAAGCAATACTAACATTAAGCAATAGTTATGTAAAGTTACATTAAAAAAAAAAAAAAGTATTGTAAAAAGTAGGCCAAGCATGGGAGTGGGGAGAAAAAACATCAAAGGAATTAGATTTCTAAGACTGTTACTTTTCATTTCTTTATTTTACTTTTTAAAATATTTATTTTTGAGAGAGAGAGACAGAGACAGACAGAGTGCAAATGGGGTAGGGGCAGAGAGAGAGGGAGACACAGAATCTGAAGCAGGCTCTAGGCTCTGAGCTCAAACTTCTAAACGGTGAGATCATGACCAGAGCCAAAGTCAGATGATTAATGGACTGAGCAACACTCCCCCCCGCCTTTAATTACTTTATTTTAAAACAGCCTTAAAATATTTGGTACAATATTGTTTTTATTCTTATTTGAATTCTTTGTCAATGCTATGTTCAAATGACTACAGATGCATTCTCACAAAAACTTGGAATGTCTTAGGGGGAAAAGGAAGACCTTTTCTTTTTGTGTATTACATACACACCCACACAAGTTACTTCACTCTGGGAGTAGAGACTGAATAAAACATAGTATGTAATTCATCTAGTCAAAGTAACTACCAGACTGATAATAATCAGTACCTTTCCAAGGAGCAGTTTGGAGTGCAGAACTGCAGCACAACAAAATGGGCTTTCCACTGCTTTTTAAATAAAATTTTTTTCAAAAAAGATTCAGAATTTTAAGAGTGACCTTGCTTTAATATAACTTGTACAACTACAATTCGGCCCCCAAAGTGTTTCAACAAAACAACAGCAACAACAACAACAACAACAAAAGGATGTTTATTAAAGGATTACCACAAAGGGGGAAAAGTGCTGTTTCACATTCCCTTTGAAGTAGTAACATTATTACCCAGATCAACAGTTAAGTAACATCCTTTCCATTTTAAGTAAATGAAAAAGTTAACACCACTCCCAAATAGACTAGCTTTTCATTTTGAATATTTTAAACCTCCTTGCTGACCTATGGATTAATTCATTAATCACTTGTAAATAAAAACACAGAATAAAAATCACTTAGGCTTTAAATATACGAGCTGCTGTGTAGAATCTTTACCCTTCTTACAAATCAACTGGCCATGAGAGAAATCTGCTTTTATCTCATTAAGGTTTTCATGTCCTAATTTGGTTCTCTACACATAACAAAATTTAATACAGAAGGCAATTACATGATTTCACTTAAATAAAAGTACATATTTTGCCAACATGCTGGAATGATAAAGAGCTTAAAGAAAAGAAAATTATTGTTTTTTAGACTTTTTTCTGATCAAACTATAATTTCTGTAAATCTACAAAATAGTTTACATTATTCTATAAGAATTCTAATTATTCATCATTTTGAATTGCTCAGATATTAAATAATGCATCTGACATCAGCTGTCATAAAATGCACACGTTTATATACATGCTTTTCAACAAGCGTTATTTCCAAACACTTAATTCAATCCCCACACTCACTGTGACAAATATGAGGCACTTAAAGATTTATGGGGCTCTTGGGTGGCTCAGTCAGTTAAGCATCCAGCTCTTGATTTTGGCTCAGGTCATGATCCCGGAGTTGTGAGATTGAGCCCCGTGTGGGGCTGGCGTGCTGATATGGGATTCTCTCCCTCTCTTTTTGCCCTTCCCCTGCTCTTTCTGAAATTGCTTTTTCAAAGAACTAAAAAGACACTGGAAGATGCAGAGTGATAACCAGGTGCTATTTGCATTTCCAAAATCCATGACTTATGAAAGATCAATCCAAAATATCAGAACATCATTTGCTACATCTCACGGAATGGTTAAGTGGGATGCCAGAAAAAGTTAAAATCCCATGGAGTTTTTCTTTGCTCTCCTTTTTCCACCCGGTGAATATTTATATTCTAGCCTTCCGTAATATTTCAAACCTTAGAGATTTAAATATAAAGACCTCCCTCCACACATCAACTATGTTTAATTCCTCTCTGTAACACCAGCACCTTGCACAGTGGCTGACGAATGGTAAGCACTCAAAAAATGTTTATTAAATAAATGGGTGAGTGACTGAACCAAGAATGAAAGAATAAATAACTAAATGATATGACTATCTAATAACATGTTACAGAGAATCATATCATTAATTCTTTTCAGGTAATAAATCACTCCTCTAAATTGTCCTTAATTTCTGAAGGCCTCCATTTACAAAATTCATATGCACATTCTCAAAATGCTTCAAGCAGGCTGGCAACTGTGAAAATAGAGACACTTCCAAATTTACACATTAATATTTTTGAGAGTCAAGTGGAAGGAAAGAGAGAAAGTGAGTATCACTGTAATTCAGAATGAAAAGAAGCTATTATAATTATTATACTGAAGGTCAGAATTTATTTAGCTCTTTAAAAGTCAGTCAAGAATAATCATTTTGGGTGAAACTCAATGAAACAGAAAACCAAAGAGGCTATTACCATGAACAAATGCTTATTAAATGCCCATTATGTATAAGGCACTATCATAACACTAAAAGCTCATTTTCCTTGAGGGAGAAGAATTTAGAACTTCAAACCTGTGTTCTAAAATGTGTAAGACATGCTGTCCTTGGAAATTCAGTACCAAGAATTTTACAAGTGAATATCCAAGAAGAGAGTGAACTACTTATCAAAATAGTATGTGAATTTCAATGTCAGTAGGCTTGGTTTTCAAAACATACATGTCACATAACACCAACTACTGCAGCTATGAAAATCAAAAGTGATGCAGTAAATGCCTTAAAGATAAAACTTCACAAGAATAAAACACAGAAGACTTATGGGTGAAAAATGGTTTGGAGACAGGGGCGCCTGGGTGGCTCCCAAGGTTAAGTGTCTGACTTTGGCTCAGGTCATGATCTCACAGTTCATGAGTTTGAGCCCTGTGTTGGGCTCTGTGCTAAGAGCTCAGAGCCTGGAGCCTGTTTCAGATTCTGTGTCTCCCTCTCCCTCTGCCCCCACTCCACTCATACGCTCACTCGCTTTCTCTCTCTCTCTTTCACAAATAAATAAGCATTAAAAAAATTTTAAATGGTTTGGAGACATAATGTTAAAACAAAACCTAATATACTAATCTTACTTAAAAAAAAAACAGTATTATTAAAAATACTACTTTTGTAGTATGTATGTAGTATGTAGTATGAATGCAAGAACTTTCCTTCCTTGTCTGTTTTGTTTACTTCTACCATAGCACTGTGCCTGACAGAGTAGGTATACAATAAATATTTGTTGAATGAAAATGGAAAAATGTCAATAAGGCAGGACCCTGGTCTCCAAACACCTTACTAAGGAGATACTGAATTACTAATCACAACTCAGCATTAACCAGTGCTAAAATAGAGTATGTCAGAGAAACATAGAATATAGAGCATACTGTCAGGAAATGCCTCCAAGAGGTGAGCGAACCTGAAAGAGAGCCGAATTCACCAAGAAAATGAGGGACAAAAGTCATACTATTTTTTTCATTCCATAAACATTTATAAAACATGACTGAAAGTACAGGTAGGTGAAAAATCAGAGGGACTATTCAGGGACATGCAAGCAGGACAGAATGGCTAAATTAGGGGCATATTGGGGAGGTATAATGAAACATGAGAATTTATTGTCATTGATAGAATATATTATACTCTACAAAGGCAAAGACCTCTTTTTTTTTTTTTTTTTTACTACTTGTGGGAGGCTGTAACTTATCTCCTCCTTTTATTCACACCTCTTGAAATGTGATTTTATAGCTCTTTCCGTTAAAAAAAAAAAAAAAAAAAAAAGAGTCCTTTATTCCATCTGTTGAATTTCAGCCAACCTTGTGACTTGCTTTTGCTAACAGAATATAGCAAAAGCAACAATGTGCTGATTCCAAATGTAAGCTTCAAAAATCTTGTATGCTTCCACTCTCTCTTGGAACACTGTTGCTGCCATGAAAAGCCTAGTCTAGCCTATTGAATGATGGGAGATACACAGCCCAGTCAATTCCCTTTGCCTTAGACCTGGGATCGGCAAACTCTTTCTGTAAGGTACAGACAGTGAAAACTTTAGGCTTTAAGGGCCATATAGAATCTGTCACATATTCCTCTTTTGTTTTTTTATTTTACAATCTTTATATCTTCAAAAATATAAACAACATTCTTAGCCTAGGGACCATGCAAAGATTTCCAACCCCTGCCTTAGATGAAGCCCAACCAACTCCCAGAAGCACAACTGTCTAGCTGACTATAAATGCATGACAGCCCAGCCAAGACCAAAAGGACCTCACTCACAACAAGCCCAGTACAAATTGTCGACCGAGAATCACGAACTAAATAAATGGTTGTTTCTTGCCACTATGTTCTGAGGGGCGAGTTAATCATTAAAAGCTTACAGATATACTACTCCAGCTGTAATGCCTACAACAGTACCAGCCACTTAGTAGAGACATTCACTACCCAGGAAATAAAATAATGAATCGGTAGAATTACAGGAGTCAGAACATGACATTTTATGCCAGGTTTTGCAAACTCAAAGGTCCACAGGAGCTAGACAAGTAAGTTATCAGTACAGAGAACAGATTTGAAAGAAGTGGAAGGGACACAACACCAAGAGGCTAGGAAAACACCTGGGAGGCCACAGACAGTCTAGGTGAGGACAAAGGCAGTAGGAGTGGGATAGAAAAACAAGGAACAAAGTCAAAACTACCTGAGGTAGAAGCAAAAGATTTTCGGCAGAGACTGTCCAACTGGATGAGAATTCAAGATCTAAGTATATGTTGTCTGCAAGTAACATACTTTAGATTCAAAGAAATATACTTTTGCATAAATGGTGCTGGGGCAATGGGATACCCACTTGCAAAAAGATGGATTTGAATCTTTCTTACTCCATACACAAAAATTGACTCAGACCACAGACCTAAATGTAAGAACTAAATTCTAAAACTCTTACAGGAAAATATAGGAGTACATCTTTGAGATCTTGAATTAGCCAATGATTTCTTAAATATGACACCAAAAGCACAGGATAAAAGACAAAATGGATATACTGAACTTAATGCAAACTAAAGTCTTTTGTACTTCAAGACACCATTCAATGGCTAGAATCAACAACACAAGAAACAACAGGTGTTGACAAGGATGCAGAGAAAGGAGAACCCTCTTGCACTGTTGGTGGGAATGCAAACTGATATAGCCGCTCTGGAGAACAGTATGAAGGTTCCTCGGAAAGCTAAAATAGGGGCATCTGGGTGGCTCAGTCGGTTGAACATCTGCCTTCGGCTCAGGTTATGAGCTCACGGTTCATGAGTTTGAGCGTCACATCGAGCTTGCTGCTGTCAGACTGCCAGCACAGAGCCCACTTTGGATCCTCCATCTCCCACTCTCTACCCTTCCCCTGCTTGTGCTCTACCAAAAATAAGCATACATTAAAAAAAAAAAAAAAAAAGCTAAAAATAGAACTACCCTATGATCCAGAAATTGCACTATTAGGTATTTACCCAAGGGATACAAAAATACAGATTCGAAGGGATACATGCACCCCATGTTTACAGCAGCATTATCAACAATAACCGAATTATGGAGAGAGCCCAAATGTCCATCGACTGATGAATGGATAAAGAAAATGTGGTGTATGTATATACAACGGAATATTACTCAGCCATCAAAAGGAATGAAATCTTGCCATTTGCAATGGCGTGGATGGAGCTAGAATGTATTATGCTAAGTGAAATAAGTCCATCAGAGAAAGACAAATACCGTATGATTTCACTCACATGTGTAATCTCAGAAACAAAGCAGATGAACATACGGGAAGGGGAGAGGGGAGAGAAAAAAGGGAAACAAATCACAAGAGACTCCTAACAATAGAGAACACAGTTGATAGAGGGAGGTGAGTGACGAGTATCAAGGAGGGCAACTCATTGCGATGAGCACTGGGTGTTGAATGCAACAGATCACTGAATTCTCCTTTGAAACCAAAACTGCAGTGCATATTACCTGACTAAAATTTAAATTAAAAAAAAAATCACCACTCAAGAGAGTAAAAAGGCAGATTAGGCAAATCCATAGATAGAAGGTAAGTGGCTGCCAGGGGTTAGAGGGAGTGAGGAATGGGGAATAGCTCTTAGCAGATATTGGGTTTCTTGTGGGTAATGAAAATATTCTGAAATTACCTAGCAGCGATGGTTGCACAACCTCATGAATATACCAAAACCCACTGAATTGTGCACTTTAAATTGTGCACATATTATGGTATGTGAATTACATCTCAAGTTATTTTAAGAGTTAAAAAATAACCCATAGACTAGGAGAAAAAAATTTTAAATCATACATTTAATAAGAGACTTGTATCTAGAATATACAGAGAACTCATACAGCTCAATAATAAAAAGACAACTAACTCAATTTTTACACGGGCAATAGCTAATAAGGTCATGAAAAGATGCTCAACGTCATTAATCATGAAGGATGTACAAATTAAAATCAAATGAAATACCATTTCTTACCCACTAGAATAGCTGTAACCAAAAAGACAATATCAAATAATGAGACTGTAGAGAAAGGAGAACCTTTGTACACTGCTGGCGGGAATACAAAATGGTGTAGCCACTTTGGAAATCAGTTTGGCCCCCTCTTTAAAAAGTTACACAAAGATTTACTGTATGGCCCAGCAATTCTACACTTAGGTAACTATCCAGAGAAATGAAAACATATGTTTTCACACAAAGAGCCATATACATACAAGTGTTCACCCAAGTATTACTCACAACAGTCCAAACCTAGAAACATCCCAAATGCCCATCAACTGCTGACTGAATTAAAAAACTGTGACATATCCACACAATGGAATGCTACTCAGCAATAAAAAGGAACAATGCAGGGCACCTGCAGTGGCTCAGTCGGTTAAGCATCCAACTGAGGCTCAGGTCATGATCTCAAATCTCAGGTCCGTCAGTTCGAGTCCCACATCGGGCTCTGTGCTGACCGCTCAGGACCTGGAGCCTGTTTTGGATTCTTTGTCTCCCTCTCTCTGCCACTCCCCCCGCTCGCACTCTGTCTCAGCCTCTCAAAAATAAACATTAAAAAAATATATATTTAGAAAAAATAAAAAGGAACAACATACTGATACGAAATGCACCATGAATGAACTCAAAAACAATACGCTCAGCGAAGGAAGTCAGACAGAAGAAACACATATTGTATGATTCTATTCACATGAAATGTTCAAAAAAAGGGGGCAAATCTAGAGATAAGGAGATTCTAGTTGCCTGGGAGTGAGGATGAAAATGAGGAGCAGCTGTAAATGGGTGTGAGTGAAGTTTCTTTTCAAGGTGATGGAAAGGTTATAAAATCAGATGTGGTGATGGTGCTACCATTCTATAAATATACTAAAATTTATTGAATTGTACCCTTTAAACAGGTGAATTTTATGATATGTAAATCATAATCTCCATAAAGCGGTTTTAAAAAAAAGAATCAGCAGGATTTAGTGACTGATTAGCAGTGGTGAAAAAGTGGGAGAAATCTAAAAACAAAAACCCCACATGTTTAGCTTCAACAACGGGTGTGGATGGGAGTGCTGTTTGCTGAAAAGGCAGAGTGGAAAGGAGAGGAACAGGTTTATTGGGGGAAAATAATGAATCTGGTTTCGGGCATACTGAAGTTTATGGGCTGACATAAAGGCATCCAACTGAAGATGACAAAAAAGCCGTATGAGAAACAGATTTACGAGTCAACAAACGTGGGGGCGCCTGGGTGGCTCAGTCGGTTGAGCGTCCGACTTCGGCTCAGGTCATGATCTCGAGGTCTGTGACTTCGAGCCCCGCATCGGGCTCTGTGCTGACAGCTCGGAGCCTGGAGCCTACTTCCGATTCTGTGTCTCCCTCTCTCTCTGCCCCTCCTCCACTCATGCTCTGTCTCTGTCTCCGAAATAAATAAACATTAAAAAAAAAAAAAAAAAAAAACTAAAAAAAGAAAAGAGTCAACAAATGTGTTTTGAATCACCACAATGTACCAGGAACTACATTCGGCCCTGGAAATACAGTCGCTGACCAGGAAGACATAGTCCCTGCTTTCATGGAGCTCATATTCAGTGGGGATAAAAATTAAAAAAGAGAAGCCTTCTTGGATATATTCATATGCAACTAAGAAGAATCAACAAAGTGATAGTTTAGACACTGGTGTGACTGAAATCTTCAAGGAAGGGTGAAGAGCACAGAAAGGAGAAAGAAAGCCAAGGATCTGGACAGAGATTTAATGACGGTACATACAGGAAGTGGAGCCATGAAGATGACAGACAACCAGCCAGAAAGAGAAGAGGAAATACCTATGGTTGACAGAGTCAAGTTCAAGAAAGAGGAAGTAGTAGTTAAAGTATAAAGTATCAGGGGCGCCTGGGTGGCTCAGTTGGCTAAGCATCTGACTTCAGCTCAGGGGTCACGATCTCATAGTACCTGAGTTCAAGCCCCACGTCGGGCTCTGTGCTGACAGCTCAGAGCCTGGACCCTGCTTCAGATTCTGTGTGTGTCTCTCTTTGCCCCTCCCTGCTCATGCTTTCTCTCTCTCAAAAATAAATAAAAACATTTAAAAAAAAAGTATGTATACATAGGTACATGTAATGTATATATAATATATTTGACCACCTATTACGTGCCAGTGACTTTGGCTTTTATTCTGAGTGAAAGGCAAGAGCCACTGCAGAGCTCTGAAGGGAGGAATGACATGATTTGACTGAAAATTTTTAAAGGTCACTAGGGCAGGGCTGGGAGACCAGTTAGGTGGCTCCTGCAGTAAACCAAGCAAGGGATGATGGTGACAGCAGTGAAGAAAGTGAGCAAGGGTCAGATTCCGAATAAATTGTAAGGTAGAGCCAACAGGACTTCCTGATGCATTGCATGTGAGCTTTGAGAGAAACAAGTCAGTCAGACAAGACTAAGATTTTGGCTTAGAAAACAGGAACTGCATCAAATGAAAAGAGGACAGTTGCACATGGAAACACGTGGGGGAGGCAGAGGTCAGGAGTTTGTTCACAGACACATTCCTCTTGCAATGCCTCGTAGAGATCGGAGTGAAGATGTCTGATGATCACTTGAATAAGAGAGTGTGGAGTTCAGGAGAGAGGTATGGACATTAAGAAGCCAGAAATGAAGGAACCAGCAAAGCAGAGTGATAAGGAACAATAAATATAAAGGAAGAAAACCAAGAGAAGCACTATCCCCCAAACCAAGATTAGAAAACATGATCATGGAAGAAAGAGTGTTTTACTATATATACCTGGGGTTCTCAACCGGGGGTGATTCTGTTCCCTTCAAGGGACATTTGGCAATACGTGGAAGTGTTTTTGATAGTCTGACTGGAGAAGGCAGGCTGTGCTAGTGGCATCCAGTTGGGAGAGGCCAGACATAATGCTGAATATACTATAATGAGAAGGACAATCACCACCCACCCCCGCCGCCCTTCTGCTGAAATTCAAACCTCTTTGCAGATGGTGACTCAACTTCTATGTGATTAGATTTCTAAATAATTGTTATTACTTCTGTTTTTGGCATAATAAGAAGTGAAAGCTCTTCTGTTAAAGTGCAACTGTTATCCTCAACCATTTACATAAAGATATAACCACAGAAGACCACAAAGGAATATACCATAACATTTGAACCCACAGTTCTCAAATAGTTTATTATCGCCTACATGTTTGTATTTTCCAAAATTTTTTATGAGTATGTTATACTTTGAGAATTAGGGAAATTTCATACTTCGTTTTAAAGCATAATGGTCACTAAACAGGAATGCATGGGAATTAAAGCTGTATAGCCTCTTATGTAACAGGATTCTGAATTCCATTGAAAGAGCATACATTAGAAGGAAATCACTCGGCAAAGTAAATCCTGAAGTTTTAGGTTATTTCCTAATAGCTGCGGATTTAGAGAAAATAAATCAAATGTTAATCCTTTCAAATGTTATGAACTGTACCAGAAAATTCAGTGTTCTATTAAATGATTTAAGAGTACAGTCCTAAATGAAGATAAAACAAAAAATATCCTAGAAATCAAAAACCAGCCAGAACTGGATCTGACCACAGGTGCTTCTCTGATAATTTACAGACCCAGGACCACCTGGAAGTAGACCCACAATCTATTCCCAAAAGTGCCAACTGGTCAGCCCCATGCCCTATCTCCTGCAGGCTCTTCATTGAAGGAAAAATACAGATGGCCACTAATAATAGGAAGTCATGCTTATCCTCACTGAAAATCAAAGATTGCAAATTAAAACCATAAATATACCGTTTTATGGCCACTGGGATCGAAGATATTCCAATCGTGGAGGAAAATGTGCAGCAACAAAACTCATATATACATTATTAGTGTGGGAGGAATTTGTTCTATTTACCATTGCAATCCTTTCCTGTTACAAGTATTACAAATATCTTCTAATTTCTGACTTGCCTTTTCACTTACTTTACAGTATATCTCCTAACAAACAGAAGTTCCTAATTTTAAGGTAGCCAAATTTACTGATTTTTGTTCCTTTATGATAAACATAAAATCCTTCTTTAAAAACAAAAAATCCTTCCCTATCGTGAAGTCACAAAAACATGCCTCTATATTGAAAAATTGAGAACTGGGTGCAGCTCATTTAAGTAAAAGGAGCAGTGTAGCATAGAAGTTAAGAGGACAGACACTGGAGACAGACTGTGACCCTGGGCAAATGACCTCGTTTCTCTGTTCTTGCCTCAGTTTCTTCACATAAAAAATGGTGATAATAATAGCCCCTATAATTAAAGATAAATGCAGTGGTCAAAGGAGTAAATGTGTGTAAAGTGTCAGAACAAGGTCAAGCATATAATAAGCACCACAGAAATGTTAGCTGTTTTTACTGAGGTTTTACTCTACTTGAATTTGATTTTATATAGGGTATGATGTAGAGATCCCGTTTCATTTTTTCCCATATATAAGTAGCTAATTATTCCAGCAATATATAGTGAATGGTCTGTCCCGTTCCCACTAATGTGCAGCGTGACTCTGACATTTCAAGTTTCCATGAAGGTCTACTTCTGTGCCACCATTCTGCTTCACCGGTCTATTTATCTCTGTGCTGCTGCCATAATGCCAAATTACAAGTTCTTGACAGTAATTATTACACCATACAGTATAGATCTAGCCCCCACCCCAACTTGTTCTTCTTCAAGTTTCTGGGATAACCTGGCCTTTGCAAACTTTAAAATAAGATTTCACATTGTGTTTTTAAAACCTATTGGAATTCTGAATGAAACTGCATGAATTTATAAACCAATTTGTTAGATATTGACTGAATATTGTTACTCAGTCTCCCTATGCATAAACATGATCTTTCTCTCCATTTATTCATGACTATTTTCATTCAATAAAATCTTACTATAGTCCCTATAAAGGTCTTATACATTTCATATGTAGATACGTACTTGTGTCTACAAATCCTTTTGGGGTATAAATATTATCTTTTTAAAATATACTTTCTGGTTTCTGATTTAAGTGCCACTCATTTTGTCACTACTCTACATCCAACAACAAAACTAATAATTGTTCTGCAAACTCCTTGGAGTTTTCTGTGTAGACAATGCTATCTTCTACAGATAGTGACCATTTTGTTTCCTCCTTTCTAATGATTAAATCCTTAGATGAAAGAACTCTCCATTTATTTGTCTAGTCTCATTAAGTTGGCTAGAATTTCCAACTAAAAAAAATCTTCAATAACTTACAACTTATTTATATATTTATGATTTATAATTTCCAATATAAGGTAGAAAGTGATGGTGGGCATCTTTGTTATGTCTATGATGTAAAGAAAAAAAAATGTTTCTACTACTTTATTATTGAGTCTCTTGCTCTAGGTTTTTAGTGGATTTCAAAGGTTAAGAAAGCTTCTATTCCAAGTTTGCTAGGGATTTTTACCATTAATGGAGACTGGTAAATTTTATCAAATACATTTTTTGTATCTACTGAGATGTTACAATACCTTTGCATTCCTGTCTGGTCATGAAAATACAACTAAGCTGGGTTTATCTTTCTTATATATCATTGCTTACTTTGCTAATATATTGGGAATTCTGAACCTATATTCATAAGTGAAACAGACTAGTAATTTTCCTCTCTCATACTGTCCTTATTTGGTTTAGTGTTCAAGAAATACTAACCTCACAGAATAGGTTTTTGTTTTGTTTCAACTCTCTGTATACCACTAGAATTACCATGCCTTCAACGTCTGAAGCCCTCTCTGAGCCTATTTTCTTTTAAGATCTCAGACTAATCACTTATTTCTTCACTCAAACTTCTGTTTTTCAATTTCTTCTTCAGCCAATTTTGATAATATACATTCTTTTAGGAACCTGTCTATTTCATTTAAATTTTCATATTTTGCAGCATAAAGATGTTCACAGAATTCTCTTTAATATCTAATCTGTATTAAAATTAGTAAAATTAATAAAATAATTTTCGATTTGCTAGGTTTTATCTCATTAACTTCGGCTCTTGTTTTTATTATTTCCTTCTTTCTACTTTGTTAAATTTATTTTTTTTTCAATATATGAAATTTATTGTCAAATTGGTTTCCATACAACACCCAGTGCTCATCCCAAAAGGTGCCCTCCTCAATACCCATCACCCACTCTCCCCTCCCTCTCTCCCCCCATCAACCCTCAGTTTGTTCTCAGTTTTTAAGAGTCTCTTATGCTTTGGCTCTCTCCCACTCTAACCTCTTATATATTTTTTTAATATATTTATTTATATTTGAGAGCACACAAGCAGGGGAGGGGCAGAGAGAAGGAGACAGAGGATCCAAAGTGGGGCTCAAACTCACAAATCGCACGATCATAGGGAAATTTGTTGAGACTTTTTGATCTTAAGCAGGAGCTGGCAAACTAAGACTTGTAGGCCAAATCCAGCCAGTCACCTATATTTGTAAATAAAATTTTTTTGGAATACAGCCCCACACATATGTTTACATATTGTTGGTGGCTGTTTCACTCTACAATGGCAGAGCTAAACAGTTGCCAATAAGTTGCAAATAGTTGCCCCCCAAAATCCCCATATGACCCACAAAGCAGAAAATGCTTAGGATTTGAGAGTTTACCAAAAGTTTGCAAACCCCCGGCCTAAAATAAAGCCTGGCCGATTTTCACAAATGCTCAATATGTGCTTGAAAAAAAAGGGCGGGGTTGGGAACAGGGTTCTACATATATTCACCAAATCAAATTTGTTAATGTTCTATCATTTACAATTTCACTTTTTTTTTCTCTGCTAAATCTAAAATTACTAAGAGGTATGTGAAAATTTTCTGCTGTGATGATGGATTTGTCAAAATTTTTTTACAGTTCAGTCTATTCTTTTCTTTATAGTTGGGAGTTAGGCTATTAATGGTTCATACAAACCTAGAAACAGCTTTCTAGCAAAAACCAACATCTTATGATACAGAGCACTCTCAGATGCTAATAGTATTTTCCCATAAAATACATTTGGTCTGATAATACCATTACTACACAAGAAATATTTTGGTTAGTATTTGCTGTTTTCCCCCACGGTTTTCAATCTTCTTCTGTCCTCATCCTTCAGGTCTTCTCTTAACTAGATTATTTCCCTTTTCAGTTTGACCTTTTTTTTCTTTTTTCCAGCTAAAAGACAATGTCTATTAATACTTAGATTACCAATATTTAGATTTATTTCTACCATTTTATCTTATGCTGTTTTGCCCACATTTCTTCTCTTTCTTCCCTTTAGTTACATTGACCAGTTTTTTCCACATTGCATATTTTTTCTTTCCTCATTTAGAAGATATCTTGTTTTCATTCTTCTGGATATTAAGCTTTAACTTCTGTATTTACAATATAAAATTTAGCTTCTTCCCAAATAATGTAAGGGCCTTAAGATGTTTTAATCTGGTTGTCTCCTTCCCACTCACATCAAACTGTAGTACAGTACTTTATGACTACCTTAATATTATTGAGGTGTTTAAACTCCATAAATTAGATGTTGTTTTACATCATTCATGTATATTTAGATTTATCCTAATATCTGCCATCTTATTTCGTTATGCTCCTACTTACATCTCAAACCTCCTTTATTTATGGTTTTTGTTTGTTTTTGTTTTTGTTTTTTTTTTTTAGTGTTTATTTTGAGAGAGACAGAGTGCGAGTAGGGGAAGGGCAGAGAGAGAGAGGGAGACACAGAATCCAAAGCAGACTCCAGGCTCTGAGCTGTCAGCACAGAGCCCGATGCAGGGCTCAAACTCATGAACCGTGATACATGACCTGAGCTGAAGAAGGATGCGCAACCAACTAAGCCACCCAGGTGCCCCTCTTTGCCTTCTTCTGGAGGGTAAGGACATTTTTCCACTTTAGATTTGCTCACCCTTTCCCTAAAGTAGTCTCCAATCTGACTTCCCAAACTGTGGAAGCCCTGATTTTAGTCCCTAGCACCTCTGTGCTCCAAAGTTACAGGTCACCTAGGTCCATATAATATTGTCCCCAGGTTATCCAGTGGGCTTCAAAGCCATCTCACTTCCCTGATATACTGCCTGTTCCTTTTTACAGACTCATCCCTTCATTTAAAATGGCTTTGTTGGTGGTCTTTTCTCTTTCAATCACGCCTGTTTTAAACGTAAAACATTTATACAACTGAAAGGTTCAGACAGTTATACTGTCAGAAAAAGAAATCCAATGAATCCTTTAACTGTTCAGCCTGAAATCTGATGACTGTTTTGTTGACTACCCCACTTAATGCCATAGCCATACCAAGTTTTTAAGCATTTTCTAGCTTAAAAGAACTGTGTAGAAGTTACTTTAGGATAATCTATCCCAACAGGAAAATTCCTTTGGAACAAGAATTTAATAAATCCATTCACTCAGGTGGTGATGAAATCAAAGATTTAAATGTGACAATATTTGTATTAGAACAATTAACCAGATAATGGTCCTTGTGTGAATGTAATTTAGGAACTATTTAAAAGACATGAGATGATTTACTTAAATAACGTTGTATTCAAATCAGGGCAATTCACTTTCTCATCATAGATTATGCAGCACGAGTTACACCAAACTCTATAACACTTCTATTGTAATTGTGTCTCCACACACCTACCTCTTTTTCATATTTTTAAGAAACGTTACAAAGCCAAAATGTCCTATATTACTTTGTATAATATTATCCATTTTAACCAAAAAGTCAAGGAGCTGGTACATAGATGGTCATTATTATTCTTGAAACTGTATATATACAATTACATAAAAGAAAAGCCGTGAGAGAGAGAGAGAGAGAGAGAGAGAGAGATGGAAGAATGAGATGGAGAAAGACTTCTCACATGCTCAGCTGCATTCTTGTCATGTGACATCCTGGTATCTTTATAATTTCCTTCTTCATTTTCTAATGTTATGTGCTGAATTGTGTTCCCCAAAACTTTTACACTGAAGTCCTAACCATCACCACCGCAAAATGTAACTGTATTTGGAGACAGGGTCTTTAAAGGGGTGATTAAGTTAAAATGAAGTCATTAGAGTGAGCCCTAGTCCAGTATAACTGGTGTCATAAGGAGAGGAGATTGGGACACAGACAGGTACAAAAAAAAAAAAAAAAAAAAAGACCACGTGAAGATATAGGAAGAAGATGGCCATCTATATGCCAAAGAGAGGAACCAACCCTGCCCATACCTTGATTTTGGACATCCAGCCTTCCAGATTTGTGAGAAAATACATTTCTATTGTTTAATACGAAATAAAAAAACAAGTTAAAATCTCCATTACAGTATCACAGGGGCTAACCTATGAACCGTAAGCGTAATAGTCCACATGTGATCAGAGTTCTGCTAAGCATAGTACCTTTATCTCTTTATTCAAATATTTCACAGCTACTATATGTCAAGCCCTGTACTACATAATAGAAATAGTATACAGAAGTATGTAATTTCCACAACCAGCAACTACTCGAACCTCTTCTCCGGTCCCAACACCTTCTTAGGCTCTAGTCTGATAAAATAAGAGGAAATAAGAAGATGTATTTATTCTTTATTTCTTATGCTGTATCGTATGTTTAAAATCATGCCTATTCTGTGGCTTACATCTATGGCTTGAACAGTTGATAGTCACAAGTATCCCGAAAAGCCTATGCCACCTCATAGTCTATTTTATAATTTTGCAGGGTTGCATATAATGAATGGTAGGAACAAGGAGGCTGATGGTTCAGGACCAGTCATTTAACTAGGAAAAGAACCAAGGCAACTAACTACCCAAGCTCCGTATCTCAATATGGCTTTGTTTTTCTTGCTATCATTTATGCAGCTAACATAGTAAACAGTAATAACTATGAAAAAAATGCTAGTGAAAACTGACAAGGGGATTCTAAAATTCACATGCAAATTTAAAGGATTAATAGCCAAGAATAAAGTTGGAGTACTTCTATAACAGTTATCGAGACATTTTAAAAGTATAGTAATTGAGACAGCATGTTGCTAGAGCAAGGACAGACGACAGAGCAAATGAACAGAATAGAGCTGCACTGTCCCATACAGTAGTCACCACATACATGTGACCACTGAGCTCTGGAAATGTGGCTAGTGCAATTCAGGAACCGAATTAATATATATATTTTTTTTTATTTTAACGAATTTAAATTCAGACTTAAGAAACTTAAGTACGGTGTGAACCAACTTAGGTACACGAATCTACTTAAGTGTAAATTTTATGAAATCTGAACACAGATCAAGTATGTATGACAATTTTACGTGTGAGTTGAGATGTGCTGTAAATATAAAATATATCAAAGACAGTACAAAAAATGTAAAATATCTCAATAATTCCATGTTGATTACATATTGGTACTATTTTGTTATACTGGTTTAATATATTACTTAAATAAATTTCATCAGTTTCTTTTTACCTTTTTTTAATGGAGCCACTAGAAAATTTATAGTTACATACATGGCTCACGTTTGTGACTTGCATTCTACTTCTAATGAACAGCCCTGGTATGTGTGTCCAGAAAAAGACTCACTCATATATACCTGATTTATAGAAAAGATTACATTGCAAGTGAAATAGGGAAAGGATGGTCTTTTCAATAAATGGAGCTGAGTAAACTGAAGGGAAAAAGGAATCTTGAGCCTACACATAATAAAAATCAATTGCTGTTGGATTGTATATCTAAACAAGAAAGCCAAAATAATAAACCTGTTGGAAGAAAACAGAGTGTCTTCATTACCTTGGGTTAGGCAAAGATTTCTAGGAGATTTCTCTCTTTTTTTAATGTTTATTTTTGAGAGAGAAATAGAGAATGCAAACACGAGTGGGGTAGGGGCAGAGAGACAGAGAGAGACACAGAGAGAGAGAGGGAGAGAGATGAAATCCGAAGCAGGGTCCAGGCTCCGAGCTCAGCACAGACCCTGATGTGGGGCTCAAACCCATGAACCACAAGATCATGACCTGAGCCAAAGTCAGACACTTTAGGAAAAATCTTGTCCTACCCTGACAATGGCCCCGCAAGACAGCCTGCATAAGTGCCACAGCCCAGATTCCCCAAAGGCTAGGCTATCCTGCTTTAAGTCTCATCAAACCTCATATTGTGTTTGATCATCTATTGTCAATTACTCCAAACAGTGGCTTCACACACAATTCCTCTCATGGGTTTTCTGGGTTCACCAGGCGTTTCTAGCTCAGGGTTCCCCCATGAGGTTGCAGTCATGTGATGGCTGGGGCAGGAGTCATCTGAAGGCTCAACTGGGCTAGAGGTTCAAGATGACTTCCTTGACCTGTTGGCAGGTAGTGTGGGCTGGGAACTCAGCTGGGGCTGTGGGTTCCTCACAGCTAAAGGCCGGATTGCAAGGACTGTCTTGGAAGTAAGGCTTCAAATGCCTCAGCCTTCAAAGCCATCCAGGCACCCCTAGGCAAAGATTTCTAAACAGGCTCTAAAGTATTAATAATTTTTTTTAATTGTTAAATTAAACTACACTAAAACTAAGAACTTCTGCTCATCAACAGACACCACTAAGAGAATAAAAAGCCAAGTCAGAGTGAGGAAAAATGGCATTTGAAGGGGGAAGCACATGAAAGAGTGTGCGAGATACGTGCACACGTGCGCGCGCGCACACACACACACACACACACACACACAGCATATCCACTGTATATACACGAACACCTTAATACTTTTTAAAAGATCTTATTTTTAAGTAATCTCTACACCAAACGTGGGGCTCGAACTCACAACTCCAAGACCAAGAGTCTCCTGCTCCACCAACTGAGCCAGCCAGGCGCCCTAATACCTTAATATCTGACCATTGTTCTCCTGTCAATATGTTCTACTTAAGCAAAGTTTCAAGCAACTGAATGTTACCCATTCAAGAAACAAAAATTTTAGCCAAATTTTATTATATATATATATATATATATATAAAATATGATATATATATTACATATATATATTCTTGTTATATATATTCCTATTTATTCTTTTTTTTTTAATGTTTATTTATTATTGAGAGACAGAGAGACAGAGCATGAGCATGGAAGGGGCAGAGAGAAGGGGAGACACAGAATCTGAAGCAGGCTCCAGGCTCTGAGCTCTGAGCTGTCAGCACGGAGCCCGACACAGGGCCCAAACCCACAAACCATGAGATCATGACCTGAGCTGAAGTAGGATGCCTAACCAACTGAGCCACCCAGGTGCCCCCTATTTATTCATTTTATAAATATATATTATATGTGCTATTATAAATATATATATATATACATTTTTTTTTCCTGGTTGTGAAAGTAAAGATAATGCACAGAAAACCAACCTTTACACAGACCACGTAAGGTCACTGTTGGAGTCAGTATATAAAAAGACATCCTCAAACAAAAGGTATCCTCTAAAAAAGTTACCTTCAAATTAAAATTAATATTTAAAAACATAATTAGGACTTATAGTCCAGACAAGATGGCTTAGACTTCTTTCTCCCTACTCCTTCCTCAAAGCACAATTATCAATCCTACAAATAATGCAAGAGACATCCAGAAAAAAAACTTGGCAAGGTCTCAAAAGGAAGACACACTGGTTTGGGATCCTAGGACTACAGGAACAATACAGAGGCAGGGCTTATGTGCCTTCCCTTCCATTCAACAGAAGAAGGTGACCTAACCCTGGCATGTCCCAATCCCCAATCTAGCAGAGAAGCCAGTCCAGGAGGGCCTCTCCAATGACACCAGCTGAGCTCACCACCAAAGGCAAGGAGGTACGACTGGAAGTCCCACTAACAAGCAGCAGCCAGGGGTAACAATCTTCTTCCTCTCAAGATCTGAGATTTCCCTGCCCTACTGAGAAATAACAGGGAAACCAGATAGCACTAGAAAGATCGATTCTGCCACAAGTGACCAGCCTGGGGGCCCTCTTTGGTCTCAGAGGCCTGAAACTTCCCTCTTCCATACAGAGATATAAGGTGGCCCAGCCTGAGAAAAGCCCTTTCACTTCCTCAGGCAGCACCAATGGGGACCAGGAGGAGCCACAGAGGCACCAGATAAACTAAGCAGATCAAAATGACACCACAAACATTCAGAAAATTAAGCCCTCGTTGGAATCATGTCCCATAAGGTATAGCATGACATCCTGCCTCCTCTCAACAGAATGATTATCTGTTAAAACACAAGATTTAAATAGGATTCAGAGTCTCTAACATAAAATGCCCAGAATGCAATAAAAAATCACTTATCATACCAAGAAATAAGAATATCACAACCTGAATAAGAAAAGACAATCAATGGCCATCAACACAAAGATGAATCAGATACTGGAATTATCAAACAGCGACTGTGAAGCAGTGGTTATAAAAATGCTTCAACAATCAATTTCGTACTCTCTTGAAGTAAATGAAAAGATAAAAACCTCGGGGGAAAAAAAGCAGCTAGAAAAAGAAACCAAATGGAATTACAGAATTGAAAAATACATTAACAGGAACAAAAAAAGATTCTCTAAAGAGGCTCAATAGTAGAGATGACAGAGGACAGAATCAGTAAAGCTGAGCAAAGTATGGTAGAATTTAACCCATCTGAGTAAGAAAGAAAATAGACTGAACACAAATGAACAAAGCCTCAGAAACCTGTTGGACTTTAATAAAAGAATCAACAATATTTGCATCATCAGAGTCCCAGAAAGAGGTGAGAAAAGAGAACAGAATTGAAAAGGTACTCAAAGAAATAATGGCTAGAAACTCCCCCAAACTGGCAAAACACAACATACAGAAGTAAGAAACTGGGCAGACACTGAACAGGATAAACCCAAGAACATCCACAGCAAAACACAAAATTAAACTTCTGAAAACTAAAGAAAGAAAAAAATCTGGAAAGTAGCCAGAGAAAAACAATGCATTATCTAGAGGAACACCTCATCCAAAACTATGGAAGCAAGAAGTAACAATCATTTTTCAAGCAATTAAAGAAAAAAAATTGCTTACCACAAGTTCTATATCTAGAGAAACTATCCTTCAGGAATGAAGAGGAAAGAAAGACATCAAACGAAGTATTTCTAGAAGAATTTGTCACTGGTAGACATACCCTTAAAGAATGGCTTAAGAAGGTTCTTAAAACTGAAAGGAAATGATAAAAAAAGAAATAAAGGAATCTTGGAGCACCAAGAAGAAAGAATAACAGAGCAGAAATATGGGTACATACAATAAACTCTCCTTCTCATGAGTTTTATAGATTATACCTGAAGATGGAAACAAAAATTATAATACCATCTGGTGTCTAATATTTAAAAGTGGGAAAAATAAAGAAACCTAAATGGAAGTAAGGTTTTCATACTTTACTCAAAGTGGTAGAATGTTGATCCAGGGGACTGAGAATATACACTAGTCTACTTTTAATCACGGCGGGGGGGGGGGGGGGGGGGGGGGGGGGGGGGGGAAAGTCCCCAGTGGGGCGTGGAAAGGAGAGGGTGTGCAAAATCCATTAAG
>NW_026057585.1:9727033-9791482 GCF_023721935.1 Panthera uncia
GGGGGGGGGGGGAGCGGAAGGGAGCAGGATACATTCCAAGCGGATGCCTGAAACTATGGAGAGTTCCAAACTCATATAGACCTATTCTATATATACACACCTATGATAAACTTTAATTTATAAATTAGGCACCGTAACAGATTAACAACAATAACTAAGAATAAAATAGAGCATATGACAGTACAGTGTCCTGTATGCATTCTTTTTGTGATAAAATGCCTACCTGATGGCTTGAAGTGAAATGAATGACAGGCATTGTGATAAAGCTTTAGTCAACTATTTGACCTTCTGACACTATGTCAGGAGAAGGATCATCTGCTTCCGGACTTCAGGTGACTGCAGGTAAATGAAACTAAGTAAAGTGAAACTGTAGATAAGGGGGGGGGACTACTGTGTGTGTGTGTGTGTGTGTGTGTGTGTGTGTCTGAGAAAGAGAGAGACTTTCTCTTTCTCACTATAAAAACTAATCACAATACAAATAATAAAATGGCAGACTGAAGCACTCACCTATAAATAATTACTATAGACTAAACTGCATTCCCCCCAAATTCATACAGATCTGAAGCCCTAACCTCTAAAGTAACTACATTTGGAGAAATGGCCTTTAGGAGGTAATTAAAGTCACATGAGGTCAAGCTGATCCAACAGGATTAGTATCCTTATAAGAAGAGATAAGAGCTCTATTCTCTCTCCACTCACAAAGAACAGATCATGTGAGCATGTAGAATGATGGTAGCCACCTGCAAGCCAGGAGAAGGGGCTTCAGAATGAAATGTGCCTTGCCAACACCTTGATCTTGGACTTCTCAGTCTCCAGAATTGTGAGAAAATAAATGTCTACTACTTAAGTCAACTAGCCTGTAGCATTTTGTTATGGCAGGCTGAGCAGACTAAGGCAATCACCTTAAAAGCAAGTGATGTTGGGGCGCCTGGGTGGCTCAGTTGGTTAAGCATCCAACTTCAGCTCAGGTCATGATCTCACAGTCCGTGGGTTCAAGCCCCGCATCGGGCTCTGTGCTGACAGCTCAGAGCCTGGAGCCTGTTTCGGATTCTGTGTCTCCCTCTTTCTCTGACCCTCCCCCTGTTCATGCTCTCTCTCTCTCTGTCTCAAAAATAAAAAAAAAAAATAAAAAGCAAGTGATGTAAATACTAATCAAGACAGAGACTGATAGCATGCTTTAAAGAAAAAAAAAAAACAAAAAACCAAAAAACACAGACACCTGGGTGGCTCCGTTGCTTAAGCTCCCAACTTCGGCTCAGGTCATGATCTCATGGTTCGTGGGTTCGAGCCCTGTATCAGGCTATGTACTGACAGTTTGGAGCCTGGAGCCTGCTTCAGATTCTGTGTCTCCCTCTCTCTCTGCCCCTCCCCCACTCACACTCCGTGTGTGTGTGTGTGTGTGTGTGTGTGTGTGTGTGTCTCAAAAATGAATAAACATTAAAAAAAAAAAAAAGTGGCCCAAATACAAGCTGTTTACAAAAAACTCAATCCAATTTCAACAACAGAATAGATTGCAAGTAAAGGGACAGAAAAAAAGTATGCTATGCAAATGTTAATTTAAGAAAGCAGGAGTGATATCAGTATCTGATAAAGTACACTTGAAAACAAAGAAAATTACAAAGGACAAATAGGGATATTATAAAATAAAAGGATCAATCTACCAGGAAAACATAGCGAACCCTAAAGTATATGCACCAAAAAACAGAACCTCAAAATATAGGAAGCAAAACCTGACAAACCTGAAAGGGGAAATAAACAAATCCACAATTAATAGTTGGAAATTTCAATACCCCCCTCAGCAACTAACAGAACTACTAGAAAGAAAATCAGCAAAGATGTAGAAGATCTAAACAAAAGTAATCAACAGGATCTCTTTGATATAAACAGAACACCCCAACCAACAGCAGAATACCCAATTTTTTTTCAAGTACCTATAGATTCACTGAGAGAGATAACAGCCCTGGGCTATAAAAGAAACCTTCACAAATTTTTAAAAATTGAAATCCTATATATTATATTCTTTTATCACAATGGAATCAACTAGAAACCAATAAAAGAGGGGCACCTGGGTGGCTCAGTCAGTTGAGTATCCAACTTTGGCTCAAGTCATGATGTCACGATTCGTGAGTTCGAGCCCCACATTGAGCTTGCTGCTGTCAGCATGGAGCCTGCTTCAGATCCCCTGTCCCCCTCTCTCTGCCCCTCCCCCATTCATGCTCTCTTTCTCAAAAATAAACATTTTTTTAAAAATACACAAAACTTAATGAAAATGAAAGTACAACACACCAAAATATGTGGGATGCAGCTAAAGCAGTACTGACAGGGAAATGTATGGCACTAAATACTTACGTTAAAAATAAAGAAAGGTCTCAAATAATCTAAGTTATTACCTCAAGAAACTAGAAAAAAAAATAATAAACCCAAAGCAAGCAGAAAGAAGGAAATAAAGATAAAAGCAAATCAATGATAGTGGGAGAGGCCAAAAGGGAAAATTAAACAAAGAGCTGGTTCTTTGAAAACATATCATTGAAATTGGTTAACCTCTATCTACAAAGACTAATAGACAGAAGTCATAAATCACCAATATCAGGAATGAAATAGGAGATATCACTATAGATCCAGCAGCCATTAAAAGAATAAGTAAATATTAACAAATTTACTACCTTATGGATTCAATAATTTAGAAGAAAATGAAAATTCTCCAAAAACCACTCAAATAAGATGAAATAGATAATCTGAATAATCCTATAAACCTTAAGGAAATTAAAATTGTAGTTTAAAAACTAAAAAAAGAAATCTCCATGCTTAGAAGATTTCACTGGAGAATTTTATAAACATTTAAAGAAAAATTAAAACCAGTTCTATGCGACCTGTCAATCTCTTCTATAAGACAGAAGAGGAAGGAACATTTCCCAACTCATTTTATAAGGCCAACTGCTACCTTTTCATTTTTGTTCACACTAAAACCGGGGCATGAATGTTCAAACTATTACTACATGCATCAACTCAAGATGAACATCCAGGAGATTATGCTGAATGAAAGAAAAGCCAATCCCCAGAAGTTACACATGGCATTTACATAACATTTATGAAATGACAAAATTGTAGAAATGGAAAACAGATTAGCAGTTGTTGGAGTTAGGAAGATGGAGGGCAAGAAGGAAGTTGTAAGGCAAGTGTGCTTGTAAGGGGCAACTGAAAGGATCCCGGTGAAGGAACAGTCCTACAGCTTGTCTATGAGGGTGAATACACAAACCTACACAAATGATAAAACTGTACAGAAGTAAACACATACACACACACACACACACACACACACACACAAGTACAAGTAAAACTGGGTAAGACGGATGGATTGTATTAATGTTAATATCCTGGTTGTGATACTCTACTGTAATTTGTACAATATGCTACCACTGGGGAAAGTTGGGGAAAAGATACATGAGATCTCCATTATTTCTTAGAACTATATGTGGATTTAGAGTTACATCAATAAAAATTTCAAGGACACATAAAACAGTAATTGCTATCTAAGTTCACACCCTTACCGTCAAAAGGGTAAAGACAGAGATGGGCAGGGCAAGGTTTACCTACCGCTGTCAAGTCAGTTCATACTAATGGTAAGAAGGAAGATTCCAAAAACAACATGATTTCTTTGGGAGTGCACAGTACACACCCAGGTCACCAAATCCTAGATCAGACAATCAGTAGGCAAAACCAAACCCAAACACACACAGACTGAAAACCAAAAAACAAAAACACAACAGCCAAGGTAGTTATAGACCATAGAGTATAATGAAAACAAAACAAGAGTAGAACAGAAATACACAAAACAAAGAACCTTAAGTAGTGACAGAGTCCTAGCCCCTTACACCTGGTTGATTGCATGCAGATACTGTCCACTTCTGATTTCCTTCCTAAAATAACCAGAACTCTGAGATCTACTCAACTAAAATAATTATTGGCACCCATTATTATAATGGCAGTACAGTTCCCTATTCTTTAAAGATTGGTTACTTCCTACCTGCTGTGGATAAATTTAAAAAAGCGAAGTTTGTTTAAATGCTATATTAAGAGTATGGCCCAAGTGCCCAGTACAAGCTTGACACATAACATTTACTAAATAGAAATGAAGTATAGAATAATTTACCAATGAATCAACAAAAGTCAGTGGACCTTTGTCCCGTAAAAAGATACGCTCACAGAAATTTTACATGCAGCTTCAGAGGATTCCTGAAGGCCCTAGAGCCCAGATTTTGCGAAACTTTGGTTTAGAGTCTCCGTCTTGAGGAACATACTCCAGAAATTTAGGTCATTTGCCCCCCCCCCTTTTTTTTTTTGAGACAGAGAGAGAGAGTGTGTGTGTGCATGTGACAGGAGAGGGGCAGAGGGAGAGGGAAAATCTTAAGTGGGCTCCACAGTGGGATGTCACAACCATAAGACCAAGACCTGAGCCGAAATCAAGAGTCAATGCTTAACCAGCTCAGCCACCCAGGCGTCCCTTCCTTCCTTTTTTCCTTCCTTCACTTATTTGAGAGAGAGAGAGAGAGAGAGAGGAGAGAGAGAGAGAGAGAGAATGCGCAGGACTACAAATGAGGGAGGGGTCAACTGCCTCTTTAAAGAAGAGGGTCAGGTAAGGTAATTTCTCAAAGTCCTCTCCAACGTTATTATTTAATGATTCATACCCTGGTCAAACCCCTGATGGGATTACCTCTCTTTCACTGTCAAATAAATGGCACAGATTTTTAACTGAACATTTGATTTATTTAACAGAATCTTTAAACATACCTACCATCTGGGACAGGTTTTGAAATATAAGTTGGAAGCTACAGAAACCATGGAAATCTTTTGTGGATTGTTAGTAAAGTCAAAAGATCATTAAGTAGAAAACATAAAGCACACTAGCCTCAGGGGGAAAAAGGTCAACACCACGATGCTGCACTATGCCAGACTGGTTAGAAAATATGTTCAATTCAGTTCAGTTACAGCAAAAATACATCTCAAAGCAAATGCTGTAGCCTTCTCCAAAAACAAAAAAAGTTTTAATCTAGAAAACTCATTAAAAATATATGGAGGAAATGAATTTGGTACATAATACATCAAGAGATGTCTAAGAGCTCATAAACTTTTCCAGGTCTCCCAAAGCAATCTTTATTGACCATCAGCATAAAAGGCACTCCCCAGTGTACGGACCTTTGACTTGGATTCCTTGAGCTGCAGTGTAGCTTTTTGAGTAGACCTGAAAGTGAATTACTAATAGAGACTAGATCTTCCAGAGAAACTGTAAAATACCCAACATGGATCAACTGACTCTATCCTTACTCAATTCCTCACACAAAGCCTTCACGATGGCCTACTGAATTCCAAAAACTTCTCTTCTATCTGGAAAACTGCAGGATTATTCAAACTCCCTTCCATATAACTTTTTAGAAATGTCATCTATTCTGTTTTTTTTTTAAGTCTGTTTTTCTTTCACCTGGATGAAAGAAATGGAGTTATGAAAATAAGTGAAAATATATTTAATCCACAAGAATGTTTACCAAATAGAATTGGGTCACTGTCTTGGCAGTGAGTTTCTAAATCTATAGCCCTTGTGTTCAATCTCTTTTTTTGGCCTTTCGTTTGCTGCAATGTTGAAAGGGTGACAATAAAGCAGTGAAGCAACTAACGAGCCAGAATAGAATTCCTTAAGGCAGGGGCCATGTTTCATGTCCGAATGCTAATAGGCTGGGCTGTGCACACAGAACCACTCGGTCTCAGGGCTAGCAAGGGTCGAAGGCTTGCCACAGTCCAGCCAAAGCTGAGATTTCTTTGCAGCAACTCCAGTAAGAGGACCTTCCTCCTCTGCTCGACACTGCCAGCGTCTGGGACACGCTGCTCCTTTCTGAGACTGCCCACTCCATTCTCACAGCTCTGGCTGTTAGAAAGTTCTCTTACAGTGGGTACAAATCTGTCTCTCTGCAACTTCCACCCACGAGTTCTAATTCTATCCCTTGGGACCACACAGAAAAAGCCTAATCCTTCTTCCATCTTCCACATGTCAGCCCTTCAAATATTTGAAGAGAGTTATCAACTTTCCTATGATCGTTGTGGTAGGCTGGATACATCCTAATCCCCAGAACCTCCAAGAATATTATTTCATATGGCAAAAAAAGACTTTGCAGATGTGATATATTAAGGATCCTGAGATAGAGAGGTTAGCCTGGATTCTCCTGGTGGACCCAAGGTAATCAACAAGGTCCTTGTAAGAGGGAAGTAGGAGGGTCAGAGTGAGCGACGTGAACAAGGCAGCAGAGGCTGGAGTGATACACTCTGAAGATGAAGGGGCTAGAAGCCTAGGAATGCAGGCAGCCTCTGGAGGCTGAAAAAGGCAAGAAATTAGATTTCTCCCCACAGCATACAGAAGGAATGCAGCCCTGCATACCCATGTAGACTTGTGACCTCTGAAACTGTATGGTAATACACCTGTGCTCCTTTATGCCACTCAATCTATGGAATTCATTGCAGCATCAATAGGAAACTAATAGACTCATTCTCCTTCCAAACTGACAGATGTCTTCAACCTCTCTTTAAATGACACACAGTTTGAAGGCTCACCCTTTGGGATACTCCCCAATCTTTCTTTTGTCTAAAACCCCATGTGTTTCCTTCATCCTTTCCTTGCAACCTCTTCTCCTGGCCCAAAATAGCTTTAAATTTTCCCTCCCGCAATGATGCCTACAAGCCCTATCCCTTTGATCCACTGGTCCTCACCACACACATTCTCAGAGTAACTGCTCAATAAACAAGTATTACGTTGAAATGAAAGAACTGTTCAGAAATCCTAACAGTTTTGATCTCCTAAAAGATTAAAAGGCCTTATACTTCCTCTTCTCTCAACCCAAACTGAGTAATAATAATATAATTTAACCTTCAGAATCCCCAATTTCTTTCCCATCTATAAGTATTTAAGGCATTAGGTTGAGGACTTCTCAATTGAGACTTTCAGTCATACGACTCCTTGATTCATAAAACTACTGTGGAACCTGAAGATAAAAGTAAAAGATCCCTAATATTATGCATAGGACTAACGTTCCCTACTACCGAGTCCCCTAAACTCTACATTTATTTTTAATTATCATGCAAACTGTAGAATTTATCACAAAAAATCATTTAAACCAAAGGATAGCACTAGTTAAGCCAAATGTTTTTACAAAATGTTTAAATGGTTACAGAATAGCTTTAGCTGCCAACATTCATTTCTTCCAGCAAAATAATGATGCAGCAAAAAAAAATAATACGTGAAATGTCTAACAAATGCGCAAGTGGCAATGTAATAAGCACTGTACCAACAGAATGCTTTTTGTATTTTCGAAGGTCATTCTTACTCCCCTCCATCCACGGAGGCTGAAGCTTAGTGCACTCCAATCATTCTACTCTAGAACTGTAGGAGATCGTAAAATGATTCACTATAATACTTTCTCACTGAGCTTCTATGCAGAAGGGCAAACAGGTTTCTAGTTACCCTAATCAAGCATATGCTTACTTAAATCACTGAGCCCAAGACCTACACTACAGACAGTGGGAAATTCAAATGTCTGTTAGACACGGTCCCCAGCTTCAACTTGCTTTCAGTCTTACACAAGAAAATGGCATATTTATAAATAAGAGGAAGAAAAAGAGGAATAAAGACAAGGCAATATAACAAATGGGTAGCACAGACAGTCAAGTGCCATAAAAGAGTTGAAGGGAGAGTGCTCAACGGACTAGAAGGGTCAGATGTTGAAAGTGGGGTGTGACCTGGGGGGAACTCAGACAGAAACAGAAAAGAACATACCAGACTAGTGAAACAGCACAAATAATAGCAAGGTGGCAAAAAGACATATTCAAACCAGCAACCAAATCAGAATGGCACGAAAAGTGCGTTGGAAACAAATTACAGAGCCAAATAAGTAAATAAGTCACCCATCAGAGTACATTATATGCATCCACACTCAAACTTTTTAAAAATTTTTTTAATGTTTATTTTTGAGAGAGAGAGAGAGAGTGCGAGTTGGGGAGGGGTAGAGAGAGAGACCCAGAATCTGAAGCAGGCTCCAGGCTCTGAGCTGTCAGCACAGAGCCCGACGCGGGGCTTGAACTCGAGGACCACGGGATCATGGCCTGAGCCGAAGTCGGACGCTCAACTGACTGAGCCACCCTGGCGCCCCCACACTCAAACTTGTTCAATAGATTGTAAGTAAAGGTCTTGAATGCTAGACAGACAAGCTTTTATCTTCTCTGGTCAACAGGGAACCACTGAGGTCTCTGGGTGAGAGAATGACTTACATAAAACTGAATTAGCAGTGGTTTACAAGATAAAAGGGAAAAGCAAAACACGGAAATCAAAGAGCCCCATTTTTGAGGTGAGAAAAGCCCAGACAAGAAAGGAGATATGAATCTAAGTGGATGAGATTGTAAAAAAGTATTACAGAGAATGAGCTGACACAACTTGGTAATCACTTTTTCCTTTTTTCAAGAGGAGGGGTTTAAAGAGTCTAATATTATTCTGAAGTATTTAAGTCTGGATGAGAAGGAAAAACGCATTCAGACCTTGTTTTCTGAGTACCTACCAGGCCAGTCACTGAGCCAGGTGGCAGGGATAAGATAATGATCGTGACAATGAATTAAGTCAGTGAGGCACTAACAAGGCACCACGAGTAACCATCGTATTGGCAGTGTGACCAACACTGTGGATGACTAACGTAAAGCATGTATGACAAGCACATGGCCCCAAAACTGAGTGCAGGAGAGGAAACCGATTTTAGGAAGGAAATCAAACAGGGAAGGAGGCGGAGCAAGAAGCAGCAACTTGGAAGGACACATATATATCAGTCTCCTTCTTAAATTACTCAGTTAAATATAAGCTACCAGAAATCAGTAAATTCCCCCAATTTAAGACCCCAAATATTTACTCCTATAATTTGTTTGGTTGAAACCCCAAATTTTTGTTTTTAAAATTTTTTTTTTTTCAACGTTTTTTTATTTTATTTTTGGGACAGAGAGAGACAGAGCATGAACGGGGGAGGGGCAGAGAGAGAGGGAGACACAGAATCGGAAACAGGCTCCAGGCTCCGAGCCATCAGCCCAGAGCCTGACGCGGGGCTCGAACTCACGGACCGCGAGATCGTGACCTGGCTGAAGTCGGACGCTTAACCGACTGCGCCACCCAGGCGCCCCCCAAATTTTTGTTTTAATGAAGTATATGACAAGGTAAAAATTACATGCTCGAAAGATCACCAACGTATAAAGGGGCACTAGAGAATCTTATGTGTGATGGAAATATTCTCAATTTTGATCGTGACCGTGATTATACAACTGACATATATTATATGATTATATTTACTTTCGGTAAATCATATCCTAATAAATCTGACCAAAAAATCACCAATGATTTTATTACTAAGTTCTATGGCAATAATTCAAAGGTGATTCAATAGTTACTTCATGTTATATTAGAAACAAAGTATCTGCCAATATCTTTACTGTTTATAGTACTATATACCTATACTATAAACACATACATTTTCTTAATATGTAATTTTATCATTTTTATTTGAATGAAACTCCATGCATTCCATTCTGAATTTAGGAAACAAGTCTTTTTTTTTTTTTTAAGTTCATCTATTTATTTTGAGAGAGAGAGAGCATGCACAAGTAGGGGAGGAACAGAGAGAGAGAAAAGGAGAGAGTCCCAAGCAGGCCCCACACAGCCAGTGCACAGCCCAATGTGGGGCTCGAACTTATGAACCATGAGATCATGACCTGAGCCAAAATCAAGAGTCGGATGCTTAACTGACTGAGTCCCCCAGGCGCCCCGAGAAACAAGTCTTAATGTAACTCACGTTCAAGATCTAACCTGAGGTTCTCACTCATATCCTATCATCCTAACAAATTTAAATTGTAAATCATATTCCTCCTTCAACCAGCTGTCCTTCACATTCTCTTTTCTTCTGTATCTCAACATCCATCACCTTTGATACCTGGTATCTCTTCCTTACCATGGGATCAGTTTTACCTGTCCTGGGAAATAGGATTCTTCCTTTCAAGATTTCCACACTAATCTCTACCCTCTCTAATCTGTCCTACACACCTGTGCCAGATTAAGCATATATTATTTTATTAATTAGATAAACCTCAGCTCAACAACATCTGGCTATTCCCACGGACTTTAGGATAAAATACAAACCTCTCTCACTAGTGTTCAAATCCTCCATAATCTAACCTTATCCTATACACACAATTCTATCCAGAAAGTAGAACACGAACTGACATAAAAATTATTAGAAAGACAAGATACTGGGAAAGAGGGTAAAGAGATAACATACCTAACACTTACAAGAAGTACAAGGAGTACTCTGGAGTAAGGAACAAACCCATTTCATTGGTACAGGAGGGAATAATTGGAGGCGAGGCTGGAAAAGCAGGCTGGTCCATACCTGTAAGGCTTCGGTGCTAACCAGAGGATTTCAGTAGGCAACAAGAGATCACAGATGTTTCTGAACACAGGAATGATGTAACAAAAGTGATGCTCGAGGAAATTAACCTGGGGCTGGAGCACAGGACATAATGGCAAAGATGAAACGAAAAAAGATTAAGGAAGATCACAGTGGATGTAAACAGTCTGAGCATAAAATGCAAAGGATTTGAATAGTGTCAGGAATTCAGGAAACAAGGAGAAACGATCTTTCTCTATTGCTGGTATAAACAAACCTCCGCAAATAACCAGTGATGAGGGTTCCATCAGGCACATGTGTGCGGGTGGATCGGTAGGATCTGATTAAAAGTAAAATAAATTATTCAATCTATAAAGTAAAGGGCCTGGGTAATTAAAAACAAAAACACAAAACCAATTCCTTTACATTTAAATGAATTTTGGGCAGAAAGACCATTTGAGTTATAATTGCTTAGTTTTGTTATTAGTAGTACTGTGTTCCTGAAAAGACTACTAGCTAAGCATTTACAAAAAAGCTACCCAAAAACACTAGGGGAAAGGATGTACAATTAACAATTGCCTGTTTCTGAAAATGCAAGGATTGCTTCAGATTTTCATTATTTCGTCTAGTAATACATTCACCCAAATACTTACAATAAGTATGTGAAACTTACAATAAGTTCATCTTATTAAGAAAATATACCAAATTTCACCTAACAATTGGAATTAATGCTACAAATATGAAAGAAACTCTTAAGTCTTAATTACAGCATCTAGCAGTATCTTACACGTAAACATCATTTACTTTATTTAAACCTGCTTTTGCAATATATGTTAACTTGGATTGAAATAAGGTAATTCACAGAACTACTGTATTATTATTACTAAATGTAAATATTTTTATTTGCAAATATCTATTTTTATTTTTATATGGACACTAAACAGAAGAGAAAATTCAACTTCCTCCTTTAAAAATTAATTTTTGTTCAAGATTCAGAGAGGAAACCAAGGAACAAATCAATTCCCTTCAAAGAAGTTAGAAATCAGTTTCTAACAAAATTTATAGCTCATTTAATTCATCAGTTTTTCAAGAATCATTGTGAATTAAAAAGACACTTTCAGATACTATTTCAGGTTACAGGATACATATGAAAGTCAGTCTTTATTTACAAATTAGCCTTCTGACAAAAGATATAACAGAGGTGCATAATTATACTATCAGAAGTCATCAGTGAAAATACAAGGTTCAGAAACAATAATTTAAAAACAAGGCATTTTGTAGTTACTAAAATGGAGATTGTGTGTCGATGTCAAAGCCTACCGCTTTCCACTAGATTAAGGTCAATGTGCCCAAACAGCTCAGCTTTAATACTGAAACACTGCCACTCAACAGAGATTAAGTTTCTAAGAATAGGTTGTCTATTACAGCTTTTATATTTGTCAAGGTCATGTTTTTAAACATTTTGGCAATTTATTGGTGGCTTACCCCAGGACTGGTTTTGGGTTTTAATTTACTTACTGCCTCAAAACTTAAGACTGATTCAGTTGTTTAAAATGGAAATATCAACAACTTTGGTTGTATAGCCAAGATTACTTCCGCTTTTACACAAGGTCCATCTGACTATGGCTAAAGGAGGGCAGAAAGTGGGAAGTGAGGAGGTAAGTGCCAGATATCCAAATTAGAGATGTTTACATACAGAGTAAAAGGACCCTACCTTCCGTTGATCAAAGCAATTTTACCCATGGCAAAATTTTAGGCAGAAGACAGAACACAACCAATCACCAATAGACACTTTTGGCATCCTCACTGGGCTACTTAGCTACCAAGGCAAGGCTAACCACCTGGTATATGGTGATCATTTATCTACATGACAGTTACTGCTGTGAGGTGAGGGCTGAAGTTTTCCTGCATTGTTAAATAATTTAGTAAACAATCCAAAACAATGGATGACTTTTAGAACCAAAAGAAGAATCTCTTTTGGGCTAAAAGATCTGACATTTGTCTAAAAAAGAAAATAAAACTCCAAAGATATGAAGACAGAATGGTACAATGAAAAAGTATTAGGTAACAGTTATCAAGATGTCCAAAAATGTTCATATTTTTTTACCAGGTAATCTCATGTCTAGGAATGTCACAGACAAAATAAAATAGTAAAAGAAAAAGTAATGTTAATGAATGCTTCTGGGTCATTTCTTTTTGTCCTGATCCTTTATATTCTATGAAACTTTTGAATGCAGAACCGTGGCAGGGCGGGAATTCAAATTTAGGACCAATAACCAAAATCTACGCTCTAGACTCCTTTGTAACAGAAAGAGAGGCTTGTCAACCCCACAAAGAGGACTGTCACCCAGAAAAGATAAAGCAGACTTACATTTCAGTTCTTACAAAATAAACTCAAACTACAGGGCGATCCCCCCATTTATTTAGAACCCACCATTCCAGAAAGCAATCTGGTAAGACAACAGAAGGGGGAAGGTAGCCCGCAGACAACAGAAACGCAAGTGCCTGAAGAAATGCAATGTTGAAAGAGGAGCTAGCAACCACAGGTACCTTCCTTATACTTTCCAGAGTCAGTTAAATCAGGCAGATTTGAGGAAAAGTTCTTAACAGCACTGCTTGAAATTCTATTATTTCGAGTCATACAGGACATGAAGGGGAAAATGTGCCCTAGCACGTCTGGCTGGGATAGTTCCTCACATCAGTTTAGTGTTACTTCGTATAGGTTAATCAGAGAACTTTCCTGACACCTCTCTACTATATGATGGGAAAATGCCAAGTGGTAGGGAGTGCCAGCCAGGAAGACGGTACTGAGACTAGACAGTCAAAAGACAGTGAGTGTACAGACACGGGGGGGGGACCCCACCAGGAAGTAAAAATGAAGATGAGAGCAGAGAAAATGGTGTGTGGGGTCAGGGTGGTACCAAATACTAATTTCACTAATTTTCACTAATTTCACTTTATAATCTTACCTTTGCCCTAAGCCCTGTCTCTCCCTAATACCAGGGATGCTGGTGTTGAAGTCTTATCCCAGACATCCTACTTGATTTTGACCAAACTGGTACCAGTGATGACCAACCTTTCCTGTGTTAAGTGTAAAAATCTCGGGAATAGTTCATGGGGACAAATCAGAAGTCAAAGAAAAAATTCATAACATGAGTTTTATTCTTTATAAAACAAGGTACACAATTCAGTTTATGGGAACTATATAAATAATATCACATCTCCCTCCCTTACTGGACTGGGGGTCCAAAACTTAAGTTTAAAAAAAAAAAAAAAAAAGACATAACTTTTTAAATTTAACTAGGTCTGGCTGTCTTTTAGCCCCTCCCCCCACCCAACACCCTTCCAGCAACCCTCAGTTTGTTCTCTGTACTTGAAGAGTCTCTTATGGTGGGTCTCCCTCTGTTTTTATCTTATTTTTCCTTCCCTTCCACTATGTTCATGTGTTGAATTTCTCAGATTCCACATGAGTGAAATCGTATTGTCTTTCTCTGACTTGTTTCACTTAGCATAATACAATCTAGTTCCATACGTGTTGTTGCAAATGGCAAGATTTCATTCTTTTTGAGCGTCAAGTGATATTCCATTGTAGGTACATATATGTATACTATACCTTCTTTTATCCATTCATCTGTCAGTGGACATTTGGGCTCCTTCCATACTTTGGCTATTGTTGATAGTGCTGCTATAAACATGGGGGTGCATGTGTCCCTTCAAAACAGCACACCTGTATCCCGTGGATAAATGCCTAGTAGTGCAATTGCTGGGTCGTAGGGTGGTTCTCTTTTTAGCTTTTTGAGGAACCTCCATACCGTTTTCCAGAGTGGCTGCACCAGTTTGCATTCTCGCCCTCTATACTTTTCTAACTATGACTGACAAGGAGCTAAATTCCATCTGCTTCTCTTTTTCCTAAACAAATCAGGGAGAGTAAACTGTTCCTCTCGAACCTTCCACCAAGGTGAAGCTCTTCTTGGTCAAAGGTACAGAACTGCCTTCCAGTCTAGAAAGTGTTTTTATTGATTAATGCAAATCTGAGCACTTTCCTCAGCGTTGGTAATAGACCAATTCTAACACCACGGTCCGCTGGATGGAGTCTCAGTTACCGAGCTAAAGAGCTATAAAATTAATAATGTATTATGGCAAAGTACAGAACCATTTCAGTATCCTGGAGCTGCAAAGTATACAAATAAAATTTGTAACAGATTAATCCTAAAAAAATCTCTGAAGGAAATAAGTTTAAGACAGAATTTTGAAGAAGTAGGGCAAACACTTTAGTTTGGCTGTAACGGAGTATCTGTACTGGGGAATAATGAGAAATGAGTTTGGAAAGATAAGAGCGAGAGACTTGCTGGAGGATATTAAATGTTAGAACAGACAGCAACCACAGTACGGGAAGAACACAACGCTCTACTGGGTTAATTTCCTTAAAACTCAACTATCAGAAGTCAATAAATTGTGAAAATGTTTATTCTACAAGGAAGCACAAAAATAACATCAATCTAAGACAATTAAGTGTCACTTTTGAAGATAAACATGTCTCATACTCCTATAACAACTCAAATCACTATTTACTTCCAAGCTTGATACTGACTTCACTGATAACCTAGCTAGTTAATTCCATCAGCTAGAGACTAAAATGGCCTATTTTCACTCCTTAGAAAACAAGGTGCTCACACAAAGCAAATGAAAAACCTGCAGCCTATGTAATATGCATATAAATTTGCCACAGAGGCTGAAATTCTACCTAGATTAAATAAACCTTCTTACCTTTTAAACTACAGCTTTTATTGCATTTTTAAACAAACATACAGCAAACGATAGAGGGAGATTTGAGGAAATTGAAACAAAACTGAAAGGCTAAATTCCTTGAAAGGAAATGAATCATTCCCTGTTGTATCTTGGCCTGGCGTGAGGCTTAGAGCATAGTAGGCATGCACGGAACATTTGCTAATTAAATGCAAAGGCTTTGCCAACAAGAGGATTAATGCTTGGAAGAATCCCAAGCTACATTCCTGGACCAACTATCTGAAAATGTTCTCCGTTCTACATTATACTGTACTTTCCAACAAGTCCTAAGCGATACGCTCACTTTGTAATCCAATCAAATGCAACAGTAGTACCACATCCTTTGCATCTGGTCTTTGAAATTTGGGTCCAAGAGATTTTTAGCACATATGCCAGTTGGCAGCAAAACCTGTCCGGTCCCCAAAATTCATTTTTGTTCTTATATATATGTTAAAATAAAATCAAATTAGAGTCTGAGACTGATGATAACCTGCATGGTAATCCTAGATCCGCCGACATTTCGCTACACGACCTCGAGCATCTCACCTCAGTTTTCTCGTCTGTAAAATGAGAAAAATGGAGATTCTAAAAACCTGCCTTGGGAAAACGTACTGATGACTACAACTGACTTTGAAAGGCGTAAGAAACAGGACTGACAGATGGATATGGGGATGGGCTAACATATAATAAAGGAAGGAGAGTAAAGAGTTAAGAAAGTAATCTAGATGGCAGATATACCTCCTCCACAGAAAACCTCTTCACTAGCCCCAATCTCCCATCTTTCCTATTCCTGGAAATGGCACCACCACACACCCTCACCTCAAAGCTCAAAGCAAAAAACTCCAAGTTACCCTGAAGGCCGTTCCTTCCCTCACCTGCAAACAATCAGCCAAGTCCCATTAGCTCCTCTTTCAAGATCTCTCTCAAGTCCTTCCCCTTAGCTTCAGCGTCCCTACTTGTATGCTAGATCAAGCCGACCTTCACCTCCTTCCCTTCCTCCACTCCTGCTCCTCCCAAATCACGAACAGTGACTTTTTGAAATGTATGCCAATCATTCTCCGGCTCTACACATTCTGGTGACACCATGAATATAAATGAAATCCAAACCCTTAACATGGCTTACGGACCCCCACGGGCCTCTGCCGACTTCTACGACCTCAGCCCTATTGCTTGTTCCCCTCCTTTACCAGGGACCAGTCACACTGGCCTTTCCAGTCCTATGACACACCCAGTTCTTACATTAAGACCTTTGTACTTAATAATTCCCTCTGACAGCAAGGTTTCTTCTCAAAAATTTCACTCGGCAGACTCCTTCCTTCCAGTCATTCAACTTGTGGCTTACATGTCCCCACCTCGGGGAGGCCTTTCCTGGCCACCCAGTCTCAACAATACACGCTCTACCGCATCATCCTGATCTATGCTTTTCAGAAGGGTAGAGTACATCGCTTATGAACACAGACCCTGCAGTCACACTGCCTAGATTCAGAGTCCAGCTCTGTACTTCCCTTAACTGTGTGACCTAGGGTAAGTTACTTAGCTTCTCTGTGCCTAGGGTTTCTCAGATTGAACACAGAGATAAAACAGTTTCATAGGGTCCTTGCGAGACTAAATAAATATGAAGGAGAACACTTAAAAGCAATGTCTGGCATACAGTAAGAGCTACTGAAGTCTTTGCTACTGCAACAACTATTATTGTGGCATTAGTTTATATTTTCTTATTTATTATCTACCTCCCCAACTGCAACGCTAACTCCGTAAGAGAGCTTATTTGCTTCATGGCCACATCCTCAATGCTTAGAATACCGTCAAGCACTTAGCAGATGTTCAGTAAATTTCTGCCAAATGAAAACATAATATTATTATGCTCTTACATTTGACTGTGGTACTAGTTCACTTGCCCTCAGAATGGTACACACGAAGGCAAAGGTGGGGAACATGACTAAGGAAACCCATGTAAGGAAGTGACTTATCGCCTACTCTACAATGTTGTAGTCCTTCAGCCTGAGAGAATTTATACAGTAATTAGCTTTTGTTATCAATCATATTAATTGCTGAAATAAAAAATATATTTGATTACACCTAGCATATTAATCCACAATGTAAGAGGTTCTAAAGAAGGTGGTAATTCCACTGCACTGAGATGTTTCTCTTTTTTCCATACAGAAATGTCTCTTAAATAGCAGGGATATATTTATCATTATAAAATGGTAGAGTAGTTTCCTAAAGCTACTGTAACGAAGTACCACAAATTAGGTGGCTCAAAACAATGGAAATCTATTCTCTCACAGCTCTGGAGGCTAGAAGTCCACAGACAAGGTCCCATCAGGGCCACAGTCTCTCCAAGATCCTGGGTGGAGTCTCTGTCTCTTTTAGCTTCTGGGGGTAGCTCTCAATCTTTAGTGGCCCTGGCCGGCAGGTGCAGCCCTTCAAAGCGCTGCCTCCACAGTCTCGTGGTCGGGCAGCATCCTCCCCCTCAGGTGTCTCTTCTCTGAAGAACCCACCCTACCCTACTCAAGAGGACTTCACTTTTTCTTTAGTGTTTTATTTATCTGAGAGAGAGAGAGAGAGAAAGTGTGCACATGCACGGATGCTTGGATGGGGGAGGGGCGAAGAGAGGGAGACACAGAATCTGAATCAGGCTCCAGGCTCTCAGCTGTCAGCACAGAGCCCAACATGGGGCTTGAACTCACGAACCGTGAGATCATGACCTGAGCCGAAATCGGATGCTTAACCGACTGAGACACCCAGGCGCCCCAGGAGGACTTCATCTTAACTAATTATGTCTGCGATGACCGTACTTCTAAACTGCAGTCCTGGAGGTAGGACTTCAACATACATTTTGGGGGCACACAATTCCAACCTAGGTATACATTGCATTATTACCTAAAGTTGCAGTTTTCAGCTCATGAAGGTATTATTTATCTTTAAGGCAGACCCACGTATATTTCTGAATTTTGATACTTAATAAGAAAAGCCATATTCATTACTGGTCCCAGTTCTCCAGGATAACTCCTAGTTATCTCTATGGTTGAATTAACAGCATTATAATTATGAGAAATGTAATTAGGTCAGTGATTTAAAACAGTAAACATTCTAAACCTGTTACAAACAAGGGTCATGAATAAAATAATAATAATGATTTTTCTGGGCCATTTTAAAACAGTAGGGAAAAACATCCTGCCCAATTGCATCTAACACAATATTTTTCAACATTATGAGATATGCAGGATTATATTCACTTTACAGATGAAGTCTGAGGCTTCTAAGTAATCTGTCCAAGGTAACAGATGATAAGTGGTAGAACTGAGATCCCACCACAGATTGATTCCAAGCCCACATTTTAAAGTCCTACAACTCAACTGTGCTTTGGCCACAGTTTTATGTAAAATTCCATCAAACTTTACTAAAAATCTGTTTGGATTTGGCCAAAAGATGGTCTGGAGGTTGTAATTTCACCTCTAGGAACCTAAAAAAAAGACAACTGGCCCTAAACTGTGGTGTGTAAAGTAAAGCTACATGCACCAAGCCCTGTGTTTCTATTTAGTTCCATTATTTTTAAAAACCAATAGACAACAAGGACAATAGAAATGGAGATACTCTTGTTCCCCCTAGTGAAAAGCTTCCTAGAGCAGCTTGAGGTGAAAAATCAGGACAAGAAAGGTTTGGCTAAGTGGTATGTGAGGACCACTTACCACACACACACTAACACAACTGTTCTTTCAGAAATTATTGTTATGAGCAGGAAGCCAATTAACAGCTCAGCAAGGCCGCACCATTGTTTAAAGAGAGGGACTCCATAAAAGCACAAAGAAGAAATTCTGACCTTATCACCTCAAGTACTCAGGCCCCCAAGGTTAGAAAATGGCCACAGAAGAGCTGTGAACTTTTTTTTCTTTTAACGTGTATTTATTTTTGAGGCAGAGAGAGACACAGTGCGAGCGGGGGAGAAGGGGCAGAGAGAGAGGGAGACACGGAAACCGAAGCAGGCTCCAGGCTCTGAGCTGTCAGCACAGAGACTGATGCAGGGCTCGGACTGGAGGACCACGGGATCATGACCTGAGCTGAAGTCAGACACTTAACCGACTGAGCCACCCAGGGCCCCTGAGCTGTGAGCTTTTAATATTGTTTGCATAGATGTTCTCTAATCACCACCAGTGCCAGTGATAGAGAAAAAGTAGTATCTTAGGAGGTGAAAAGTTTGCAAACTGCAGGTAATAAGACAAATTATACCTATTCCCGTTTACTATTTTGGGGGGATGATAAAATATTTCTATATTGTTTACTTATAGTAAGAAGTTCCTTAATACCGATAAAGGGATAGAATGCTAACAAGAATTTCAACAGCAGACTAACTGCCATAGTTAGGCAACTTTTTATGCTTTCAATGAGTAAGAAATGATCTTAAGAGATTATCTATTGGCCTTTCAAAGATCCATTTCCAATCACTACTTTTTTTAATGTTTACTTTTGAGAGAGAGAGAGAGAGAGAGAGAGAGAGAGAGTATTGAGTGGAGGAGGGGCAGAGAGAGAGAGGGAGATACAGAATCTGAAGCAGGCCCCAGGCTCTGAACCACCAACTGTCAGATCATGACCTGAGCTGAAGTCAGACACTCAAGCAACAGAGCCACCCAGGTAGGTGCCCGTCCAATCACTGTTTTTTTAAGATGACTTTTTAAAAGACAGGGTTTGTTTACTATGTGCAGTCCAGTTTGAACCTCTAAAACAAGGACATCAAATAAAATATTACCTAGAGACCAGGTTTCTGGAATACTTCCAACTCCAGAAATAGAAAAAACATAACACGCACATGTTCTGGGGGTACAGGGCAGCTCCCGACTATCTAGGCAAGGACAAACATAAAAGAAAATAGATGAAGGCCACCCTAGGTTTCCACCTGACCCCCTGAGATCGGACAACCCACGTGGGGAAGTGAAGGCACGCTGCGATTGGCGGGCAGGATCTCTCCAAGGTCAGTTTTTTCTTTGGAAAGCAGAGACGCATGGGAGAAGCAATCAGAGTACAGAGAAAACAAAACTGGAGAGATGAGCAGAGAGGGAGCAGCTGATCAAAGGCAGCCGAGGAGGCTGAGGCAGTGAGCAACAAGAGAAGCCAGAGAGACCACCTGTGCCCCAAGACTCTCTCTAGCCTTTGAGGCTTAGGGCATTTACACAGTAACATGCTACTCCGTGTACAAGTAACTCTACCAGTCTGTGCACGGTTTACACATGAAAAACGCCACAGAGTGAAATATATACATTTACAGTAGCCATCCCTCAGTGGAGATTTCAATCTTCTAATACGAAATGTACCTGGGGCAGGGATGTGGACCAAAAACTACAAGGTACAAATGCTCCTCTCCGGAAATAACCACACATCACACTGCTCCTGCCCCTCTTGACCTTCTTTACCTCAATCTTCATCCCACAAAACCTGAACCCAAACTTTCAACACACGGTCTCCTCTTCATGAGAAAAGGCACATAATCATAAATAAATAAAATACCATAAAATTCCAAAGTGTTCTATTAAGGTTGATAACACAGAGGAATTCAAAATTTCACACAATTCCAAGAACAGGGAATAAAATAGGTAGGGCTGCACCTCCTGGAGGTTAGAGCCGTAGGATGACTCCAGAGTGATCCTGGACCTTGGGAAGTAGAGTTTGTGGTCCTTCCCTCCTGTGGTCTACTGTGAACACCCCTCAGCCCCACAGCATGCATCATTTCTTCTGCTCACTCATACTTTCTTCTCCCATAACATTAGTTGGTACATGGTTTAGCATGGCCTTTCCAACCTTGACTCTCCCTCCCCATACTATTATATAGCATTTCCACCACTCAGAGATAATAAATGTGAAGAAACCCAAGAGCACAGATGGTAGTAAAATGTATTAAAATAAAATAGGGCGTGGAGTCAAGGGAGAAGAGGGGGAGCAGAGCGGGGGAGAAGAAAAGGAAGGAAGAAAGAAAAAAGAAAAAGAAAAAGAAAAAAAGAAAAAGGAGTCAATCTTCTCATAGAAACAGTGGAGTGGTGGTTGCCAGGGGCTGGGATACAGGAAAAGGGGAGAGGTTGGCAAACAGTGCAAACTTTAGCTTCTCAGACCTTAGTCATGTTACAACCGAATGTATAACATGATGATTAAGTGGATAATTCTATACTGCATAACTGAAATTTACTAACTTAAGTGTTTTCATCAAAATAAAGACAGTAAATATGTGAAGGGCGGAAATGTTCATTCAATTGTGGGGGTCCTTTCACAACGTGCATGTATATCAAATCCTCACATTGTATGCTTTAAATATATTACAATTTTGTCAATTATACTTCAATAAAGCTGAGAATAAGGAAATCGTTAGTTTTGAGTATTAAATACCTTTGTTTTTAACATAATTTGCTTAACTGTAAATTTATGCAACTTAATGTTGTTAAATAGCTGTCCTGGACAACTCACTCACACAATTCCTGAAAATTTAACCATCAGTCTTGCAAAAGAGTACGGTCAACTCCACTGCACCACTGCAAAACCCCTCAGCTGAAATCCCTACTCCTAACTGGAAATTCTTTCCTTTCTGTCTGAGTTCACATCCCCAGGAAAGATTCTCACTGGCTCCATTCATCTTTCTAGGCCACGGAAATCACAGGTTGCTGACCAGCCTATGAATCTGTTGCTTCATTTGAGGTGCTCTCCCTGCCCTGGATGCCTACGGCTTGTAGGGGAGGTGGAGATCAAGTGATATAAAACACAGATATCTCAAGCAGCAGGGGCAGGAGGCGGGACAGACGTGAGCTAGTACAAAGACAGAGATGTTAAAATCCATCGGCCCTGTGATCATTCCAACGAAGGCCATTTCAAAAAGAGGAGCTCGCAGAAATGACAATGAGTTATCAGGAAAGGGTTAAAGTGTATTTAAATCCGATCTTTAAAAAGATGTGTGGGGATCATCAGCTGGCATGCAGCATTCACGTGCTTATAGTATGCCTTCCTGAAATGCAGAGGCTGGAAAACGAAAAACTGTTATTTTCCAGGTTCCTTTACGACTAGTATTCGGAATGAAAATTTGGTTCCACCATGAAGACGTAGGACACAAAACACAGATGGCAGAAGCAAGGCAGAGCTCCACCAGCCTGTGGCTTTTAGCGGTCTTCAGCTAGCAAAGAAGGTCACAGGCGTATCAGCGTCCAGGCTCCAGCTTCAAGGGTATTGGGGAGCCTCTAGTCAACAGCTCAGGGGCATCAAGAAGTTGCCACGGCACCGGCCAGACACCACATTCCAGACTTCAAGCAGCTATGATGGCAACAGCAGTGGCTGCTATGGTCCCCTTCATCACAAAGGCAGTGGTTTCTCTTGCCTTAGTCGCAGTGGCAGCCTCCTGATTGCCACCTTCCTGACAGTGGCAGACGGGACAGCTCCCATGGCAGGTTGTTCCAAGGTGTCCTAGAAGTCGCTCCCAGATTCCTGGCCTGAGCCCAGCTCTCTAGCCCTTTCAAAGATTCCCTAAGCAACTAATTCCCTGTATTGCATCCTTTTCTGTTTCCTGCACTTTACCCCGGCCAATACTGCAAGAATATATGGTAGGTTGACAGCAGGTACCCATGCTATTCTTTCACAGACACACCAAGGGCCCAAGCAAGATGCCACCATTCCCATAAGTCACACCTAATAAAGACAGTCTCCCCACCGCTGCCACCCAGACGCCCTTCTTCAGTGTTGTCGCACCCAGGTGGGTATTTTCTCTGTTGGGCCAGGTCTCTGTGGGCCGAGACATCTACTTGTCCTGTACTCAGCAGGAGCATCTCAGTCACGTCAACCATCATCCCAGCCAGGCAAGCTCAAGGATCCTGAGCCAGAAGTGCCCCTGACGGTTCCTCTACCACATCCCTGAGCAGTCCCGAGCCTAAGAACTCATTTTCCTCCACTGCATCCCCTTGTCAGGCCAAGGGAAAAAAACAGAATGGAGCCGGCTCTAACTCGGACTTGTACTATCACCCCACCGAGAAGGGCAAGCAAGAAGAGAAACCCGAGTCTGCCATACAGGGCGCCCATTCAGAAGGACTCCAATGAAAGCCTTGTGGAGGATCTTTCTGAGAGGAGAAATAATTTTTCAAAGCTAAAAACAACTAACAAGAACCAATACTCACACATACAGCTGTTACACCAGCCAACAATTGTCTGGCTATGTAGATCTTAACCACAGACTACTGCGTTACGTAAGGCTACAAATGCCCTGGAAAACTGTGACATTATATATAACGATTAAAATTCTTTCTTGTGCTCCAGCTCCTTGTGTACCACAACAACACTCGTTGCATGCTGATGGCATGACAGACCGAGTCTGGCCTGATTAATTCCAAAATCAGGCAGATCTCATAAAGAGACAGAAGATGTTTAACAGGTTACTTCTTTTTTTCTCCCCCACCAACTTCGCTAAACTTTCCTACAGAAATGCTTCTGCCAGAAGCCAAAATAAAAGCAACCCGAGTTCTAGTCCCTGCTCTGCCAGCTTTGCGCTACGACTCTTGAGCAGAGTTATGTGCCATTGCTAAGCCTCAATTTATTTACCTGTAGACTAAGGGTATTAGTTGGATTGCTATGGTTCCTTCCAGCTGAATGGCTGACTTTAAGCCCAAATAGAAAACATAACAGCACAAACACTTAAAGAACAAGAGGTGCCAATACTTCACGACCTGCTTTCACTGCCTCTTCAATGGAACCACCTTAGCGTGTAGTTCCTGAAGCCTGGAAGCAGAGAGATCTACTTGAATACAATGAGTTATTCTTCTATCTAGCTTAGCTGAATTTTATTTAAAAGCAAAGTATGCTTTGAACAGAGTCTGCATGTTTATAAAAAAAATCCCGAGTTCCAAAATTTATTCAGGTGTACATTCATCAGAGCATTTTTTAGGCCACCTGGCTCAAGATGCGTGTGTTAACAAACACCTTCCTGGTGAGTGAATTACAGAGTGAGTGGACACGAAACATGAGAACAAGGTATTATTTGCAGCATCAGGTATACAATTTTCACAAGTATATTTATGCTAAGAGTATCCAGGCCTTTACATAGAACTGCTGAGAACAGTATCTTACAACAGTAGCAAGAATTAATGCTAACTTTCTGTCTGATTGGTAACTCTTGGGAATAACTACTTCATCACGCAGTTTGGCTATACGGATTAAACTGCACTGCCACAAACTTTGTTTAGAAACAGAAGCAACGAAGCTTTTATTTTAAGTACTTGCCCAATGTTTTACTGAATTTAACACCCACTCGAACAATTCAAAATCGTGGGGGTTTTTCCTTTTAATAGAGAAAAAGGAAGTACGGCAGATTCTCCAGACACAATGAAATAATTTTCTATCTGGAAAGTGAAGAGGGAAGACTCAAAGCTGCTTCAGGTCAGGGGCGCCTGGGTGGCTCAGTCGGTTAAGCGTCCGACTTCAGCTCAGGTCATGATTTCACGGTTCGTGGGTTCAAGCCCCGTGTCAGGTTCTGCGCTGACAGCTCGGAGCCTGGAGCCTGCTTCCGATTCTGTGTCTCCCTCTCTCTCTGCCCCTCCCCCACTCACTGTGTCTTTCTCAAAAATAAATGAACATTAAAAAAAGTTTAAAAAAAAAAGTTACTTCAGTTCACAGTCCTCCTCGTGAGTCTGAGACCTTCAGTGTGTTCATCTTTCTGCACCTTAGCTTTCTCACATGTAAAAGAGAGAGGATAACACCTGACTCATAGAGAATGACAACACACAAAGTTCTTTCCAGGAATATACGTATGCCAACACACACAACCTTATAAACCCGATGAGGTGGGTGTATAATGCACGGACATACGACTGTTACTCAGTACTCGGCAGCTAGCATTCTTGCAACAAGTCCCCAAGTCAGAATATTCCTATTAGACCCAGGGCAAGGTTGTCACCCTAGAGGTGCCACCAAAGGAAGGCTGATGGGTCATTTCATTCACCAGCATTTCACTATGAGATAGCTCTAGTTAGCAATTCTAACTCTATTAAAAGGAAACTAAATTTTTAAGGAGTGTGGACATTCCAACTTAAAACACTGAAACTAGTGAAAAGTATCCGTAGCTAAAATTAATAATATTTTAACAAAATGTTCTTTTGCCCAAAGCTACAGAGATGGGTTAAGATACAGTTCTGTGAGCAGAAGTAAGGAAATTGTATTATTTTAACAGATTCCATGGCTTAATCAATCAATATATGGGATTAATACTGAACTCTGGTAATAGACTTCTGCAGTAGAAGCAGCGATTTTCCAAATACGGTCTAAAGATGTCCCAAGATGGACATAAACTAATCTGAAAATACAAAATCATGCTATGATTCTTGATAAATCACACCCAATTCCGTGAATGCTGGTTTTGATGTACAGAATATTTACCATTAATTTGGCAATGTTCAACATTCACTAAAGATACAAACTACCAGACCACAATGAGCCAAACTGCAAAACTCCTACTGTTCATGGCAACTGAAGGTTGATATTAACATTATTTTTATGGTACCAAGTTGAAGATATTTATATGGTAATCAAGAAGGTAAAAATAGCGTGCAAAGATATTCGGATTATCCACCCCTCTTCCAATTTTCAGCTTCCACTCCAAATACCCCCAGTGGAGGTTGGAAAAAAACAAAGGTAGTTTGATTTTATCCTACAATGTCTCCAAGTAACTTTTTAGGCGATTAAACAGATACCACAGTACACGCTTAAGTGTAAGAGTGTTTCAAAGAGTCAGTGAAGTAGTAGGCTCATTATGTTTGACTTCTTTGAAATCATGGTTGAAAGGTATTGTTAGGAAACGCTTAGAAATACAATAAAAATGCATCCTTAAATTTATATTTAAGAAGACCATTGTCTTAAAAGGAAAATATCCTGGAAAGCAATTATTTTAGAATTTCATGTTCAAATGGTACAATAATCTTTAAAAATTCCATTAACTAGATTAATAATCATTTTCTCGGGGTGCCTGGATGGCTCAGTCGGTTAAGTGTCCGACTTCAGCTCAGGTCACGATCTCGCGGTCTGTGAGTTCGAGCCCCGCGTCGGGCTCTGGGCTGATGGCTCAGAGCCTGGAGCCTGCTTCTGATTCTGTGTCACCCTCTCTCTCTGCCCTTCCTCTGTTCATGCTCTGTCTCTCTCTGTCTCAAAAATAAATAAACGTTAAAAAAAAATTTTTAAAAAGATTATAAAAAAAATAATCATTTTCTCACTGCCAAAAATAATTAAATGATCCTCCAAAGTATCCCATCCACCTAAGAACAAGCAGCACTGTTCAAAGAATCTTGATGTTACACAGAAAAAAAAAAAAAAAGAAAAAGAAAAAAGAAAAAAGAAAAACGAAAAACTACAACCAGTACTTTTAAAAAAAATGAGACGTTGAGGCACTTGGGTGGTTCAGTCTGTTGAGCCTCCAACTTCGGCTCAGGTCATGATCCCATGGTTTGTGGGTTCGAGCCTGGTGTTGGGCTCTGTGCTGACAGCACAGAGCCTGGAGCCTGTTTCAGATTCTCTCTCTCTCTCTCTCTCTCTCTCTCTCAAAAATAAACTTAAAAAATTTTTTTAAATTAGGATGTTGAACTCTTAAAGACCATTTAGATAAAAGCAACTTTTAAATCAAAAACTTCAAAAATTGTAATATTTAAATAAACTATTTGAGTAAAAGGAGTGCCTCAGTTTGGGTCTAGAGTCTATCTGGTTTTTAAAAAACGATAGCTTGATGACAACTGGGTACTGCTGTTGGTTTCAAAGTAGGAGAGATTAAATCTTTTAAAAGAGGCCAGCATCCCGTCTTTTGAGGAACTATCCATCCCTTATCTCCTGGGGTTCTAGAACAGCTATTAATCACACTGTGCTTTCTATTCCCAGCTGCAGCAGTAGACATCTCACACAGGCCTGACCAATCAGGGTACCATGCTGCCCTCTCTCCACAACTGGTCCAAGGGATGGGCACAAAGTCCCTGCATGAGATTTGTTACTGGATTCCAGAACAAAGATGAGAAGCTTTAAGGACTCTGTGTGACTTGGGGATTCAGAACCACCTCTCTTGCTACACAGAGATCTGAGTTGAAAAAGAAGCCAACGCAGAGGAAAAGAGCCAAGTAATAGTCCCAACGACCATCACTTGAGAGCATGAATTTAGCTGTTATAGCTAGCCGTAGGCATGCATTTTCATGTATGTAAGCCAATAAATTTCTTAGCCTAAATTAACCTCAGTAGTTTCTGTCACTTGCTAAAGAATCCTTACAAACACAGAAATTGACATGTGAATTAGGATTTTTTTTTCCCTTCCTGATGAGATCTGACCTACCTATTACCGGATACCTGTTGCAAACTGGATAACCATATCCAAAGAGTAACAGATCTCCAAGGCTACTCCATTAAAGGGGATTTTTAAAAATTATTTTATTAGAGGAAAAAAATGCCAATTTCACTTAATTCTATTTGACCAAGGTCAGAAATAAAGCATTTACTAGTAAATGCTTCTTTTTTCCCTCCCTTTCAGAGTATTTTCATTCCATCAAACTATTTCTGTGAAATGTCCATCATGTGCAGTAAAATCCCACTTTTTCATAGTCACGTGTAATTCCTAATCAGAACAACAATGACAAACAGGGTACCCTCTCACAAACTTCCTGAAAGCAAGAAAAATAATTATGTGTTTAAAATTATCTCCACAATGAAAAAGCAAAGAGCCAAAGATGCTAGAAAGTTTTAATTAAGTAAGTCAGTTACTGTTCATAATGCATGCCCAAAACAAGAGGGACAGCCTCCAAATAGAATAGATGCTCATTTCAATAAATCTGAAGCAAAATTTCCTTCCAATTTGCATTCCATAATACTTTAAAAGCCCTGAACCGCAAATACATTATTACAAAAAAGTTTGGGGCACTCAGGTGGCTCCCCAGCAAAATGCAGTCCAAGCATCCCCACCATGGGATGACTGAAATTAGCGGGGAGGGAGGCAGAATTGCTCCTGGGAACCACTGCAATGCAGATGCATCGGAACTGTAACAAAAGAGAAGGGGGAGTTAAGGTGGAAATCTATTTCCAGTTCCCTTTTTACTAGACCAGGAAATTGCATTTTCCTATAAAATCGGCTAGGCTTCCAAGGTAACACAAGAAAGCCTATTACCATAAAGCACAGTACTACTGGTAATATTTCAGCTACATTATGGGTTAAATAAAAATACTCATTACATTATGAGTTGAATAAGGCTGAAGGTAGAAATAGCATTAAGCACTTTACCAACATTATTCTACAAGAAAAACATTTCAAGCTCCAATTAAAAAAAAAAAAACACCTTATAAGAAGATTCATATTAGAACTACCTACATACTTAAACAATTAGTATGATTCTCCATTTTCCAATTATTCTATAATGCCGTTTTTGTGCATTTATACAAAGTAAGGTTTTATACACATACTCGCACACTATTGAGATAGACTATACTGTAGACCTATCTGTATTGAATATTCTTGCCCCATGTTTTTCTCTTCTGCTTCTTACATACTACTAAAAGGATACTAATTGCACTCAACGAAAATATATCCATCTTTCAAAGCCAGGGCAAGTTCAAAATTCTTTACAATTCTCTCCCCAGGTAGCAAAGGCAGAAAATAAGAGCAGGTGGCAAAGACCCTAACAAGCCACAAAAAGGAAATGTTCTTTCACATTTAACATGTACACATTTAACTCCTACAAATTCACTATGCACACCCAGATGGGGATAATTTCTTAAAATTAAGAAATAGGTGTTGTTATTTTTAATTTTTTTTTTTTACTGTTTATTTATTTTTGAAGGAGAGAGAGACAGAGGCAGAGCATGAGCAGAGGAAGAGAAGAGAGAGAGGGAGACAGAATCCGAAGCAGGCTCCAGGCTCTGAGCTGTCAGCACAGAACCATATGCGGGCTAGAACTCACAAACTGTGAGATCATGCATGACCTGAGCTGAAGTCAGATGCTTAACCAACTGAGCCACCCAGGCGTGCCAGAAATAGGTTTTATTTAAAGAAACACAACACAACAGGGGCGCCTGGGTGGCTCAGTCAGTTAAGCGTCTGACTTCAGCTCAGGTCATGATCTCACGGTCTGTGAGTTCAAGCCCCGAGTCAGGCTCTGGGCTGATGGCTCAGAGCCTGGAACCTGCTTCCAATTCTGTGTCTCCCTCTCTCTCTGCCCCTCCCCTGTTCATGCTCTGTCTCTCTCTGTCTCAAAAATAAATAAACGTTAAAAAAAAAAAAAAAAAGAAACACAACACAACAAAACAACTCTTGAATGCGAGCAAACTATTTCATCTGGTGCTCAACCAAAACACAGCAACTGGTTTCAGTGTAAGTGGAAACAAGACATATAGTACCTAGCCTACAAATGGCACAATACAGTGTATAAAATACGCTGTAAATAAAACATAGATACAGTATATTTTGGAAGCAATTTAACTAAGGGCTTTTCGAAAGGTAATTGTGTCTATATTTTATTTCCCTCTTTTTGGAATGACTTGAGAGCCCAAATTCTAACATGTAAACCCGCACCACTTTTTAGAAGTGTGCTTGGCAACCCATTAGTGTAGCTTCCACCAAAATTCATACTCAAACTTACCTAAAGAGTTTTATTTAGGTACTAGGGGAAAAGTGGAAAAGGGAAAACCCTTACTACAGAGAGTCCTTACCAGTGAAATCTTAAGCTCCCATAAAAGTGTGAGCTTCTCGGAAGACAGAGGCCATTTCTGATTCACTTTTATATTTCATATTTTTATATCACCAGCCCTGGTTCACGTGGGGTAATGTCTGTTGAGGGAATGAATGTGTGCCAGTAATTGATCTTTTGTTTTCTCTTTATAAAGTAAAATAAGCACCTTTCCAGGGAAACATTCTGAATAGTATTTGTTCAAGGAAAAAAAGAGCAACTCTTCCCCACAAACACGTCTCTCACAATACTAGCCGCCGAGCCACTGAAAACTTTACCCTCAGGAGCAGTTTTAAATAAAGGGCATTTTTTCCCCTCTATGCCAAAATGCAGTATTACAAGGAAATTATTGCTTGAAAGTTCAGAAGAGAACCAAAACTGACTAATTAATTAAAGGAGTCACCATTCTAGTCTTCCATACCAAAACACGTATCCTTTATCAAATTACAAACAACTGAAAATTGACGTGGAAACTGGCAGAGTTTGAAATTGGTACCAAATACTGAAGTGGCTCATAAAAATGAAATTCTCCTACAACATACTCCCCAAACCCCTAAGCGCTCACAAAATTTATAAAGCACTTAGGGGTTATATAGTAAAGATATTTTATGAAACTATTCACCTGAGAAGGGTATGCACTGACTTTGTAAGTCAGATACTAGAGCAAATGCAGATTTATCATCAACTTACATAAATTAGAGACCAGGACACACACACACACACACACACACACTGAAATTTGTCTCTTATATTAAGAGGTTTTATAAAACACATCCCAGGATCTCAGAGGAAAAACAATTTCTATTCCCCAGGAACACAGTTCCGTTCTACAAAAATCAGTTTTAGCATTAAGCTGAATGAAATAAAAATGATCTGAAAACTGAAAGGGGCCAAATATTAAGTGTTTCTTCTGCGCCTATGGCAAAAGCTCATTATTCACATGAATCAAAGGTGTCAATGAAGAGTCCAGAACCTGAAGTTACTTCAATTACTTGTGACCAATTTTAGACCCAAAAAAATTGCTACCAAAATTTGAGAAAACAGGAAAGTTTCCAATTTAAGGTTTATCAAAATTTCAATGCTATGTTCCCTAGTTTCTGTTGTTAAAAAAATTTTTTTTTTGTATTGGAAACCTAGGAGGCTAGCAATTAAACTCTAACTTCTCTCACTCTCCCCTTCTTCAAATAGGACAACCACCCAAACAAAACTCACAAGCCCAAAATCCCCTCTAAACCAAAAAACCAAAAAGATCCAAAAGTGAAAAGAAAGGGAGGTAGGGTGATTGATGACTGGCATAGCACACACATCCTTACTTAAAAGCTTCTAGTAGTGTGTCCCCACCAATGGGGAATGTATTTCTAGGAATGTGCTCATTTTAACAAAATTCCCCTATAAATCAGATGCTCAAAGAGTCAATGGCAAAGACTTTTACCTGTGATTAACTGGCATTAAACAAGATGTTTCAAATTAGTGTTTGTTTAAACAATAACATTGATCCTCATGATTTTCTTCTCTAGATACAGTAACAGACATAAGGTAGTTGAAAGCAGAGTGTGCATAATAATGCAGTAGACAAGGATTTCATGTACTTATTACATCAATCCTTAATCTCTGAAATAAAAGCCACATAATCCGCAACCACTGAAATAGGTGTTTAAATGTATATGAAGAAGTGAATATTCCACAAAATCTGTACATTCACAGTCTGGAGAAATTGAGAACCAAACTAACTACTTCTATCGTTAATCAGAATAGAAATTGCTTAAAAATATGCTCTGAAATAAATTCAAAGAAACTAATCCTGCTTACAGGACTAGATCATGAAACAATTTCATCATAGGTCTAAAGTTCAACTTCCTTTACTACTGTGAAACTACAAAGTTCAAATTCAAGTGAAAACTTCTCTCTTTGCAGAGGAAAAAAGAAAAAAAAAAAAAAGACAGGGCTGTAATTAAGAAACAGGTGACCAGCTGGGCCAAGGAATGGGTGAAACTAAAGACTATCTTAGAAGCAGAAACGTACTCACCACTAAGAACTATGTGAATACTAAATACGAGTAAGATTCCAATAAGAAATTCCCTAATTCTTTCAAGAAATGCCTAGGATTAGGAAGCATATTTAAAGAGTTTATTTTATTATAATCTTTAATGGAATTTGCAAGTAAAAAAAAAGTAAGCCCCAAATCAAAGCTAAAGACGGTCACTGCTAGAAAGAACCTCAAGTCACCTGGGTGTTGGTGCTGGCTTTGGCTGGGGTCCCCTTAGCATATAGTAGACACACACACACACACACACACACACACACACGGAAGGATCCATACACATCCTTTTGCCATGGACTTTGTCAGAAGACAATGAACGTGAGATCATCCCCCACCAATATTACATCTCACAAAAATGGTTAAGTTTATTCTTGTACTGTGCTAGTTTCTAAATGGTATGTTATGAATACAGTTCTGTAAGACAAGAGACAGTGCTAAGTACACTTTACAATTCCTTATTAAATTGGAAAATCCATTTCTCTCTCAGAGTTTAAATAAAATGGGAAAAAAAACCCGTGCAGAGCAAGTTCCTTCTTAAATGTCCTCACTTCGTATTTTCATACTTTTCAAATTTAATCCTAACAATATAAAATTTTTGTCTCCATTGGAGATGGTATTTATTCTGGTTTTAATCACACCCCAGGTTCTAGGAATTACCTCTTTTGGCTCTTTAATTTCTTTAATTTAATTTTGAAATCTTGTACTTAACCTGCAAAAATCTTGCTATTTTATGACAAATGTTGTTTTAGCATAGCCATTCAAGAAAACCATTTAATCTAATGCTTAACATGAGCCCATTGGAAACCTAAGGATACTATTCTTGGAGAAATTAAAATCTTTAAATTACAACTTGCTTAGAAACAAGAATAACTCAGATGACACACAGTGGTATCCTTTAGAAATTACTGAAGCAGAGCAGATCTTTAAAAAAATAAATGTAGTGTTCAGAACCTTTATAATTAATGATCAGAAAATATGCTCAACCCATGAATATAAATTATTCCCCTTTTTTGGCCAAACATTTGAAGTAGGACAGTGCCTGAGGTTGTCAAGAGGGCAGAATTTTATTACTGTAAAACTGTCAACTACGCTCTGGGGCATATGATGTTCATCCAACACAGCTAATCCGTATTACTGAATACACTCTAAATTCTGATTTGTTTTCTCAAATTTGATATAAACGTTGAGAAAATATATAGCATGCAGACCAAACCAATACTCCTAGTCTACAAAAGAATCACAGTAATTTGAGGATACATCAACTTCCTCCCATTAAATCTTAAACTATTTTTGAAAATAACAGTTATACTCTCATTCGTGCCCCAACTAATCAAAACAAAACACAAGGCAATGATGCAGATGTTCTCATTATTCCCTGACTCATGGGATTTGAACTAAATGACATCTAGATTAGTAAATATGTGTTATATAGTATTTTGCATATTACAGACAGTGCTTGACTCCCTAGATTACAGCCATTACAGCCCCCAAAACCTTCCCTCCCCCTTTGACGTATGACTCTCAAAGTTTGAGTTAACAATTTCTGAATTTGCAAAACTATACAGAATGTTTCAAGTCTGCCAAAGTTATTCAAATTAACAATAAAAAAGAAAACCTTACATAAACCATAAGCTTTAAATGAACATGATGAGGTAGATCACACGAAGAAAATCTTCATTTAAGATTACAGGGACTTGTGAGTGTGTGTGTGTGTATGTGTGTATACACCCACAATACTCACATACGTCTACTGCACCACAAACCATCAGCTCCCATTAAGCCCAAGGACTATGAAAGAGAGATTTCCAAAGTGAGCTGCTGAGAAAGAAAAAACAATGGGAGAGGGAGAGAACATGTTAAAAATTTCTCCCGAATTTTCTAGCATTTTGCAGTCAAGGGATGGACTGATTCCTCTAGCCCAAGTCACAATTAAACAGCCCATTATATTCTGATGCACTATATATTCAGTGGGGCACGCTCAGCAAAACTAGTTTGATTTCTAACAACGTTGTGATCATAATTCTCTCTCTCCCGCAAGCATCTCAGAAAACAGAACCACGTTCTAACCAATGCCGAAAGGAACAATGCCGTGAATAACAAATACAGGACTATTGCATCCTATCGGGTTTCACTGTACGCAGTCTGATCAATGCTTTGAAACCTAAACGTAATGTGCTTGGCAGCAGATTTTACTCGCATGAAACACACCAGGGCAACAGGGGTCCATCTCACCCACCACGTCAACAAAATCGGTGTAAAATCAAAGATTTACAAGAGAGATGTGACTCGAAAGAGGCACCTAGGTCTTCTTTAGAAACCCAGACTATTCAACAGCTCCCCGCAAGAACACACTGCTGGGCCACATACCACATTCTGTACTGCATCGATACCCAGACACCTGAAACCACCTGGACCGAGTGAGTTAGGCTGTCAGCTCCAAGGTGTTGCTAGTGCAGAAGAAACACTGAAGCAGCTGAGCCCTCCTAGGTACACTAGGTAGTAACGCCGGCACCAAGTGCCTCAGTAGTAGAAAGCCTCTTTCCCTATTAGAAAACGCGTAAGACTGTTCCAAAGAACATGCTACAATCAGGAGGACCTTCTTCACAAAGGAGAACGGAAAAGGCTGGTTTTCCCTCTAGTCAAAAACTCTCGGTAGGAGACGGGGCTACAGGTTTAGGAAACCCAAATTGCTTCTGGTTTTAAATCTATGACAGCTTGCAGAGCAGCCTGGCCAAGCCAGAGCTCAGTTTTCCCATCGGCAAAACGGGAATCACCATCGCCGCCCCTCCCCCTCGCCAGCGAGTCCGGAGCAACCACGGAGTCTAAGATTCCCCAGGGCGATAAGCGGTGGGGAGTGGCTGCCGCTCCCAGGACGCCCACCCCGACTTCCCCCCCAGACCCCGCAACAGAAAAGGCAGGGCCGGCGTACCTGGCTTCACAGTCTTGAGACGGATGGGCTCTCGGAAGTGGCGGATGACAGCCAGGGTGTCCCGGTTGGTGAGCCCGCTGACAGGCGTCCCGTTCACCTCCAGCAGCACATCCCCCGGGCTGGGCGCCTTGCCCGAGACGACGCAGCAGGTGCCCCCGCCGGGCTCCTCCCGGAGACGCCCCAGGTAGGGGAACTCGCCGCGCTCCGCGCCGCCCCGGATCTCCGCGCCCAAGTCGCCCGGGGGCCCGGCCCAGGACACCGCGCACTCCTGCACCTTGCTGAGCCAGTGCTTCTTCTTCTTCAGCGTCTTCGACATCCCGAACCCCGCTGCACCATGGGGGAGACCCCGCGCGGGCGGCGGGGGCGCCGCTCCGGCCCCTCTCAGCCTGGGGGCCCGGCGGCCCGTGCAGCCCGGCGAGGGGGCCTCGCCGCTCCGGCGCCCCCACCCCCCCGACCGCAGCCCGCTGGGGCCGGGCTGCTCCCAGCCCCGAGACGCCCCTTGGACGCCCCTCCCGGCTGCGCTCCCCGGAGCTGCCGGGCTGCGCGAGGGCCACCCCGGGCGAGGTTGAAGAAAGGAGAGGGGAACTGTCCCCGGGCGGCTCCAGAGGGGTTTCGGGCGGGGTCACGGCCGCCGGCTGGCCCCCGGGCTCCGCGGCGGAGCGGCGGGAAAGGCAGGAGCAGGGGGGCGGGGAGGTGAAGGGGGAAGAGCCGGAACGGGAAAAATCCGTCGGGGGCGCGCAGAAGCGCGCGTAGACCCGTCGCAGGATCGATCGTGGCCGCTGCGGAGCTGGAGCGCGGAGACCAACGCCTGCCCAAGCTGCCAGGAAACTGCCGCTTTCAAACCCGCCGCAACCTCCTCCGCCTCCCTCTTCCCTTCCCCCCGCCCTCGCCCATCCCTCATCCAGAGCCCCGCCCCCCTCTGCCGCGCGGCGCCCGGCGCGCTGCCGTCACAGGCCGGGCGCTTGGGAACGAGCCCCGGCCCTCGACTCCCTCGCCGGGGATTGGCCCCCAGCGGGCAGGGGGCGGACCCTCGGCGAGAGCGAGGACCACCGATTGGTTAGTGGGAGTGAAGGAGGCGGGCACTCGGATGAGTGAAGTTTGAAGAGGGTGGAAAAAAGAAGTTTGGAGAGTGAGGGAGGGCGAAGGGAGGGGCAGGGGAATGGAACCCGCAACACATCGCAGGGCGGAGAGAGGCCCTCTCCGTGCGTCGGCTGGTGCCAAGCGAAAACTCGGTTGGGAAGAGCGGAAAGAACTCCGAGGTGGAGGCGTGGCTGGAGAGCGGGGCGGAGTTGGGGGTGGAGCTCGGGAGCACTTCCAAGAGAGGGTGTACTTTACTGGAGAGGCAGAGAGCAGAGTCCGCTGCCCGAAGTGGCGGGGGCTCTAGGGTGGTCACAACCGATCACTTGCGCTCAGTGGATGTTTCTTGTTCGTTCATTCACTCATTCAACAAATCTTATTGGACGCCCATGATGGAAAGTAAAATAGAGTCCTAGACACTGCTGTGTGGCATCGGGCAAATTAGACACCCTCTCTGAGCCGCTGCATCTTTGGCTGAAAAGTGGAGACAATTATACCACTCCAAATTATTGTGAAGATTACATGAGGCGCATGTAAAACATCTGCATAGTGCCTCACAGAAGGTGGGTGCTTACTGTTTGTAGCTGGTGATGTTGACTTTATGTCAGAAATTATGCTAGGTACTGGGGTGCAAGGATGAAGAAAACAGGCCCTGCTCTCAAGGAGGTCATAGGCTAATGACAGAGATTGCCCGAGATGAAGTAGGGTGATGTGGAGGTAGAAAGTGGGATTAGAACTAACAGCGTTGCATTGGAGTCCTGCATGCTATTTCCTTGCTGTTTGACCCTGGCCAAATCTCAGCGTCAAGTTTATTCATCTGTAAGGAGGTGGAAGGAGAACTAACATTAAATAAAGAACATCTTAGGTCCTCTCCAGCGCTAATTTTTCAAGAACTCTTGAGCTTTCTCTCTTCCCTCACTTGCCTTACACTCTCCCCACTCGTTTTGTCTTTTAGAAATCCTTTTCATCCTCAGCCCAAATAACATCTCTTCCAGGTAGCCTTCTTTGATTTTTTTTTCATCAAAGTAGAGAGTTTTCTCTGAGCTAGGATACTTTTACTTTTTCAATGTGGCTCCACACTATGTAGTCTCCTATCTCCCTTTAATGGTTGAGGAAAGCCCTTATTTACACTATGAATAACTCCACAGAATCTCACGTGTCAGATAGACTAGACGAAGTTTCAACAACTGCAGTGATTTTGTTCACACCATTGTATCGGTCAGAGCCTAGCAGGAAACAAATGGTTCTTTACAAAGGGTAGGCAGGGTGTGGGGAGCCACAGGGAAGTGTGGAACCCTGGGACTGCAAGCTGATAGATCTGTAGAAGCAAGGGGAAGGAACCAAAATTCAGCACAAAAAGGGCAGCCAGACAGGAGCCTGTGACCTTCAGTCAAGGGATGCAGTGAGCCTAAGTAAAAACCCAAAGAGGAAGCTGGGGGATTTATAGCTCACTCACCTCTCTCTCCCAGTCTCCTGCTGGTACATCCCAGTGGCCAAATCCAACCAGAAGCCCAGAAGCCTGAGGGCAAAAAAGTCCTTTGATGCAGTCCATCTCACACAAAGAGGAAACCATGCATCTGTAGAGAAAAGGGGGAAAACATCCAGCACAGATATGTGGATTGCTCAGATTTATCCAGATCTGAGACAAAGCTGGAGTATTTTTTTCTGAATCATTACCTACAGTAACAGATCCCTGGATGAAATCTTGATAATCTCCACATCATCTGCTTTCACATCACCTCCAAGAAAACGTCTTTTCCTGCCCAGACTGTGTCCATTAGGATACTATTGGCCAGAAACAAAGTATCTGACTAACAGCTTGACGTATGAGGTCATTTATTATATCTTCAACACAAGGTTCAGAGGTTAAATAGTCTCAGCATTAGTTCAGCAGCACAATCATGTCACTAAGGACCCAAGTTCTTTTTGTGCCTGGTCTCTACCACTATATGCTTTTTGGCTTCTATCTCCGGGCTTGTCACCTCTTGATTGCAATGTGGCTGCCACAGCTCCAGATGGCACACCCTCAGAGGTCATTGTATGAGCCGGAAGGGAAGGAAAACCCATTTTTATGAAGGAGAAAACTCCTTCCCAGACTATCTGCCCCCACCCCCACCCACTGGAATCTCTCTTATTGGCTAGAAAATGGTCACATGCCTACCATTGATCAGTGGCAAAAAGAAAATGGGATTGCCACAGTTCATTAAATTGATCATAAGTCACCCCAAACAGAGGAGAAAGAATAGGTATCAAGTAGGCACCCAATGGTGCCTGCCACATTCCTCAATCGATAATAAATTATCTTGACTCTTGGGCAGAAAACTGCAATGTTAGGAGCTTGAGGTCTAGAGTCAGACTGCAAATCCCAGTGTTTCTACTTCCTGGCTCTGTGATCTCAAGTAAGCTATTCAACTATTTAACCTTACCTAAACTCCATTTCCTCATCCAGGAAAGGGGTATGATAACGGTGCTCACCTGAGTGGTTGTGAGAACTGAATGGAGCTGTTTGAGTCAAGGAAGCACTTAACATATGGTCTAGCATAAAAGCCAACATTCATAGCTAAATAGTTATATTTGTGACAAGGCTAAGAGCATTGTTCGTCACCTCTGGAATTTTTTAAGTATTAAATTCACCCATCTTAGTAAGCCTAGCTTCTGCTTTTTAAATATTCTAGAAGTAAGCTGCCCACTCCAATGAATTCATTCTGGTAGGATACTACTTTGGAAATTACCACACCATTGAAAGAGTCACGTTCCAAGCGTCTCTCTGTAAAATGGCACCTAACCAAATAATCAAATTGTACCTATGTTCATTACTGTTTCCAAAACCTAACAGTTGGCCTAATAGTTATGATTTCCATGGGGAATATTAATAAGCCAAGTAATATGGAAACCGGCTTAACAGAAAATAAAGGATACAGTTGAATTTGATAATCTCCAAGGTTTCTTTGAGCTACTTCTAACCATCCATAAGATAAACACAGATACATTTCAAGATGCATACCCCATGCGTTAGGTCCCAAGATGGCTGGAGAGGCACCAAGTAACACAAGTATCACAATGCTAAAAACTGAAAAGAGGGACATGGGTTTCTCCTTTCCCCATTTCTTTATTTTTTGGGGACCAAGGAAACCTCTCCCTAAAGGCTCCCAGGAAGACTTTCCCTTCAGCTCATTGGGCGACATTGTCCAAATGCCCTTTCCTAAACCAACGGTGCAAAGAATAATGGAACACCCAAGAAGACAGCCAGCATCTTAGAAACTGCATGCCTGCACAGTATCTTAACAAAACTCAGGGGTGGGGGGAGCATCTCTTAACAAATATGAAGGGGGGAAGATCGGCATTTAGGTAAACAATCCACAGTGTCCTCCACAAATAGACTGTACTGATTTGCTTCAAAGATATGTTTTCTCGGACAAGGTGGGGAATTTGTTTCGTTGAATACTATCGTGCAGAGTGTTCTTAATGAGAATTAAATAGACCCTTCTGCTTAGAAAATTTCAGGATGGCAGGTATAAATTCCCAATTTTTCTGAAATGACCCACGCTTACTTTCTCCCTTGTACAATCAGAGGTGTCTCGTATGGTGGCACAGTTCGTGTGCCTACAGTTTCAGGGCCATCACTCACATCGGCGTCCATGTGAACAGTGTCCATGGACTTGTGCCTGGCTTTGTGCCAAAGCAAGGCAAGTATAGGGAGAAATGTTCGGTTTCATTTATTTTTGTACGCTCACTTGTTTCTTTCATGAAAACTTGAATCTCTAGTAATCGTAAGTCAAGTCATTATTCAGATGAAGCCATTCTCAAGTATCCTGGTGGCAGAGGGTGAGGGAGAAGTAGAGTACGCGGATAAAACAAATATTTGCCTTCCATGCAGAATATAAGAACATTCATCCTGTTTTTCTTCCCACAGATGATAGTAAAAATTATCTTGAATTTTAAAAATTCTGATCAACAAAATCTTTCACTGGCTTAGAAAATGTCCATATTTACTGTATTATGGAAAGGATATATGTAATGTAGTCTAACATTAACAGCCTAACCAAATTCAGTATTAATGTTCTATTGTACCTTTACATTTTATTAGCATTTTTATTTGCCTAGGTCTATGGGCTAATTTGTATGCTAATGCTAAAATATGCTCAATTACAAAAGCAGTAACATGGAAGATTTTATTTCAGTTAAACAAACTAATTTATTGTCTGAAATATGTATTACTTACTACGTTTCATGAATTAATGTGCATTTTTGCCCATGGGTGCACTTACCTGCAAATGACCAAATGAATCCAGTGCAAACTCACAGAACAATAGGAACATTCAAACCCAAGGGCAGTGCCAACATGCTTTGAAAGAGGGGTTAGTTAAGCAGTCAGATGTCAAGTTCGTCTAACAAAGCAGGACAAAGAGAACATTGAATAAAATAGAAAATACCAAAATACCTATCTTTCAGCTTTCAGCTAAAATACAATCTCCTACTCAAGGCCAGCTTTGGTTTCCTACAGCTGGATGTCAGCTCTTGCTTCTCCAGAACTAATAGCATGTTATTTCTGTTTTCTTTCCCAGTAGACCCCAAGATTCTTGAGAGCAGGGTCTCTCTGATTCATTTGTGTATTCCTCATTGGTCTGCGTACTCTGTTCTTTAGTATAGTTAGCACACATTCATTCAAAAAAACAAAGTACCCATTATAAACAGGCATTGTTTTTTAGGTGTTGGTTTACAGCAATGAAGAAACCTACAAGGTCGCTTGTTTCCTGGGGAAGATGACAGTGTAGGGGAGGAAGAGGTTTTCTTCTACCCTGTTAGGGTCTCTGGCTGGGTCTGAAACTCCATCTAACAAAGACACATTAACAGAAGAAAAGCATACAAATTTATTTAATACAAGTTTGATGTGACACAGGAGACTGTAAGGAAATAAAGATCAGAATAAATGATTAAACCTCAGTGGTTTTGAGGCTATTCATGAAGAATTGAAAGTCAGGGAAAGAGGGGCGCCTGACTTCGGCTCAGGTCATGATCTCATGGTCCGTGAGTTCGAGCCCCGCGTCGGGCTCTGTGCTGACAGCTCAGAGCCTGGAGCCTGCTTCAGATTCTGTGTCTCCCTCTCTCTCTGCCCCTCCCCTGTTCATGCTCTGTCTCAAAAATAAATAAACGTTAAAAAAAAAAGAAAGAAAGAAAGAAAGTCAGGGAAAGATGTGATAGGGCAAAGAATATGAGCTGAGAGTAGTAAACCCGGGAAACTTAGCAAAGCCTGTTTGCTCAGATTCTATCCCTCCATCTTGGATATACAGAGGCTCCTTTTTTTCCTCCAGGTCTGGAGAGGGCACCTCTCCTATGAAGGTCTTATGACCCACTTCAGAGAAGAAGGGCAGGGAGAAGGTCAGAGAGACCTGCCTGCTTCTCCTATTTTCTCAAACTGCTTCAGTTTAAGCTATTCAGTATGCCAAGCTGCCATATTTTAGGGTATCACATCTTGAACCCCGTCAACAGTAAACCCAAAGCAAGTAAGTGATCAAGATAACTTCCAGTAGTAATGGTACTGTAATTAAAATAGAAGATGAATCAGAATCAAATAATGGCTATTTAGGAGAAGACACAGGCTACATCAGAAGTTGTGGAGAAAGTCTGCTTGAGAAGGTGACAGTTTAGCTGAGACTTGACTGACAAGGAAGAGGGAGCCAAGTGACAACTGGAGACCTGAACATTCCAGGCCAACAGTGAGACCTGAGGCGATGTGAAGTTTTTAGGAGAGGAGTGGCAGAATCTGATTTACATTTTAGATGGATAGTTCAGATTGCTCCATAGAGAAGGAGGAGGGTGACGATAGAATTTGAGAAGCCAGACAGAAATCTGGTACAGGAGCCCACTGAGAAAACCTGATGGCATGGACCAGGGTAGAAACAACGAAGATGAAAATTTATCGAATGTACTGTGGAAATCAGAAGTTATAGTTTTAATTTCCTAGGCTGATCATAGTTAAAGCAATATGTTACAATTGTATTTAATAAGAAGCTGTGTGGAATGTAATTGCGTTGTTGAAATGTCCCTTCACAGGAAGATAAGAGGGAGGAACTTACAAAATAAAAAGTGGGGAAAATACTTAATTAAGTTTAGATGTATACAGGTTCTTTCTTTTGTCGTATTTATTGGTATTTATTGAATAGCATGCCCAGAGAGGTGGAATGCTAATTTCAAGGTTTTTCTTTGAACTCTTGAAGTAACATCCACTCAAAGTATATGCTGACCTTGAAGTTTGTGAAACGATGTACTGTTCTTTTAATCTACAGGATGTGTTGTTATAAGAAGTAGAATTTGTTTCTTGACTAATAAAGGAACTCACAAACTTTGTTTTAAAAGAGTTTTACTACCGTATAAAATCGTTAGTTTCATTGACCAGCTAGAAAACTTCAAGCCCCTGGGTCTTCTCATTGCAGACTGGAAGCAAATAAACAGTCCTTTCATGGATTCCAACACAAAGAAAGCATGATGTGAAACTGCCTTTCTTCAACAGAAGCAAAATGCTCATTTACTTGGCTAAACTTAGGTGAAGTGTTTCCAAACGCACACTCGCAAATTTCACAGTAAAAATGATTGGAAACACACCACATAAGCTTAAAATAAACACACCCCATTCAAAGTCTGGGTGCTGTGGACTTTGCTTATCCTTAACAGGGATATCTAAATAAAGTCTGTATTTTCCATTCAAAAATGAAGAGTGACCTTGTTGGATTTCGAGTGAAGGAGAGAAGGAGCTGGATTTTATTGCAGAAGCAGGGCAACATTCTAGATAAAAAGGGTTCCGAGGAGGTGCTTCTGTGCTTTAGAACCTAAAGTTAATCTTGGCACATTTAAACATATAACACCTCCTGAAAGTTTTCATCACAAGGAAAGAAGATTGTAACTGTGTGTGGTGCTGGATGTTAACTATACTTACTTTATTGTGGTGATCATTTTGCAATACATGTAAATATCAAATCATGTTGTACACCTGCAACTAATGTTATGTGACAGTTATATTGCAAGGAAATAAACATAAATGAATCCTGTCCATTCAGTTTGATAGGCATAAATAGGACAAAGAGAGTAAATGGTTACATCAACAACAAACCTTCAGAACCATGAATACAAATCATGATGTGGTTAATTTTTCAAGGAAATCTTTTCTTTTTTTTTTTTTTTAATTTTTTTTTTTTTAACGTTTATTTATTTTGAGACAGAGAGAGACAGAGCATGAATGGGGGAGGGTCAGAGAGAGGGAGACACAGAATCTGAAACAGGCTCCGGGCTCTGAGCTGTCAGCACAGGGGCCCGACGCGGGGCTCGAACTCACGGACCGCGAGATCGTGACCTGAGCCGAAGTCGGTGCTCAACCGACTGAGCCACCCAGGTGCCCCCAAGGAAATCTTTTCAACTTGGTGGTGTTTGAGAATGTGGAGATTAAAACTTTCAAATTGCAAACTACTGTGGATTCAATTGTATCCCCCCCCACCCCAAATTTGTATGTTGATACCCTACCCCCCCCCATCCGTATATGGATATAGAACCTATAAAGGAGGGAATTAAGGTTAAGTAAGGTCACAAGTGTGAGCCCCGTCCTACTTCAATATGATTGATGGCCTCTTGAGAAGAGAGATCTCCCCTTTGCTTCCCCACAGCAAGAAGGAGACAGCCTGCAAGCCAGGAAGAGAGAAGAGAACCCTCACCAAAACCCGACCATGCTGGCACCCGGATCTCAGACTTCTAGCTCCTAGAACCACGAGAACATTAATGTCTGTTATTTAAGCCACCGGTCTAGCGTTATCGTGTATTTTGTTATAGCAGCAGAGCTGGTAAGACACATGCACAGTGATCCTTTAAAAAATAAATCGGATCATGTCACTCCTTGCTCAGTACCAGTTGTATCCCTGTTTTACTCAGAGTAAAAGCCATTGTTCCTACAATGACCAGCTGGCCCACCATCATCTAGTTACCTCCAGGATCTCTTCCCGGTGCCCCCTACCTGCCCACTTGACTCCACTCCAGCTGCACTGGCCTTCTTGCAATTCTCTCAACATGCCAGACATGCTCTTGCCTCAGCTCTCCCCCTGCCTAGAATGCTCTCTTCCACCAGATATCTGTGTGGCTCATGCTCTCACCTCCATTTGACATTGGCTCCAATGTCACTTCTCAGTGCACTCTAGTTTACCTTCTTATCTAAAAATGCAGGGGCGCCTGGGTGGCTCAGTCGGTTAAGCGTCCGACTTCAGTTCAGGTGACGATCTCGCGGACTTCAGCTCAGGTGACGATCTCGCGGTCCGTGAGTTCGAGCCCCGCGTCGAGCTCTGGGCTGATGGCTCAGAGCCTGGAGCCTGCTTCCGATTCTGTGTCTCCCTCTCTCTCTCTGCCCCTCCCCCGTTCATGCTATGTCTCTCTCTGTCTCAAAAATAAATAAAATGTTAAAAAAAATTTTTTTTTAAATGCAACATCCCCTCAACTCCTAAACCTCCTTACTCTGTTCTATCTTTGCTATCCTTTGTCCACAGCATTTATCCCTTGCTTATAGACATAATAATTATACAGTATATTATTTTTTTGTCCGTCTCTGCCTTTGAATGTAAGTCCCAGGAGGACAGAAATCTTTGCTTTGTTCACTAATTTACCCCTGGTGCCTAGAATAGCACCCAGCTTATAGTAGGATCTCGATAAAGACTGGTCTGTTCAAGTGCTTTCCCTTCAAAGTTCTTTCAGATATATTAACTTTACTAGATAATTTAATCTTCATGATAATTTTAAAATAGTTCAATTTTTGTCATAATCCTATGAGGCAGCTATCGTCATATGCCCAATATACTAGTGAGTCAGAAAGGTTACTCTAGTCCCCACACGTTTCTCCACAATAGGTGGGAGTCAACACTTGAACTCAGATATTCTTACTCCATATCTAGCCTCCTTTCCTTTGCCATGGTGATCATCTTAAGACATTTTCACAGTGAAACAAAATGTCAAAACATTCCAATTAAGAAATTGTGGTCTCTATTACAACTGCATCAGAATGATTAAGATGATAAGACTGACCCTCTTAAGTATTAGCAAAAACATGTAGACTTGTGGACATTCTCACACACTGCCAATGAGAATGTAAATTGGTTCAACCACTTTGGTAAACTGACTGTTTCTACTAAGTTAGTAAATGCATACACTAGGATCCGTCGATTCTACTCCTGGGTATATACCCAACAGAAATGAGTACCTATGTCCTCCAAAAAGTCTATACAAGAATTATTCAGAATAGCCCCAAACTGGAAACAACCCAAATGTCCATTAAGATTAGAATGGCTACATAAGTCTTGGATATTCTTAGAATACTACACAGTAATGTAAGAATAAAACTAACCTGCACACAGCAAAATGGATGAATGTCACAGCCATAATTTGAAGCAAAAGAAGCTAGACAAAAAATGTGTATTAACAGATTCCACTGATACAAATTTCAATAATAGGTCAAACTAATATATGGTAATTAAAGTCAGAATTATGATTACCTTTGAGAGAGCATTGACTGAAGACAACACAGAAGACCTTCTGAGGTCCCGGCAATGTTCTATATCTTAATATGGGTAGTGCTTTAAAGGGTGTCAACATATGTAGAAATCAATCTAGCTGTATACTTAAGATTATATACTTTATGACCCAGCAATAGCACTGCTAGGAATTTACCCAAGGGATACAGGAGTGCTGATGCATAGGAGCACTTGTACCCCAATGTTTATGCAGCACTGTCAACAATAGCCAAATTATGGAAAGAGCCTAAATGTCCATCAACTGATGAATGGATAAAGAAATTGTGGTTTATATACACAATGGAATACTACTTGGCAATGAGAAAGAATGAAACATGGCCTTTTGTAGCAACATGGATGGAACTGGGGAGTGTTATGCTAAGTGAAATAAAACATACAGAGAAAGACAGATACCATATGTTTTCACATTTATGTGGATCCTGAGAAACTTAACAGAAGACCATGGGGGAGGGGAAGGAAAAAAAAAAAAAGTTAGAGAGGGAGAGAGCCAAAGCATAAGAGACTCTTAAAAACTGAGAATAAACTGAGGTTGATGGGGGGTTGGATGGAGGGAGGGTGGGTGATAGGCATTGAGGAGGGCACCTGTTGGGATGAGCACTGGGCGTTGTATGAAAACCAACTTGATGATAAATTTCATATTAAAAAAATATTATACACTTTACTAAGTTACATATCAATAAATAAGTTTTTAAAAATGAACACTTTCTATCTATGAGGAAATGATAGATTATTCAATAAATGGTTAGAGAACAAATGACTGGCCATCTGAAAATATTTGATTCTTGATGCCTGTGATATTCCTTACTTGACAACAAATTTCAGATGATCAAATATTTAAACATAAAAATATCCAAATAGTACTAGAATAAAAATGGTAAAATTGTTCTATAATATTGGAGGAGGAAGGCTTTTCTTATCAAGACACCAATAGGATAAGGGTGCCTGGGTGGCTCAGTTAGTTAAACATCAAACTCTTGATTTGGGCTCAGGTCATAAACTCATGGTTTGTGGGATCGAGCCCCATGTCAGGTTCTGTACTGATAGCAGGGAGCCTGCTTGGGATTCTCTCTTTCCCTCTCTCTCTACCCCTCCCCCACCCCATGCACGGACTCACTCTCAAAATAAACAAACTTTTTGGGTGCCTGCGTGGTTCAGTTGGTTAAGCAGCCAACTTTAGCTCAGGTCATGATCTCATGGCTTGTGAGTTCGAGCCCCACGTCAGGCTCTGTGCTGACAGTTCAGAGCCTGGAGCCTGCTTGAAATTCGGTGTCTCCCTCTCTCTCTGCCTGTCCCCTGCTTGTTCTCTCTCTCTCTCTCTCTCTCTCTGTCTCTCAAAAATGAACAAACATTTTTCAAAGATTTTTAAAAATTGGTATACCTCATGGTGAGTAATAGGCCAGCATCAAAAATTTTTAATTTTCAATGCAGTTACTCTATTAGGAAATTTCAGACTTCCTGTACTAGCAAGTATATTGCAGATGCATGTTGGAGAAGATACCTAGAATAGAGGCTGGTTAAATGAATTATGATGTATACATTCAACAGAATACTGTGCAGGAGGAGGTAGAGCTTTGTATGCTGATGTGGGAAGATCCTTAATATAGATATTTAAAAATAATTTTTTTAATGTTTTATTTATTTTTGAAAAAGAGAGAGACAGAGCATGAGAGGGGAAGAGGCAGAGAGGCAGAGAGGGAGACACACACACAGAATGTGAAGCAGGCTCCAGGCTCTGAGCTGTCAGCACAGAGCCTGACACGGGGCTCAAACTCATGAACTGGCAGATCATGACCCGAGCTGCAGTCAAACACTCAACTGACTGAGCCACCCAAGCACCCCAAGGTAGATTTTTTTAAGTACAGATGTGTTTGCTTTTATTTGGATTTAAGAAGGGGATGTGGTGGATATTTGCAAACACATATATATGGCTATGTTCTCTGGAGAATCTCCAAGAAATTAGTGGCTGTAGTTGTCTCTGGGCATTGTGACTAGAAGACTGAAAGGGGAAATTGCTTCCTACTAAATACCCCTTTGCACTATGAATTATTATTTTTACCAAGTACATTTGAGCCTCAAACAATACAGGTTTCAACTGTGCAGATTCACTTGTATGCAGATTTATTTTGATAAATACAGTAAACTGCTATAAGTGTATTTTCTCTTACAAATTTAAGTTTCTATTTAAATTCCAGTTAGTTACCATACAGTGCAATATTAGTTCAGGTGTACAATATAATGATTCAGCACTTCCATACATCATCCTGTGTTCACCACAAGTGCACTCCTAAACCCCCATTACCTATTTAACCCAGCCCTCACCCCCTCCCTTCTGGGAACCCTCAGTTTGTTCTCTATAGTTCAGAGTCTGTTTCTTGGTTTGCTTCTCTTTTTCTTTCCCCTATGAGCATTTGTTTTGTGTCTTCAGTTCCACATATAAGTGAAATCATATGATATTTGTCTTTCTCGGACTTATTTCCCTTAGCATAATACACTCTAGCTCCATCCACATCATTGCAAATGGCAAGATTTTATTCTTTTTCATGGCTGAGTAACATTCCATTGTGTGTGTGTGTGTGTATGATGTATTCATTCAACAGATATATATACAGATATATATATATACACATACACACACAGCTTCATCCATTCATCAGTTGGACATTTGGGCCATTTCAATATTTTGGCTATTGTTGTAATGCTGCTATAAATATCGGGGTCTATGTGGGGCCCCAGGGTGGCTCAGTCGGTTGAGCGTCTGACTTCGGCTCAGGTCATGATCTCGCAGTTGGCGAGTTCAAGCCTCACATCGGGCTCTGTGCTGACAGCTCAGAACCTGGAGCCTGCTTCAGATACTGTGTCTCCCTCTCTGCCCTTCTCCCACTCATGCTCTCTCTCTCTCAAGAATATAAACATTGAAAAAAAATTTTAAATATCAGGGTGTATATGTCCCTTCGAATTAGTATTTTTGTATTCTTTGGGCATGATTTTCTTAACATTTTTTTCTCTAGCTTACTTTTTTGTAAGAATACAGTATATAATACATGTAATATACAGAAGATGTATTAGACAACTGGTATTGGTCAAGGCATCTAGTCAACAGTAGGCTATCAGTAGTTAAGTTTTGGGGGAGGCAAAAGCTATATACAGATTTTTGACTGCACAGGGGTTTAGGCTGTTCAGGCATCTACTCCACATGTATTAACTGGAAAAAAAGACAAAAATAAAAACACTATATTCAAAGAAAAGGAGGAAGTGGAGCAAAAAGGAGCAGGATTACAGGGAGGGGAAGGAGGAAGAGAAGGTGGCAGTTGAAAAATAATCGAGGCCTGCCCTTCTGCATGTCCCACATGGTCTAGCCCAGTGTCTTACAGAGCGTGCTGAATAAATAAAACTCCCAAATCTACTCTACTGGTCTGGAATCTCATCCAAGCACAGGTTCGGTATTTTCAGCTCAGATTAATCTTTTAAAACCAGACTACTGGGGCGCCTGGGTGGCGCAGTCGGTTAAGCGTCCGACTTCAGCCAGGTCACGATCTCGCGGTCCGTGAGTTCGAGCCCCGCGTCAGGCTCTGGGCTGACGGCTCGGAGCCTGGAGCCTGTTTCCGATTCTGTGTCTCCCTCTCTCTCTGCCCCTCCCCCGTTCATGCTCTGTCTCTCTCTGTCCCAAAAATAAATAAAAAACGTTGAAAAAAAAATTTAAAAAAAAAAATAAAAAATAAAACCAGACTACTTAAGGCATGAGATACTTGGCCTAGGGAATTCTGTGGTTTAAGAAGTTAAAACCTTACCTAATGCTCACTATCTTTAGAGGAGGTGAAAATGAATCAATGTTGGTGAAAATTACACACACCTATGTGTGTGTGTGTGTGTGTGTGTGTGTGTGTGTATGTGCCCTTTATATATGCCTTTTATATGTATTTGTATACATAAAACTATAATGCAATGTATGTGTATATACAACACTAACATGTTACTTATCTGAAGCTAAAGATGGACAGGTTAGAAGCCACTAGGACAGTTCAACAATTCTGTATAGGTGCCAGTTTTGTGCCTCTAATGATTTTGAATAAAAAACAAATAGCTTTGTTTTCTGTTTAATTGCAGTTTAATTAGAAGCCGAAAAAATTTTTTTTACATTACTAGAATAAGACCTATTGAGAGAAATTTCATCACTGTTCATTCTTGGAGAGACTTAGGGTTCAGCTGACCTCTAGACTGGGGTTTTCTACAGAAAGTTTTCTAGCCCATGTTGATCTTGATCCAGGAGGTTAATGTGTACCAAAAGGAAGTTATTTTGAAGCAAATTTAAGTGGTTTTACAGAATATTGATAGAACAATAGCCGAGGAAAACAGGCAGTAAGACTTGAGAAATTCTTAAGAATTTCGTTTTGAATGTCTCAATGTCAAATTGGCTGGTTTTCAGACAGAAAGACAAATACTATATGATCTCACATATATATGGAATCTAAAAAAAAAACAAAAAACAAGCTCATAGAAACAACAGGTTGGTGGTTGCCAGGGGCAGTGAGGGGGTAAATGGTTGAAGGTAAAAGGTACAAACTTCCAGTTAGAAGATAAGAATGTTATAGGGATGTAACGTAGAACATGGCAACTGTAATTAACAATACTGTACTCTAAATTTGAAAGTTGCTAAGAGAGTGGGTCTTAAAAGTTCTCATCACAAGAGAAAACAGTTTGTAACTATGTGAGTTAATTAATGTCAACCAAACTCACTGTGGTAATCATTTCATGCTACATACTCGTATCAAATGAATATATCATACACCTTAAACTGATAGGATGTTATGTGTCAATCATATCTCTAACTGGAAAAAAAAAACTTGAAGGCTTGGAGGTTTTAAAGTAACTTTTTGCTTAAGCTCATTTGGGTAAAACTCCTGTAAGATTTACTGGAGCACGAGAGAAAACTGGATACATACATACTTATTTGATTTGTTTTTTTAATATCTAAGAAACAAGTGAAAGAAAGCTCAGAATCTATTGGCCTTGTCAGCTAGTTCTAAATGCTCGCCACAATTGTCTAGAAGAGGGAGTAAAACACAAAACAATAGGTTCTGAGGACCTTAAAAACTAACCCGTTGTTTGGGATATCCTGAGTCGGAGAGTGTTTACCCATTCCCTTAATAATCACTACAGCAAGGATGCATTACATTAAGAACAATTCTGAGTAGTGAGATTGAGACACCAAAAAGCCATAGTTATCAGAGAGATTCATAGGCTCATAACATTTTAGATGTGGATGAGTTAAAAAATCACCCACTGCCTGGCAACGCAGGGTAATACACTTGAGCTGTTTTCAACAATATAAATTGAAATACTTATTTTGGATTAATCCCTACCTAACTGAACAATTAAACATATGATAACAAGTTTTCCATCCCCTCTACTGACTAAGGCCCTACAATACAAGGGAATTTTACCATGATGGGCTTTCTTAGCTTATCAGCCCACCCCTCTTTTTTGATCCGACAATGCACATGGAGGGACAAATATTCTACTTTTCAACTTATCTTTGTAGAAGTTCATGTATTTTAATTTAAAGTATTAGGAAATATGTGGGGTACAAAATGGAAGAAATTTCAAGTTTGATTTTCATTTGGATCCTAGTCTTGACCACCCGTAATGTGTGAGCCAGAATGGGGCGGGGGGGGGGGGGGGGGGGCTAGTTTTTAGAAGATTTGGTAAAAATAAACAGTGTTCACCTGTCATAAGAATCTTCTCAGTGATTAAAAAAAAAATAAACAAAATATACAAAATAACTGACAGGCATAATTGCTGATGGTTAAAAACAATGGGGTTATTCTTTTGATTACCAAAATTATTACCTTTCATGGCTGTAGAGGTAGAATGCGGTGAACTCAGGATAGCTGAATGAAGGACAAGCTTATTCAAGGGACCAGAACTTCTAATTCTACAGGAGTGGGATGCTAGGACCTTTGGGGAAACTCATGCTCCCTGTACTCAGCTAAAAAAGAGGCATGCTGTCACTCCTTCCATCACCACACAGCAGAAACAAGTATTGCAGAGGATTATGACCTGTGGAGGCACATTCTCCCAACTTTTTTCAGTTTTCAATCATCCCTTACAGGCTGAACTGCATGCTCTCGATTACTTTTCCTGGATTTCGGCAAAATGCTTATATAACAGCTTGGCCTTTTCACAAAAATTAGGTTCTGTGCTGGGACAAGTTGCTGGTTGTATCAAGAGTCCTAAACTGTGAAATCCCAAAATACATCATTGTAAAGGTCTCGAGTGTTCATTCAGATTACAAATTATGACATCTCTACAGACTCCAGTCTTGACTGAAATGTAGGCTGTCCAGTGTAGCTGGAGCATCGGTTCTAAGGAGACAAGGTAGGAGAAGGAATTCTGGAAAGAATGTTGGAAAACCTTAAATGTCAAGTGGCCCAAGTTATACTCAACAAGCGTGGAAAGCCCTCATGGATCAGAAAATAGGATGATGATGTAATCAAAGTGGTGCTTTTAGGCCATGGAAGACAGAAGTTGAAGGAGAAGAAATTAAAGATTTGCATTTGCAGTGCAGAATGTCAAAAAAAAGCATTACAACATGTTATTAATAGTAGTTCAGTAATTATCCCTGAGTGATAAAATTATCAGTGATAATTTTATCTGATAAAATTATCAGAATTTTTATTTGACTCATTTGTATTGTCTAATTTTATAGAGGATATATAGGGGTCACTTTGCATTAAAGAAGGTCTGGGGGCACCTGGGTGGCTCAGTTGGTTAAGTGTCTGACTTTAATTTTTTAGGTTTATTTACTTATTTTGAAAGGGAGAAAAGAGAGCACAAATAGGGTAGGGGCAGAGAGAGAAGGAGAAAAAACTCCAAGCAGGCTCTGTGCTGCCAGTGCAGAGCCCAACTTGGGGCTCAATGCAGGGCTCGACCTCACAAACCCCGAAATTATGACCTGAATCAAGATCAAGAGTTGGTCGCTCAACCAACTGAGCCCCCCAGGTGCCCCCGGTTTCTGACTCTTGACTTTAGTTCAGGTCTTGATCTCAGGGTATTATGTTCAAGCCCCACGTTGGGCTCTGAGTTGTGGGTGAAGCCTACTAAAAAAAAAAAAAAAAAAAAAAAAGTCTAAATTATGCATTTATTCTATAATGAAGAAATTCCAACAAAACCAAAAAATAAAGTGAACCCCACACATGTGTCACCCAGATTAAACAATTACTGAGATTTTGCTATATTTTCTCCATCTCTCTTTTTGCTTTCTTTTTCATTCCTTTACCAGTATCTTGCCCTTGGTGGCCCCTGTGTCTCTCTGACCTGACCCATTAGTTCTTGACAGCTTCCTTGCTTTCCAGCACAGCAAGATGTCCCCGACTCCTCTTAATTTCCTGCCACAGGCCTGGCATCAGCTTATCTTTCGAGGTACACAGTTTCATTTCAGCAGGTTAGGAAAAAAAAAATGTTTTAAGAAATAAAGGTGGAAGGCAAACAGCCAACTTCATACAGAAGTGATTTCTGGATAGTTGTCGGTGCTACGATTCTGGGACTTGTGGAGAAAATATCAGAAGTAGCAGAAGTAGAGGAGAGTATGCAAACATTCTGAAGTGAATCTGCTTTTAAAAGCAAAGCGCATGTGTCAGCATTAAAAACTTGCCCCTAGTAGGTAACTGTTCGATTTAGGAAAAACTCGGCTTCTTTGTGATCTTTGAAGTAAAAATTTCAAGCCAGCTCTTACTGGATCAAATGTAGCATCTTTGATACTAGCCCCTTCATTTTGTTTTCATAAATCTGAGCAAAATGCTAAGTAACATCTAACACCTTCTCCTTTCTGCTTCAGGGGAGTCTTCATCCCCAGCCTAAACAGATAAAGTACCATTGCTCTGTTCACACCATGGGAGGAAAGCTTTTAACCTTTAAAAAAAAAAAAAAAAAAAAAAAAAAAAAGAATCACTGCTTTAATTTTTTTTTTTTATGTTTATTTTTGGGACAGACAGAGTGTGAGCAGGGGAGGGGCAGAGAGAGAGGAAGACACAGAATCTGAAGCAGGCTCCAGGCTCTGAGCTGTCAGCACAGAGCCCGATGCGGGGCTCGAACCCACAAGCCGTGAGATCATGACCTGAGCCTAAGTGGGATGCTTAACCGACTGAGCCACCCAGGCAGCCCTAAGGCAGCATTAACATTTTCCTCCCCACCGCAAGTGAAGAATGCAAAGCTGTATCTCTGTGTGTGGGGGGGGGGGGGGGGGGAGGGGAGTGTGATGGGGGTTAGGAGGGATGTTGAAATAATAGCTAAGACATAAGGAAGGTTTACTCAGTCCTTTCATGCATTAGCTCTTTTAATCTTGACAACAATCCTATGAAGTAGGCACTAATTACCTTCATTTTTATAGATAAAGACACTGAGAAATAAAGGGGAATAAATGAAGAGCCCAAGACCACTCAGCCATGACTTTTATGCAGCCAGAATTTGAATCCAGACACTCTGACAACTCACCGGCCTGGGGAGGGCAGGAGTTCCCTTCCCCCAAACAACCGGAAAAATCCCACGTCTCAAAACCCCTGCTAGAGAGAAATTACTCCGCATAGGAGTAAAAACACCAGAACCGTTCACTTTGAACACAAGAGCACAAGGTGCCCATGGTCACCATTATGTTGTTCTGGCTAACCCAGTAACAACACGTTCGGTTGACAGATGTATCATTATTACTCAGGAAAGAACTAAAAAATGTGTGTATAGAACGGTCACTATCATTACAGGGGCGCTTTTCACATGGTGTTATGCAAGCTCCTTGCCCTCAGGGACGCTATCTTCATTTTTATAGCTCAGACAGTGAATCCTGGCACATAGGAGGTAAAAAGTATATTAAACAAATAATTTTTTAATGAATTAAAATGGATAAAGAGCTCTGGGTATCGCACATTGCCCCACAACAGTTAGGGATCTTGCCCAAACCTGAAATCTTTCGAAAGTGAAAGATACTAGTACCGTTACACCAGGACAACGAACACGTCTCATCTGAGCAGTTTTGCGGCATAAAAACACAACGAAGCAAATCACCAGAGTGTCTCAAGGCAAGGTAACTTATAAATGTGTTAGTGGACCATGTTTTAGAAGAATAAAGGCCGATTTGTAGTATAAATTTGTCAGGCAGATCCGCAGCTCTTTCCCCTTTCCCTGTTTTTATGACCCATTAGTGAAAACTTTTCTTGCCATTTTTTTAAGCCCTTTATTTATGCTGTTCTGTTCTCAACAACGTGTCTGCAGATACCTGCCTTACATTTAGTCTTGGTTCTTAGTTTAAGGTTAAAATAAACAATAAATACTTTGCATTGTGCTCACAGTCAAACTCTAGGAGCCCTTTCTGTACTTAATTCTAATTTTAAAGGATTAAATTTTGGGCTCATTTACATATCTTAGGGGAGGCACAATGTTATAGGCAATTCAGAGAAGTATCTATTCTTTCTAGTAAAAAACAAAACAAAACTGTAATCTTTCAATCCCCGTCTCTGTGACCAGAAAAAAAAAAAAAAAATCAGTATTTCTGGTGTCTATGAATTCTAGCATTTTGGGACTGGTGGTAGTGGGAGAAATCTGGTTGTTTACATCCTTATAAATGATTAAGCTTTCCTGTTTTGCCAACTCAGCCTTTTAAGTCTCCTAGGAGCTAGAGCAAGGATATAATATCGTCTGTGGTGTTATTTGCAAACATAAAAGGAAATGACTGTGTGGCTCATAGACACCACTTATATTCCATTGTAGACTAGGAAGCAGGAAACATAAGCATAGTAGTTATAGATTTAAATGGTCTGCCTGTTGTTCCATAAAACACTTGTTTCATTTACTCCTCTAAGTCGGTGCAATTCAGCTCAGCTACTGTGAAGCAGAAAATATTATCAATTAGAGCCACAGTATGCTGGTCCTGAATCACAGGGCTTCAGTACCCTGGTGTGTTATGATACCCGAAGCTATACCCTGCTTCCCGCCCCAGCACACACATCACAGCAGGGCTGGATGTGTTCAGGGGCTAGATGTGCACTGAGAATTAATAGAGAGCAAAACCCAAAGTTGAGAAACAAAAGTTTCTTAATAAGGAGGAAGATCTGGAAAGTAGTCACAATAAAAATAAAAGATTGATAGATGCCCCACAATTCTGGCTAAGGCTGGATCTCTACATTGGCCAAACTGAGGGTGACTAACAGGTCAGGCAGGCCCTCACATCAAAGTCAGGATGTCTGGAATGGAGATTTTCTCCCTTCTCTGCCACCGGGCTCCAGCTGCTCTGTCAATGGCAAGACCCACCCCCCGGCAAAGGCCAGAGACTGAAGTCATTATAACTGAAGGCCAATCCCCTTCCATCTGCTCAGCAATTAGCAGGCAAGTACCGTGGACCATTTCTGCTTCTAGATAGTTCTCATATCCATCACTCATTTCTCATCTCCATTGCCTCACTCTGGTACACGGATTCATTGGCGGACCATGACAACCGCTCTCCAGCTGGTTCCCCCAGGAGCACATCATCCCCCACTTCCGGTCTGTCCTACCCGCTCTCTAAGCGGCTCACGACTCTTCCTGAAATTCCCCTTTCCCTGGCTTCCACAGGGAGGCCCAGCAGGCCCATGGACTCCAAAGCCCTCCATCATCTAGGTTTCCTCCATCCACCTCAATCTTATCCTAACCGTTCCAAATCTGTATTCTGTCATCTGGACCAGGTCTTTTCTTTTTTTTTTTTTTTTTTTTTTTTTTTCAACGTTTATTGATTTTTGGGACAGAGAGAGACAGAGCATGAACGGGGGAGGGACAGAGTCTAGAGAGGGAGACACAGAATCGGAAACAGGCTCCAGGCTCTGAGCCATCAGCCCAGAGCCTGACGCGGGGCTCGAACTCACGGACCATGAGATCGTGACCTGGCTGAAGTCGGACGCTTAACCGACTGCGCCACCCAGGCGCCCCATGGACCAGGTCTTTTCTACACAAGGCCACAAACAAACTCTAGGTGCTCCCAGCTGTTCCCTGGCCTCCTTGCCCCACATACCCTCCTTTTTCCCCCCCTCTGTCTGTAACAATGCAGCAGCAAGTTCAAGCCCTAGCTCCAACCCTTGCTTTCTCTGAATTATACCGTTTGACCAACATTTGACTTTTTTTTTTTTTCTTTAAATCAACAGCAGAGCACTGTGCTATCATTGTGGGTGGTCCCTTCGGCCTGGAATGGGGGAGGCAGAGGGAGGGTCACAGTGCTTGAAGGCAGGCTTCCATGTCAGATGTTCTCTTTTAGGAACATGATGTTGGTCTAGAACCTGTGTCGAACAGACGAATGGACAAAGAAGTGGTCTGTATATACAATGGAATATTACTCAGCCATAAAAAAGATCTTGCCATTTGCAACAATACAGATGTACCTAGAGGGTACTGCACTAAGTGAAATAAGTCAGACAGAAAAACAAATACCATAGGATCTCACTTCTGTGTGGAATCTAAAAAACAAAGCAAATGAACCCAGAAAAGAGACTCTTAAATGCAGAGAACAAACTGCCAGGTGCCAGAGGGGAGGTGGGTGGGGCAATGGGAAAAATAGGCGATGAAATAAATAAGTTATAAAAATAAATAAGTCATAGATGAAAAGTACAGTACAGAGAATATAGCCGATAATATTGTAATAACATTGTGCGGTGACTACACTTAATTACATTGTGCTTGGTGACTACACTTACCGTGGTAAGCACGGAGTAGAGAATTACTGAATCAGTGTTGTATGCATGAAATATCACATTGTATGTTAATTCTACTTAGATTAAAAAAGAAGGTCTTGGGTGACTTCTCTCACCCTCAGTTTATTAATCTATAAAATGAGGGTAACAGCAGGACCTACTTCATGGAAGTGTTGAGAGATTAAAAGAGACAATCCAAATGAAGTGGTCCATGCTGTGCCCGATATATCAAGTGCCCAATATATGTTATTACTCAGGAGACATTTGCCAAGTCCAGGCTCAAAGCCCCTGCCTCCAGAGGTGTGCTATCCAGCAGAAGAGACAGGCTCTTGTGTGTGCACATGCAGGGCAGGAGAGGAGTCCGGGAGGACAAAGCATAGAGGCATCATTAGCCAAGTAACTAAGGAACCCAGGAGAAAGGTCAGGTTAATGAAGGAAAGAGGATGTGGTTGGTTTGGGAAATGCTGAGATCGAAGTCCCAGTAGGACACCAATGGAGTGGTGCTTGTCACATGTATTTGGTTTACCCTGCTTCCCATCCTCCCCCACTCTGACCTAGACTCTAGGAGGACTCATCTGAGAGATTACATATATAGCCTCCTATGCCCTCTTGCTTCTGTTTGAGTTTGGCCAATGCACAGCCAAGCAGAAGGAGGCAAGACAGTCAAGTCTGGGTATTTATTTCCCTGGTTTCTTTCCAACGAGGCCACCTTAGGCTGCCAGAGTCCCTTGGTAGAACGGCACTGTTCTCTCAAGGGAGCCTGCTCTCTGCAATTCTCTCTGCTTCTAGGTTCTGGTAACCTCTCCTCATCCTTATCCCTTTGGATTTAGGGCTGGTGAAAGCCCAGGTCCCTTTAGCCCCTTGTGGTTCCCCTATCCCCAAACCTTTGTAAATAGTCTCTTTGTAAATAAACCCTTCTGGAATTGTCCCAACTTAAAAAAAATTTTTTTTAGTGTTTATTTCTGAGAGAGTGAGCGAGCAAGAGACAATGAGTGAGGAAGGGGCAGAGAGAGAGGGAGACATAGAATCCAAAGCAGGCTCCAGGCTCTGTCAGCACAGATTCCAGCATGGGGCTTGAACCCACAAACTGAGATCATGACCTGAGCCGAACGAAGTTGGATGTTTAACCAACTGAGCAAGTCAGGAGCCCATGGAATTATCCCAATTTTGACATAACATCTGTTTCCTGCTGAAATCCTGAGTGATAACACCATGTTTATCTGACTATTGGGATTTCAGATCTAGAATTTGGAAGAGAGATTAGGTGGGAGATGTAGATTATAGAGACCAGTCTAAGAAGCTAGCGGAATGAAGGAGATTGCTGTCTGTGAGGGACAGGAGAGAAAGAACAAAGGCAAACCTTTGGGAGACCTTCTACTCCTGGCATGGAGACAAAGAACACACTAGCTTCGAGACTGAAAGTAATAACAATGCTCTATTCTTAGGATGCTGATGTTCCTAATAACATCCTTCCAGAAAGATGTAGAAATACAATAATCTTATTGATGAGGCAGTCATTTAAAAATATCATCAGGGTGCCTGACAGCTTAGACTTGGTTTGGAAACAAGATTGAGTTCTTTGTGCATACCTATTTGTGTAGAAACTTCACCTTTCAAATTTCAAATTTTTGTTTTTAATAGACAATATATTCACATGACTCAAAATCAAAAAGATAAAAGATACACATTGAGAATCACTTTCCCACCTCTGTCCCCATTCACCTTGTGTCTTATCTCCTGCTTTCTCCAGTACAATTTTTCATTGGTTGTTTATACATTCTTCCCAAGTTCCTTTATGTAAATACAAAGCTAATACACCTATACATTCTTACTTTCCTTTCTTACACAAAATGTATTATGCTCGATGTTCTGTATCTTGTTTTTTTTTTCACTTGATGGTGTATCCTAGAGATATACCAACTTTCTCTCGAGTTTTTCCCTGTGAACTGCATAGAATCCCATAGAGTGGAGGTACCCCTGTTTATTCACCCAGATGTAAAGGAGTCTTAATGAGTGCGGCCTACCAACCATAGGTCCCTAACTACAGCTCTCAAACACTTTCACCTTCCTGCAATCATCCAGCGTCCCACTGCTGCCTGCTTCTCTTCCGGCTTTGTCTCCTGCTCAGTGGAGAAAACTGAAGACTTCAGAAGGATCTCCTTCTATTCCCTGTTGTCAAATATAAAAACATCCGGGCTCACCCTCTTCTTCCTTCAGACTGCAATGCAGGACATACTTTACCTCCTGTTTAATGCCAACCCTCTCATCTCTGGTGAGGAGCCTATCTGTTACACTTCATTGGGACCTCACACCGCCGCGGACCCTAGTTTCCCCTCTTGTACGTTAGGCTTCTCTCTCGAAACTGGATCATATAAAAATGCAACAACCACCCCACCCCTTGACTCTATTCTCTAACCACTGCTCTCTCCTTCTTCAGAGTCAACTTCTTGGGAGGGGAGTTTCAATTTCCCTGCTTGCTACTCTCTCCTCTGTCCATTTCAGCCTCATTCCACCTCCATCAGCCCACTGAGGATTTTCACACTAAGCAGCCGATGAATGACAAATATCATTCAACAAATGCCCACTTCTTTATTTTACAGAGAGAAAGAGAGAGAGAGAGAGAGAGAGAGAGAGAGAGAGAGGAGTGCATGTGAGCAGGAGAGAGGGAGAAAGAGAATCTTAAGCAGGCTTCACACCCATTTCCCAGCCTGATGCAAGGCTCCATCTCAGGACCCTGAGATCACGACCTGAGCCAAAAATCAAGAGTCGGTCACTCAACCAACTGAGCCATGCAGGCGCTCCAGCAAATGTCCATTTCAGTCTTAGTCTCATTTGACTTCTCAGCACCATTTGACACTCTTTGTGATGCTCTCCTTTTTGGAAATACTTCCTTTGAGGACACTACCCTCTCTTGGATTTCCTCTTATGTTTGGCTTCTTCTCCATGAACCAGGAATGGCTCTTAACTCATAGTTAGGTGTTCAAGAAATAGCCCCTGAAGTAGGGGGAGGAGAAGGAAGCATTTGGACCCACTCACTGAGGCACAAAATTTAAGGAGGGTGCTAAATAACTCAGTAAACAAGATAAATATTTAATGAATAGGTCTAAAAATTCAATGCAAAAAATCCCCATTGAACAAAGTATCAAAATTTTAGATGAAGACCAATGCTGTGCTGATTCAGATTGGAGCCTGAGGCAAAAGAAAAAAAATGTATGTCTCTATATACATGTTTTTATTTGTTTCCTAATAGCTAATTTGTTCCCTGAACATTAAAGTAGCTGGAAAAATATTGAAGAATTGAAAAGTAGATATATCAAACATTAAGTTTTAATATATTTATACCAAAAAGGAATTGATGGTTTTACTTTTTTTAATTTTTTTTAACGTTTATTTATTTTTGAGACAGAGAGAGATAGAACATGAATGGGGGAGGGTCAGAGAGAGGGAGACACAGAATCGGAAGCAGGCTCCAGTCTCCGAGCTGTCAGCACAGAGCCCGACGTGGGGCTCAAACTCGTGAACCACGAGATCATGACCAGAGCCAAAGTCGGACACTTAACCCACTGAGCCACCCAGGCACCCCTGATGGTTTTACTTCTATTTAAAAATTATTAGGGCCGCCTGGGTGGTTCAGTCGGTTAAGCATCCGACTTCGGCTCACGTCATGATCTCACAGTCCAGGAGTTCAAGCCCCACGTCAGGCTCTGTGCTGACAGCTCAGAGCCTGGAGCCTGCTTCAGATTCTGTGTTCCCCCACTCTCTGTGCCCCTCCCCTGCTCATGCTCTGTCTCTGTCTCAAAACTAAATAAATTAAAATTTAAAAAAATTATTAAAGATGATCAGGGGCACCTGGGTGGCTCAGTTGGTTAAATGTCTGACTCTTGATTTTAGCTGAGGTTGTGATCTCACAGTTCCTGAGTTCAAGCCCTGCATCAGGGTCTCCGCTGTCAGCACAGAGCCTCTTCAGATCCTCGGTCTCCGGCTCATTCTCTGCCCCTCCCCCACTTGCTTTCTTTCAGTTGCGCAGGCACGTGCTCTCTCTCACTCCCTCCCTCTCAAAAGTAAACAAAAAAATACTTAAATTTTTAAAGATGATCAATTGGTCAAGGGAAATTTTAAAACATGGAAATCCTGGTATCTGAATTTAAAAATGAGGTAATCCAAGAAGTAGTTTTTGAAAATATTGAATTCGCTTCCATTAAAGGTGAAGTCACATTTTTCCGGGTCTGAAATTTCAGTATCCTGTATCATGGAACTGTCAAGAAATATCACATTGTACTCTATTTTTTTAAACAAAAGTTCAGACTTTTTCCTACTCTCCCACCAGCCTGGTGTGAACTTTAACCTCAGTCATTTTTGGAGCTTCCCATCCTAGAGCTGGGTGGAGGTCTGGAAACCACTGTGCCCCCAGACACTGAAAAGCACGCTTTGCTCCTTGGCCATGGATAGCCATATCTCTAGAATATGCTGGCCCACATCCCCTGGGGCCTTCAGGCCCAGTGGTTCTGTTCGATCTGAGGTCTCAGAGAGGCCCCAGGATCTTTGCTAAGGTTGGGAGCTTAAGCGGTGTGTGTGTGGTTGGGGGGGGGGGGGGCGGGGGGTCTCTACAATTCAAGACCCTTCAGGCCTCATTCTCTTTGTCCCTTCCCTTCTCTTTGCCTTCTGGACATTTGCCAAGAGCTGCAAGAGGCTTTAATTTCAAGACCCTTTTACTTTAGGCCCTGCCAACTTCCCTGAAGCCAGGATTAATGAGACCAAGCTATCAGCCTCAAAAGGGAAGAAAGGGAAAAACAAGAGAGAAGACACAAACTAATATTTCTACTAAAAATCCTGCCATGTGAGCCTCTTCTGCAGGTTTGTCTTTCTCTCCCTGTTTATCTGGAAGCGAGGCCCCGTACTCTCTCCCAGGCAAGCCTATTCATTCCCAAGGCCACAGCTTCTGCCCATGCGCCTAGGGCTTCCCGATTGGTTTCTCGGGCCCACACGTCTACACTGAGCCCCAGAGCAGTATGTTCAACTGCTCAGTCAGTACCTCTGTCAGGACATCTCTCCGTGACAGCCTAAACATGCCCCGTGCCACACTCTGCCTTCTCCCTCCAATCCAGTCAGAATCAGAGCAGTCCCGGACTCCTCCAACCTCCCTGCCCCCGTTTCCGGTTCAGCCCTGAATCTCCGCCATTGCCTCTCCTTCACAGCTCTTGAATTCTAAGTAGCTCCATTTCCACCACCCACCCTCTATCAGCTACCATTATCTCTCAGCTATCGTGAGAATCTCCTCATGGGTCCTCCCTACACCCTGACATGGGTGTAGGCCCTGGTGGCAACACGGAGACAAGCTTGGAAGAGGCCCTGTGTGAAGAGCTTAAACTCTTCTTAAACTCTTCAAAGGCTTTCCACTGCTCCTGGAAGTACACCCAAACATGTGCTGGCTCTGCTTGGTCTGGCCTCCCCTTCTCTCCCACCTCATCGCATACCTTGTTCCGTCTTCCTCCCCTGGGTGCTCTGAGCTCCAGCCACACAAGCTGTCCTTTCCTGCACACCTGTTTCTCATTTTGGTCATTTACATACTCATCTGCCTGATGATGTGATTATGGTCTGCCTCTCCCTCTAGACTGTATCTCCAGGAGAACAGGAGCTCTACATCCTCAGGACTTCACACGAAGCCTGGACATGATATGCAAATGTTTGTGGAAAAGTCAATAAATACATCACATTATTTCTTTGAGGGGTAAACCGTTCTGATGTTTCGAAGGGTATTTCTGAGGAATTTTTCTTTCAAGAACATTTGAGGATGATAGCGTCCCAGACACTGTCTTCAAGTGCTTTATATGTATGAACTCAACTAATCCTCACTTTAAGCCTAGGAGGTAAGTACCATTTTTATTTGCATTTTAAAGATACTGAAACTGAAGCACATAGAGGTCAAGTAACTCGCTCATGGCCTCAGAGCTAATAAGCAGTGGAACTAGGGTCCTAATCCAAACTTTTTGCATTGCTTCCTGTCTTTATTCAGCAAGTGTTCCTGAGTGATTGCTGGGCACCATGACAAGAATGGGCCAGGACATCTTTAGAGGACAAAAGTATAGAAAAGAGATTAATGTCTATCAAAATGTAGACGACACTATACAGAAAATATACCCCATTTTGTCTAATCCTCTCCAGATGGATAAGCTAGGTATTATTGTGCCAATTTTGTAGATTAGGAAACTGAGGCTGACGAAGTTTGCATAGCTGGTTGAATATCACATAAACAGTATGACATACCTGGAATTCAAACCCAAGTCGGTAGGACTCTACCGCCAACGCTCCTCCCGCCGAGGAACATGGCCTTCAAACACAGCTGAGACAGCTTCCTTTCCATCACGAATGGGTCAGTTGATTTATCTACTGGTTCAATGATCCACAGATATTAGTGTGATAAGAATCAGCTGGAACACTTATGAAACTCATGCATTCCTGAGTTTCACCCTTAGAGTTTGGAATGGGTCGGCCTCTTTAGTCTGCAGTTTTAAACAAGCATCCCAGATGTTTTCAGGCTAGGTGATTCCAGTCAGGTGGTTCCAGAACTTTAGCACTAAACAGAGTCACCTGAACAGGCTGATCAAGGGAAAATCATTGGCTCCACTCCTACATTTTCTGATTCGGAAGACCTGGGGCAAGCTGAGCATTTTAATTTTTAACAAGTTCTTAGCGATGTAGGGACCAGTCTTTGAGATCCACTAACTGTTGTAAGGCAAGATTCTGAGAGGCACTTCATTTGTTATTTAACTTAATTCTCTTTGATTCCACCACTTTTGAAGCAATTTCCAAAACATACCTGACTCCTTCCTGCCAGTCCTCCATATCCACCTTTGAGAATTGCAGAAAATAGCAGATTTGAGGGCTTAGAGAACATTTATCTTGGGGTAAAATCCTTCAGCAGCTTTACATGGAGAATCTCCTACTTTCAAAATAATATGGCCTTTGCACAAAACTCCTAAATGTTAGTTGTTTCTAGGTAGGACTGATTCTGGATAAGAAATAGCAAAAGCAGTACTTCGAGTTTTTTTTTTTTTTTTTAACCTATCCTGTTTAAGATTTGAAATGCACGGAGGGGCATCCACAGAGCCTGCTTGGGATTCTGTCTCCCTTTCTCCCTGCTCCTCCCCCATTTGGTCTTTCTCAAAAAAAAAAAAAAAAAAAAAAAAAAAAAAAAAAAAAAAAAG
>NW_026057585.1:9791582-9902852 GCF_023721935.1 Panthera uncia
AAAAAAAAAAAAAAAAAAAAAAAAAAAAAAAAAAAAAAAAAAAAAGGTCAACTTAAACAAAATTAAAATAAAACAAGGGAGATTCATTTCTGCTCAACTATGTGTGTGTGTGTGTGATTGTTTTCAATAAAATATAATTTGTGTTTAAATTTGTTTAGCTTTTAGGAACCCAAAAGGATAAAGTGTCAGACATCCCAACTTAATAAGAAAGGATATTTTATTTTTTAATTTTTTAAATGTTAATTTGAGAGAGAGAGTGAGAGGGAGAGAGAGAGAGGCAGAGAAAGAGGGAGAGAAAAAGAATCCCGTGCTGTCAGCACAGAGCCCAACGCTGGGGGCTCAAACTCAGGAACTGTGAGATCATGACCTGAGCCAAGATCAAGAGTCAGATGCTTAACCAACTGAGCCACCCAGGTGCCCTTGAGAGGATATTTTAAATCAAAATGGAAAATGGGATTAAAAATTTTAATCTTATCCTGTTCCTCTGGGAAAATCATCTTGTCTTGGGTTACCTAAAATTGCCTAAGAGGCAGCAGATAATGCATATGTGTGTGTATATGTTTTAGCCTTGATTTCCTGGTCCAAACTCAGCAAAGTGCACAAAGTAAGCAAAAAGCATATAGGATGAAGATCCCATGGTTCAGCGCCCGTTTGCCTGATGAATTTTTGGGCTATGCCAGGTAATCTTTTCAGTATAGGTAATCTATGGAGATATTTTCCATGAAGGCGTTTGGTGAATGAGTTCCTGACGAAATGTACTTCCAGACTCTAGTATCTTCAAAAATAACTCAGTCCTCTCATATTTTTGAATTAAAAAAGATTCATCTTTCTTATAGGCATCCATGAGGAGAGCTGTCAGCATTTCATCTTGAAAAATCTTTTCTAAGATCGATGTGTCCGCAATGCCTCCTCTCCTGGCTCTCCAGTTCCTCGTTCCGACGCCAGGGACTCACGCCCCCAGATTCCTGCTCTACTGTGGTCATGGCACTCACACATCTGATTTCCCTTTCTAACTCTTTAGATGCTTTATTGACTGAAAGTCAACTCAACTTCATTTATCCTCCCTTTCTCTTTTTAGTACTTTCAGCTTAAAAACAAATAAAGAACTCTTCTTTCCTACAGCTATCCACAGGAAGTGAATATTTTAAAATTTATAATCCAATGTCTGGGTGTGTAGGGAATTATGTTTTTGTAGACTCTCGATGATGAAGCTTTCTGAGAATGCCAATGGGTGTTGCAGATTTTTTTTCTTTTCTCTATTAAAATAGACCCAACTTGAGAAAAATTTGAGGTCTATGGCGGAGAGATACACCTCCACTAAGTGTAAGGCTGAGTGAACTGAACTTTGAACACTCGGAGGAAGTGGTTGAGGGCAGAGCTGCTAAGCACACGGGCTCTGGAACCAGACTTGGGAGTTCAAATTCTGGTTCCCACATTTACTCATCATGTAAACTGGTGCAAGTTACTTCACTTCTCTGTGTCTCCTCTGTAAAACAGGATTCTAATAGCACCTACTTCAAAGGGTTATTCTGAGGATTATAGGTAAAAGATACTTGGAACAACACCTTGAATGTAATACATATTCAGTAAGTATTAGTGGTGCTTGTGTGGTTATAACCATCATTGAAAAGTTCACATCGTGTTAACACCGAAACGAGAAGCATTTGATTCTAAAGGAATATGTTTTAAGGGAAAATAGGCTAGTTATCAAGTTTACTTTATTCCCACATAAAATGAGAAATCTCCTTTCTGTAGAAGGCTCCTACTTATTGCTAAGAAAGTTAGATGTTGTAAAATATATAACAAACATAACGTAGCTCAAAAAGATCCTTTTAAAAAAGCCCCAGATTTTAGTGATGAACAGAAACCGTCACATTACTACCTTGAGGCATTCGCTGAGAGGGAAGCACAATTATATAATCAAGCATAATGAATGCATATTCATTTATTTACACCGCAACTTATTCCAGAAAGGAACAGAGGTTGCTATAATGAGTAAATCATAAGAGAGACATAATGATGAGGAAATCCTCTAATGTAGTAGGCCAGCTCTCGGGGCATGCCAAATATGTTGTGAAAAAATGTTGCAAAGAAATATAAACAAAGACAAATAGAAAACGCTCCTGACTACTGGAACCACATATCCTTTCTTGAAGGATCAAAGTTTTATTTGAATTTTTCTCACCGCTCATTCCCCACAACTCAACCAGTAGCCATGACCTCTTAGTTTCGCCTTTGTAGTATTTCTTGGATTCACACCTTTTCTTTATTTCCATGCCCAATACTTTAGTTCACATTACCTCTTTAATATCAATGGTTTCCTATTCATCTCTTTGCCCCAGTCTCTCCCCTGTGTATCCTCCTTCCCTTCTCTTCTACCACTAAAATTCATCCAATACAATGCTACTGAATTAATTTTTCTAAAGGACATCTCTGGTCTTGTCACTTGCCTGCTAAAAAAACGTCTGTGGCTCCTCATTGCTTTCTATTTTTGATACATTTTATTTGTACCTCCCTTATGTCACTTAGTATTTTCTACCTTATATTATAATAAATTTTGTATACATTTGAGCTTTTCTGCTAGATAGTAAGTTCCTTGACTTATTTCCCCCACAGAATCTAGCATATTATCTTAAGGTATTGATATGGAAAAAATAAATAAGTAAAGCCTCAAGAGAAAATATTATCCTGTCGATATGCATTTCTAACTACAGCAACTCTATCTTTATGATGACACAATTTAACCAGGAAAAGATAGATATACATCATCAAATTAGGAAAATGTAACTAATTCAAGACCTTAATTATAGACTTGCAAGATGGTCACATAATCCCTTTAAACCGAAAAGAACACATTTTCATCTTGTTGCCTGCTATGTAAATTATGCCAACCAAAATATTACTCAAAGTTTAAGGAAAGCCAGTAGAATTAAAAAAAAAAAAGGAATTGTAAATAAAAAACATTTAAAAAGGTAGCATGACACCAGAGATTCTAATGAAAATGATAAACCAGAATGCCCTTACATCTAAGGAAGCAAGCTATTTTGTGAGCTGGGTGCCTTTGAGAAGATTTATAAAGACATGCCCATTGAAAGAGAGTAATTCATTTGCTCATTTATGATTCTGCAGACAAACAGCATTCTTGATAACGTGCATTTAAATATTGGGTGACCCCAGAGTACAATTATATGAAGATGAATTTTTAGCTTGTGTACAATTTGCATTGTAGTATGTTCGGTCTCAGAAGAAAACTCATCCAAGGATTTCAGTGGACGTTAAAAAGAGCTTAGAAAAATAAGCAGTCATTTTAACAACTCAGGTGAGGTAAAGATAACCATTCTCAGTATCTGTCATCATTACAAGGATTATGGTTTGTGTCTTTCCATACAATGGTAATATCATAGCTGCTTCTAGGGGTTATGATTATTGCTGTGTAAATCTCCAAAAGATTTCTCTTTGTGGTATCCTAAGTTTATTGAATTGAATTCGAATGAAAGCAGGAGCTTTATTATACATATTTTTGTATATAAGGTATTTAAAAAAATTTTTTTTTAATGTTTACTTATTTTTGAGAGACAGAGACAGAGCGCAAGCAGGGGAGGGACAGAGAGAGAGGGAAACACAGAATCCGAAGCAGGCTCCAGGCTCTGAGCTGTCAGCACAGAGCCCGATGCAGGGCTCGAACCCACAAGCCATGAGATCGTGACCTGAGCTGAAGTCAGATGCTCAACTGACTGAGCCACCCAGGCACCCTGTATATAAAATATTTTAAAAGCAAACCACCAGGGCGCCTGGGTGACTCAGTCGGTTAAGCGTCTGACTTCGGCTCAGGTCATGATCTCGCAGTTCATGAGTTCAAGCCCCGTGTCGGGTTCTGTCTGACAGCTCAGAGCCTGGAGCCTGTTTCAGATTCTGTGTCTCCCTCTCTCTCTCTGACCCTCCCCGTTCATGCTCTGTCTCTCTCTGTCTCAAAAATAAGTAAACGTTAAAAAAAAAAAAAAAAAAAAAAAAAGCAAACCACCACCATCCTTGAGTGTGGGCTGAACTTACTGATTTGCTTACAAAGACTAGAGAGTATGGGAAGAGGGAAAATGGTAACTTTATAATGGAGAAACTTGGCAAATACCACATGAACCAAGTGATGAAAGTTAACATTTCCAGTGATGTGTGAATGTCATGTTCATCCCGATGTTCTGAAGAATACTTCACCTCTGTTGGATTCATTCCAAAACCCCATAACCCCAGTTTGATCATAAGAAAACCATCAGACAAACCCAATCTGAAGGACCTTCTACAAAATACCTGGCCAACAGTCCTAAAATCTGTCAAGGTCATGAAAAACAAGCAAAGACTGAGAAATTGTGACAACTGGAGGAGACTAAGGACGAGTAACAACTAAGTGCGATGCGGGAAATTGGATTGGATCCTGAATCTGATAGAGGATGTTAATGGAAAAATTGGTGAGATCCACATAAAATCTGGAGTTCAGTTAGTAGCAATGTGCCCATGCTGGTTTCTTAGATCAAACAAATGTATCATGGGGATGGGAAATGTTAGCAAAAGGGGAACCTGGGTGAAGAGTATGGGAACTCTGTGTAGTACCTTTGCAATTTTCTGGAAATCTAACATGTTTGCAGAATGAAAACTTTATTTAAAAAACCTTAGTGTTTCTGCCTCTGACACACAGCAGACACATAGCCACACTGTATGTTGTTGACGCCTAGATTAATTCGTATTATCATTCCAGGAGTGCTTGGTTAACAATGCTGTTCAGTGAAATGGACAGGAAAATGTACAGGAGAAAGCAGTTTAAAGACAGCATAGGAAAGCTTGAAGAAAATCAAAAGCTTTAGAAACAATATATAATTAAAAAAAATTTTTTTTAAAGAAGGTATTGTACTTTTTACAGACGGCCAAGGTAATAGAAAACTCACTTCCATTGTATTGTGATTCCATTCAAGTACAAGTAATCTCTATGTTTATGCTTTTCTCAGGAAAGCTTTTGTCCTCTTATCTCCAGAGTTCTAAGCTACCATTACCCTCTGGGGAGAGCTATGTTTTGACAGGTTGTGTGTAACAAGGTTGCACCCTATATGCACCCTCTGAGAGAATATCTGAGGATTCCAAGTTTTTCTTTCCTTTTTTTTCCCTTTTTTTTTCTTGTTTTTCTTTTTTAGTAGTATTTGGCTGCTGACTTCTTTTAAATGTGAACAAAGGGAGATGCCATTTTAAAAACTGATCTAATCCTAAAACTGAAGACCAGCAAACCAGATTACAGAGTTCTCTACCCCATCTTTGTTTCCTCAGTGGCAGATTGTCCTTACTGAATATTCATGATGGCCATGACTAGTGTTCTTAAATATTTACAAGAATATAATTGTATTAGTGCCTTTGGGAGGCTGGTTCGTGTTCTGACCGTGAAATTTCTCCTCAATAAATCTTATTAATACAATAAGCAAGTTTTGCTCATTATTACCAGTTTACCTTTTACCTCTATTCTTTTTTTTTTTTTTTTAAGTAGGCTCCACACTCAGCATGGAGCCTAACGAGGGTCCTGAACTCACAACCCTGAGATCAAGACCTGAGCTGAAATCAAGAGTCAGATGCCCAACCAACTGAGCCACCCAGGTGCCCCTTAAGACTACTCTTCATAGATTTTAATCTTTGTTGTATCATACATTTGCAAACCCTGATATATCACTGATTAACCTGTATTTTCCTTCCACAGGGAAAATTCCAAGAACTGCATTTTCTGCATTTGTGTCTAGATCAATGCCTTTGTGTCAGATCCATTATGGAAAGATTCATTCATCACCGTGCTGCGATGATTACAGATATCTCCTGGAATTTGTTCTCATAGAGTTTGCCATTAGGTAGAATGCTGCATGTACCGCCTAATTTTCCTGTGGATTCCAGTAACAAACATTACATGATTTTCCGTATAAAGGTAGAATGAAGGAACATGGTCTCTGTGGACTAGGAAGAGCCAAGACAATGAGAAACAAGTACAGAATGGCCAGGATTTGATGGAGTCTGACCCCTGATGAGCAGATGGTACAGAAAGATTGGCCAGTTGTTTTCCCAAGGTTTTCCTCCTGTCTGATGCTTCCTGATCCTCAAGCATAATGGGGCCTTGGTGGGAGGGAGCGATGACTCCTTCAGAGCTAGGCTGCATTCAAAGGCTGACCTCAAAGACATGAATTCCTTGGCATGACTGGCTCTGTTCTTTGGGATGGGCTCTAGAACCTTGCTGTGCTTAGCACAGGAAACGGCAGTGTTTACATTGTTGAGGCATATAAAGAAAGAACTCCATGCATTTTACAGTTCAGCTACCGAGATGTCAAGTAGTTGCTCTCTCCAACAAGATATGCATGCTTTTCCTTACATTAAAATACATTTGTGTCACTGAAGGAGCGGCTTTCCACCTAGATAGCTTTCCTGACATCAAGAACGTTTCTGCTTCTAAGAGTTTGCCTCACTATGAAGCTCATATCCCTTGATCTTCATGGGTTCCATGTTTTTCCGGAGACTAGTCTCCTTTTGCTTGATTTTATGGGTAACTTTGCATAAATGTGTGCTTACTTTTTTCTGCCCTGGCTATGCATGTGTTAAGGAAGTCCACCAAAATGGAAGCTACCAAGAGTGGGGACAATTTCTTACAAATATTTGTATCTCCAAGAGTCTAACACGGTGCTTGATGCATAAAATATATTTCATTCCTGCATCCAAAAGATGCAGAAAAGCATTTTCTTATCCCTTTCTTTCTACTGGTGTGTGTGGCTATAGCATGCATCAGAACTCAGGGTTTGTAATCTTTGGAGGACCCTGCGATGTCAAGTGTTGCCGCATGGTTAATAGGTTCTGGGGAGCTGTGAGCAGACTTACCAAATTTCTTTCCTGTTGGCTTGACATGGGTTCTCACAAATGACCTGATTCTACAGCACATATCTATTACCTCTTGGTGTCTGTTATCCACTGACCTATTTCTCTGGAGGCCACTTCTTTTCTAACTTCTCAAGTGGTTGAGGTGTTTAGTTGCTTCTATTTCTGAACCTCATTTGTGGAGAAGTAGAGCAAGTTAGAAAACCTATAGCAGCTTTTAGCGAGTTGAAAGGAGTAGACAGATAGATAAAAAATAAGAACTCCGAGGAAGGGATTCAACAAAGGTAGGACCCAAATGAGCCCAAACTGTGAGTCAACCATCAGCTCCTGTCTACCATCGGCCTCCAGAGGAGGCACTTGTGTAGACACAAAGAAGCCATTTGGAGCCTTGAGACTGGCTGGTTGTAAACTCCTATGTTAACTAAGTTCTGCTACATTAACAGTACCCCTTCCCCAGTTCTAACACATCCTTTTAATAATCTTAGCTTTGAAGTCTACCTATGCTTCCTTAGTGTGGAGCACACCCACCTCCCCATTTCTGCCTCCTCCTACTGAATCATCATTTCCCACTCAGCGCTGTCTCCACCCAGGTTCCCTTCACTCACCCCCTTTCCCTCACCCCCAACACCTTTTACTGTTTTTTGTTTTGCTTTGTTTGCAACCGACATTATTTTGTAAAAAATCTACATATGAACACTGCTCCTTTTTCTCTCTCCTGTTGACTCACTGGGCTGGGAGAAGGAGGTCAGCACACCATGCTCCCCATTTCCTTTCCTAGACTGTTGTTCCTTCAACCTGTGCCTCCAAATTTCTATTAATGATCCCCACCGTGCTTGGTATTTCAAAAACTCAAAAGCAACATCTTTTCTATATCAGTCTTATGGGTTATGTTTCTATATGTCATATTCTTTCCCACTGCTACCACAAACACTCAGAAACTCTTTTCTGTGCCCCAAATATTTTTTAAAGTTTATTTATTTATTGAGAGAGACAGAGACAGAGAGAGACAGAGACAGAGAACATGAGCAGGGGCGGGGTAGAAAGAGGGAGAGAGAGAGAATCCCAAGCAAGCTCCCCATTGTTAGCGCAGAACCTGGCGCAGGGCTCAAATTCATGAACAAAGAGATCATGACCTGAGCCGGAATCAGGAGTCAGACACCTAACCAGCTGAACCACCAAGGCACCCTTGCCCCAACTATTTTTTTTAGTGTTTATTTATTTTTGAGAGAGAGAGAGAGAGAGAGAGAGAGAGCAGGGAAGGGGCAGAGAGAGAGGGAGACACAGAATCCGAAGCAGGCTCCAGGCTCTGAGCTATCACCACAGAGCCCGACACAGGGCTCGAACTCATGAACTATGGAGATCGCGACCTGAGCCGAAGTTGGACACTTAACCGACTGAGGCACCCAGGTGCCCCTCTCAACTATTTTTATGACATTACAACTAGTCACTTGTTGCCACTCCTTCTCCCACTTTTAACCAGTGTCCACATACTGCTTATTTAAAAAGTCAATTCTGGGGCGCCTGGGTGGCGCAGTCGGTTAAGCGTCCGACTTCAGCCAGGTCACGATCTCGCGGTCCGTGAGTTCGAGCCCCGCGTCAGGCTCTGGGCTGATGGCTCGGAGCCTGGAGCCTGTTTCCGATTCTGTGTCTCCCTCTCTCTCTGCCCCTCCCCCGTTCATGCTCTGTCTCTCTCTGTCCCAAAAAAAATTAAAAAAAAAAAAATGTAAAAAAAATAAAAAATAAAAAAAAAATAAAAAGTCAATTCTGATGTAGTCAAAGAAGAAGGAGGAGGAGGAAGAAAAAGAGGAGGAAGGGGAGAAGGAGGAATAATCAAGAGTTTCTTTGCTTATTGGAGGAAGCTCAAACTCCTCAGTCCGGCATCCAAGGCTTCCTATAATATGGTCCCAACATTTAACTGCAGTCTTACCTTTCAGTGTTCTCCCCTTTAACCAATATGGACTATATACTTTTCCCATCTTGTGGGATTTTCTGGTTTTAATGATGGTGGTAATAGTTTCAATTCATAGAGCACTACACTGAGGCTTCGGATTAAAGCACTTTACTCCATTTTAAAGCACTCCATCAACTCAACAACAGTGTAACAATTAACCCATTTTACCAGATGAAAACATTAGAGGGAGTTACAGAAATTTCCTAAATCACACAGCTAGAAAGTGGCAGATACAGATTTGAACCCTGTCCATCTGTCTCCACAACCCAGGCTCTTTCCATTGTTTGAAGTATACTGCTCTTTACTTATAATAATCCTTCTCATTCTCCAAAAACCATCTCAGATGCATTTTCCTTCACAAAGCCATTTTTTTAATCCCTCTGACCAAATGGGCTCATCCCTCCTGTGCACCCTCACAGTTCTTGAATTGAATCTCTTTTGTGCCACAAACTATTTTGTCTTAACATAAAGTTGTATACATGTTTTGCTTAGCCTTCCTAAAAGTCATATTGATGATGAGATATATTGGGGGCCCTACTGGAGCTTGCATAGCGTGTGTTACTTATTGCCTTTTATATTCCTTTTGAACATAGCAGGCTTTTATTATACAGGGCTTTTGCACTGAGTCAGTATGTATGTATACACGTCCGTATCCATGTACGCATGTATCCATTTCTGGGCTATTTTTATGGAGGAGTGTGACAGAATGCTTTTAATAAACTGTTTATTTACCTCTCTAAGTATAATGACAGGGTCCGTGTCATCAGCTTTTTTTTTTTTTTAAGTTCTACTTCTTCTGGAATCTGATGTGAAGACAGCTTGTTTTTCATTCAACAGCACTGGGAACAAGCTGGGAGTGAGGGATGAGAGGTGAAAGTGACAGTCAGTGGCAGAATCAGGATTGAAGTCTAGATATACTTGATGCAAATGCCATAGTTCTTAATCAATAGTCTAGACTGTCACAAAGCAATTGCCTGGCCATTATGTTGCTTACAAATACAGTCATGCTTTTTGACAATACACTCTGGCCATTGGGATTAGAGCTGGTGTTTCTCCCCACACAATTTAGCTGCCCATGGGTAATTTAGGATGAGGGTTCTTCGTTCTTGTTTTGTTTTGGATGTAGAGGAAGTGCCCTACTCCTTGTCCAAGGGGAACCTCTTTTAACCGTGCTTTAGATTCCATCCCAACAGTTGACTTTGTTATTTGCCATTTTTTCCTATTACATTTCAGAAGGCAACTTCAAGTTTGGGAGTAACGCTCTTGTATCTTCTATTCATATACACTGAGGTTAAGTGTAACTTAGAGAACAGAGAGTAATATTTAACTGCCTGCATGTTCTGTCTTTGCCCAGCATTCTCTGAAACAGAGATGGACCCAGTTTGCAATCCAGTATGGTGCATATGGGAGGGAAAAGTCAAATTTAACCTGCATGTATGATAGCAAGTCTATTAAAAAGGACCTTGTAGTAGGTCTTCATTGCCTTCAAAATAGCATGCGAGTTTCTCCAAAAGGTGCTTAATAAGCATAAAAGGGTCCTTCTTTACCATTCTAGCATCTTGACCTGAGCCAAAGTCAGATGCTTAACCGACTGAGCCACCCAGGCGCCCGGAGAGTGAACTCTTTTCTAAAATGAGGCCGTCAACTCTGTATCTTTTAAGTCTGGATATTATTCCCCATGACCTTACTATTCCCTGAAGGATTTGAATGACTGAATTATAGTAGTTTAGTAGCATCCACGTTATTAAAATATTTGGGCAACTGTCAGATTTCTTTTATCATATGCATACTTTGCATCTGGATATTTTATTTGCACAGGGATTATTCTTCTGGGAAATAATATAGACATTCCTGGTGAATAAACCATCAAAAGAGATGGATCAGCTTAAAATTAATCTGAGAAACTAAATATAACTGAGTGGAAAGAAATAATGCTCACTGTTCTTCAGAGGGAAAGCACACACTATATTTTTTTCTGTAATCAATTGCAAATTTACATTTCATAACTCTGGTTGTTGTTTAATCAAAAATGATTATCTTCCTTGATTAGGAGTATTTTTTAAGGAAAAGGAATTGCTAATTAGTTTGCTAGCACTCTGTTGAAGGTGTCTGCAATTAAATTGAGGAGGCAAAGAAAGCTGCAGATGATTCCAATGCTGAAATTAGTCACCAAATATTGAAGGAGTTCCTCGTTGAAAGTATGGGAAGTTTTAAACTTCTTAAAAACACAAAAACTCAACTACCTAAAAAGCTATTCTTGCAGGAAAAAAATCTGCAGATTCTTGGTTGAGACTAAAGAGACTGAATATTTGACATTTTTATTGTATCTGCAACCTAAAAAAGGAAAGCAAATTGCTGGTGTGTAGTTAGGTACATTTAAATAAAATCATGGTATCTGACCATTCTGAAGTTGCTTATTCTCTTCACTAATATGGCGCCGACCATGCGTAACAGCTACTTCTGATTAGGTCACTTAAGGCTGCTACATGGGTCTCCCCAAAGCTGTAAGTTTCACACATCGCATGACTTTTATTTCTGTTTCTCTTTTCACCTGGAGACAATGCCAGGGGAGTAATCTGAAATGATGCATTGGTTTCTTGGCCAATAACATTTGAAGACCTTTGCTTCTTAGAAAATCAAATTGCCTAAAATTAATCTTTTCCATCTTAACCATCGTTAAGTGTAGAGTTCAAGGGTGTTAACCATATTCATATTGTTGTGCAACAGATATCCAGAACTTTTTCTTCTCGCCAAACTGAAACCCTGTACCTAATGGAACAACAGTGCCCCACGTCCACCCCTCCCCCACTCCCCAGCCCTGGCAACTACCATTCTAGTTTCTGGGTTTTCCCCCCAGTTAAAAAAAATTGTAGGGGCGCCTGGGTGGCTCAGTGGGTTAAGCCTCCGACTTCAGCTCAGGTCACGATCTCGCGGTCCGCGGTTCGAGCCCCGCGTCGGGCTCTAGGCTGATGGCTCAGAGCCTGGAGCCTGCTTCCGATTCTGTGTTTCCCTCTCTCTCTGCCCCTCCCCCGTTCATGCTGTGTCTCTCTCTGTCTGAAAAATAAATAAACGTTAAAAAAAAAATTAAGAAAAAATTAAAAAAAAAATTGTAGCAAAATACACATAACATCAAATTTACCATCTTAATCACGTTTAAGTGTACAGTTCAATGGTATTAAATGCTTTCATAAATGCTTTCATTAAACGCTTTCCATCACCACCATCCATTGCCAGAACTCTTTTCATTTGGTAAAACTGAAACTCTGTACCTGCTGAATAACTCCCCAGTCTCCCCTCTGCTCAGCCCCTGGCAACCACCATTCTACTTTATGTTTCTATGATTTTGACTATTTAAGCATGTCGCAGAAGTGGAATCATACAGGATTTGTCTTTTTGTGACTGGCTTGGTTCACTTAACATAATGTCCTCAACAGCTACATGCAAAAGAATGAAACTGGCCCACGTTCCTACACCGTACACAAAAATAAACTCAAAATGGAATTATAATAAAAATAAATGTGAGACCTGAAACCATAAAGCTCCTAAAAGAAAAGAGGCAGTAATCTCTTTGACACTGGCCTTAGCAACATATTTATGGATATGTCTCCTCAGGCAAGGGAAACAAAAATAAAAGTAAACTATTGGGACTACATCAAAATAAAAAGCTTTTGCACCGAGAAGGAAACCATCAACAAAACAAAAAGGCAACCTTCTGAATGGGAGAAGATATTTGCAAATGAAATACTTGATAAAGGGTTAATACCCAAAATATAAAAAGAACTCATACAATTCATTTCCAAAAATACGAACAATCCAATTAAAACATAGAGGACTTGAATAGATATCTTTCCAAAGAACATATACAGATGGCCAGCAGGCACACGGAAAGATGCTCAACATCACTAATCATGAGGGAAATGCAAATCAAAACCACATTGAGATATCACCTCACACCAGTCAGAACGGCTGGTAAAGACAAAAAACAACACATATGGGTGAGGATGTAAAGAAAAGGAACCTTTGTACACTGTTGGTGGGAATGCAAATTGGTACAAGCAATATGGAGTTTCTCAAAAAATTAAAAATAGAAATACCATATGATCCAGTAACTCTACTACTGGATATTTACCCAAAGAAAATAAAAACACTAATCCAAAAAGATCTATGTTCCTTTATATCTATTGCAGCATTGTTTACGATAGCCAACATGTGGAAACAACCCAAGTGTCCATCATAGACGAAAAGTTAAATAAGATATGTATAAACAATGGATTATTACTCTGCCATAAAAAAAATGAAATCTTGCCATTTGCAACAACATGGATGGACCTAGAAGCTATTATGCCAAGTGAAATGTCAGACAAAGAAAGTCAAACACCATATAATTTCACTTATATATGGAATCTAAAAAAACCAAAAGAAATGAACAAACACATTCACACAGGCTTTTAAACCAGAGAACAAATTGATGGTTCAGAGAAGGGGAGGTGGAATGGGCAAAACAGATGAAGGAGATTAAGAAGAATAAACTTCCAGTTCTAAAACAGTAAGTCACAGAGATGACAAATACAGCACAGGGAATATAGTCAATAATATTGTAATAACTTTGTATGGTGGCAGATAGTAACTACACTTAGGGTGAACACTGAGTAATACACAGAATTGTCGAATCAATATATTATACACCTGAAACTGATAGAACATTGTATGTCAATTCTACTTCAATAATAAATTATACACACACACACACGTCAAGATTCATTCATGTTGTAGCATATTGCAAAATTTCTTTCCTTTACAAGGCTGAATACTATTCCTTTGTGTGTATATATTACATTTTGTTTATCTATTCAGACATTGATGGACACCTGGGCTGCTTCTACCTCTTGGCTGTTGTGAGTAATGCTGCAGTGAACATGGGTGGACACATCTCCCCTTCAAGATTCAGTTTTCCATTCTTTTGGATATATACCCAGAAGTGGAATTGCTGGATCATATGGTAGTTCAGTTTTTAATTTTTTGAGGAACTGTTTTCCACAATGTCTGTACCATTTTACACCCCCGCCAACAGTGCTTCTGAGTTCCAATTTCTCTACCTCCTCACCAACATTTGTTTTCTTGTTTTGATACTAACCATCGTAATGAGTGTGAGGTAGTATCTCATTGTAGTTTTGATGTGCATTTCCTTCACATCAGTAATGTTGAGCATCTTTTCGTGTGCTTACTGGCCACCTATATATCTTCTTCAGAGAAATGTCTACTCAAATCATTAGCCCATTTTTAAATTGGGTTGTTTGTTTTCTTGTTGAAGTCCAATTTATATATTTTTGTCTTTTTATTGCCTGTGTCTTTGGTGTCATATCCAAGAAACCATTGCCAAATCCAATCGTGTGAAGCTTTCTTCGTATGTTTTCTTCTAGTAGTTTTACAGTTTTAGGCCTTATATTTAAGTCTTTTATCTATTTTGAGTTAATTTTTGTATATGATGTAAAGTCAGGGTCCAACTTCATTCTTTTGCATGTGGATATCCAAGCTTTCCCAACTCCATTTGTTGAAGAGACTATCTTTTTCCCAGCGCAGCCTTGGCAACTTTGCTCAAGATCCTCTGACCATATACATAATGGTTTATTTGGGGGATCTCTATTCTGCTTCCTTGGTCCATATGTCTGGGTTTATGCCAGTACCATAATGTTTGTATTAATGTCATTTTGTAATATGTTTTGAAATCAGGAAGTATGAGTCCTTCAGCTCTCTTTTTCTTTCTCAAGATTGTTTCAGCTACAGTAGTGCCTTTTAAAAGTGTGCAATGTTAGGCTATATTAAGGACAGTATGGCATCCAAATGTTGGAAAATAAGAGTCTACTCTCTTCTGAGCTTATCATACCACATTTACAACAGCTCACTGTGTTAAATTCTGTCTCCACATTCTATGAGAAACGTTGTGTTCTTTTTATAAAGTAACTAGAAAGGAAAAGGGCAGAAATTATTTCATATAAATAACACCTGAAGTAATATGAAATATTTAAACTAAAAAAGAGAAAGCAAAGGAAACCACTATAGCCATCTTTAACTATTCATTTTAACATTTATTCATTAATTCGTTTAAAAAATATTCAGTGAATTCCTACTATGTACCCGGCATTCTGACTTCTGGCTCATGTCTGGTATTTTGCCTGTCTCCTCCATCCTTACTTCCAATGGAGGTAGACCAACAATCCTATGGAATAGGAAAGGAAACTAACTCATCTATAAGTCTGGAATGAATGCTTATGAGTGGATCTTATCCTGCAATTAAAAATGCCACATTAATGCTTTTGTCTTGGCTTAGCCTAAAAATTAAGCAATGTATTGGTCTACAGATGCAACACAACCCATATCAAAACCCTTGCTAGGTTTCAAAAGACACCATTAAGACAAGGAAAGACAAGCCACAGATTTGGACAAAATGTTTGCAAAACTCATATCCGATAAAGGACTTGTATCCAGGATATACAAAGAATGTTTACAACTCAATAATAAAAAGACAAACAACCCACCAAAAATTGGTCAAGAGCAACTATTCAAGTTGTCCCATCTGAGAAGTGGGAAGTGGATATAAATCCCTATAGCTGTGATGTGGGAATAGCATAGTAGCAGCTGGAATACTATCTGAGCATCTTGTGTGTTATCTTACATTTTTAAATGTTTTAGAGGACATGATTTTTAATGGAATGGCCTTTTGTTGTTTTATGATCCCTTAGAAGGATCTGCCTGTTTTTAACTTCATAAGGACTTATAATAAAATGTGTTTTCTTTAAAAGAAATTCAGCACAGAAGATATATGAATAGTTAATAAGCACATGAAAAGATGTTTAACATCATTTGTCATTAGGGAAAAGCAAATTAAAATCACAATGAGATAGTATTTTATATCAACTGTAATGGCTATAACAAAAAAGATATGTACTGTATACACACACACACACACACACACACATATATATATATAGAGAGAGAGAGAGAGAGAGATAAACATATAGGTAGATGAATATATATTTATAATAAATAAATATACATATATAATATATAAGAAAGACAACAACTAATGTTGGAAAGACAGAAATCTTCATACACTGCTAACAGGAATATAAAATGGTACAGCCACTTTACAAAGTAGTGTGGCAATATCTTAAAAATCTAAACATAAATTTACTATATGGATTAACAATTACATTCTTAGGCATCTACCCAAGAGAGATGAAACCATATATCTACACACAGACTGGTCTATGATTATGTTCTCAGCAGCATTATTCAAAAGAGTCAAAAATTGGAAAAAATCTAAATGCCCATCAATTGGTGAATGGATGTATAAATTGTGGTATATCCACAAAAGAGAATAGTAGTCAGCAATAAAAAAGGAACGAACTACAGACATATGCTTCCACATGGATGCACCTCGAAAATGCTATTCTCACCAAAAAAAAAAAAAAAAAAAAAAAGAAAAAAGAAAAAAAGAAAAAGCCAGGCACAAAGACTATACACTGTATTATTCCATCTATATGAAATATTCAGAAAGGACAAAGCTATACAGACAAAAAGTAGATTAGTGATTACTTGGAGCAGGAGTGAGGAGGAACCAGATTAACAGTAAGTTTGCATACGAGATCTCATTGGGGTAATAGTGTTCTAAAATTGACTCATAGTGATGGTTGCACAACTTTAAAAATCATCAAATGGGACATTTGAAAAGGGTGAATTTTATAATATGCAAAAACATGCCTAAACAATGTTGACAAAAATATATTTGGATTAAAAAAAGATCTCTGGCTTTTTTTTTTTTTTTTGCAGAAATTGACAAACTGACCCCAAATTTATATGGAAATGCAATGACTCAGAATAGCCAAGATAATCTTGACAAAGAAGAACTAAGCTGGAGAATTTACACATCCCAACTTAAAACATATTACAAAGCTACAGTAATCAAGATTGTGTGGTACTTCCATAAAGATAAATATAAAGATCAATGGCATAAAATTGACACCCCGTAAATAAGCCCTTACATTTATGGTCAATTGGGTTTTGACCACTGTGTCAAAAAATAGGAAAAGAATGGTCTTTTCAACAAAATGTACTGGGACAATGGGTATGCACAAGGAAAAATATAAACGTGAACCTCTTCCTCATACCATACACAAAATTTAGCTCAAAATGCACAAAAAATCTAAATGTAAGAGATAAAAATATAAAATCTTTAGGAAGAAAACAAGAAAATCTTTGTGAGCTTGGATTAGGCAAATAATAAAAGAAAAAAATTGATAAATCAGATTTAATCAAAATAAACAACTTTAAAACACACTATCAAGAAAGTGAAAAGATAACCTATGGAGTTGGACAAAGTATTTGCAAATCATATCCAGTAAAGAATATGCATCTATAATATATATAGATCTCTTACAACTCAATAATAATAATAATAATACCCAAATTTAGAAGTGAGCAAAGGATTTGAATAGGCACTTTTCTAAAGAAGATATACAAGTGACTACTAAGCACATGAAAAGGTGATCAATATCATTATTCATTGAGGAAATGCGAATCAAAACCACAGTGAGATACTTCACATTCAGCAGAAATACTATAATCAATAAGACAGACAATGACAAGGGTTGGTGAGGACTGGAGAAATTATGCCCCTAATATGTTGTGGTGTGAATATAAAATAGCTTAGGCACTTTGGGAGACAATTTGGAAGTTTCTCAAAATGTTAAACATAATGTTACCATATAACCATTCCATTGCTAGGTTATCTACCAAGGAAAACTGAAAACAAATGTCCTCACAAAGACTTGTGTGCAAATGTTCATAGCAGCATTATTCACAAGAGTCAAAAGGTGGAAATAACACATATCTCCATCAAGGGTGAATGAATTAAAAAATGGAATTATAGAATATAATTCACCAATAAAAAGGAACAAAGTACGGATACACACTTGAACATGAATAATCTTTATAACATGAGCGAATCTCAAAAATCTCTTCTTCAGTAAAAGACATCAGACACAAAAGAACACATATTATGAGATTCCATTTATATAGAATGTCCCAAAAGGCAAATCAATAGAGACAGAAAGTACATTAGTGATTGCCCACAGCTGGAGGTAGGAATGAGAAGTGACTAAATGGCCATGAGATTCTTTTTATAGTGATGGAAATATTCTAAAATCTGATTGTGGTGATATACTAAAAGTCATTTAATCATACATTTAAATGGATGGATTTTACAGTATGTAAAAAGCTAAAAAAAAATCTGCTCCCGAAAATAATAATTTTAAAAAGCTGTTAGAAATGGAAAGGATCTTAGAGATCACCTCGTCTAAACTTCTCATGTTATAGATGACCTAAATGAGGTCAAGATGGGGTCAGTGATATCCCTGTGGTCCTAAAGGCAGCTATTATCCTAGTAGACTCTAGAACCCAGGCATCTGGAGGTTAGCATACTCATCAAGTTTTTTTCCTTAGGTATACATTCCTTGACCACCCAGACTAGGAGGGTCACCTTTTAAGATGATCCCACAGCACTGTGTACGTTTCCCTTATGGTCTTTAGTACAGATTATCATTGTCCTTTGACAAGCAGACAACTCCATGAGAGGACAATTCTCCTTTGCTTTTGCTCACCATTTCATCCCTTGTTCCTAGCACAGAGTGCAGAAGTGATGGGGGCTCTCAATAAATATTTGTTGAATTAATGAACAGATACATAAACAGAAGGACCTGAAGCCCAAACATTCCCCATAATCTTTGTGAAGTAATGCCTCAAGAGGAACCTTCCTTTGACAAAGACACATTATCCACTTGTAGCAAGGTGAAACCGAATACTTTATTGGATTTAAAAATAAGAATAGCTTCTTTAGATTGCAAAAAGGGGCCATTACAGAGGAAAAAAACCTACTTGGCTTTGGCCAACTGTAGGGAAAGAAGGAGAGAACTCTGGTGATGCTCTCCTCTAAGACAACAGGAGCTTGAAAAAGCTATAGACTCGGGACAGCTAATGTAAGAACTTCGGAGGCTTTGCAACTATTTGGTTCCTTACTTTTGATATCTTTGTGAATATGTACTAGGGAGTGGAACATGAATGTGGGGGTGGGGGAGAATCTATCTGCAGTTGGGCAGAAGTTACATACTTTTAAATGCATTTCAATTGTCCCAACAATGATAAGTATCGTGAAAATGACCAAAAAAAAAAAAAAAAATAGCTGAACACAGAACTTCCTATTACAAATATAAGATTCTGATTGATTTCTGCTCCTAACAAAACAATTTGTTGGTCACTGCACTGGCAATGCAATGTTGCAGAGGTCACAGTTTCTGTTCCCAATGAAGTTAGGGGAGAATGGACAAGGAAACTGTTGATTATAACACAGAGTGACAAGTGCTGAATCCATTCAGATCCTCAGGGTGCAAGTAATATAGGCTAATCTGCGGTCTCAGGCCAAAAAAAAAAAAAAAAAAAAGTCTTATGGGAGGATTTGAGACAGTTCATAAAGCTTAAGAAAAAGATGAAGAACCAGGTCCTCCAAACAACAGAAGCTTGAATAGCACCAAGGATCTAGAGGACAGGAAAGAATTGAGAGCCTATTCAAGGCTCCATAGTCGAAACAAATCAGCTCCATCGTTTCCCAACAGTGTATCAATCACTCTCATGCAATGCAGATTCCAGAAGAGTCTGATTGCTCCAGGTGGATCACGTGCCCATCCCTTGGCCAGGGAATGCCCGACAGCTTCACTGACCGTCCCACCAAGACTGCATGCAGCAAGGATGGACAATTCCCCAGAAGGAAAATGAAGTTTTGGTTCTAGACTAAGGGCAGGCGCAAACTACGGACATCCCCACGAGAGGTGCTAGAAGACCCACCAAGCCAGGATCATGACAGCCTAGCCCTAACCAACTTATGGAGGGTTTCACTTAAGTTTCTGGAACAAGTAACATCTCAACAGAGACTTTCGCGGGGGGCGGGGAGGTTCTGTAAAATCCTTCCCATCACATCTGGACAAAAGCAAAATTGGAATGATCAGCTTCTTGAAGCTTAACTTTTGTCTTCTTAAATAAATTCTCAATCTCAGGGTAAGTCAGAAGGAACAGAGATTCTTAAATAAATCAGTATTTGATGATAATAATTAGCAGCTGGACGACTACTCTTTCTGATGCACCCGTTGTGCTCCAGACACCATGAATGACATTATTTCACTTAAACGTGTAAAGAATTGGTGAGGCCGCTCTACGTTCCTCCGAGGTAGAAACTCCAGTTTCTCTTACAAAAGGGAAAGTGTAAGGTTTGGAGTAGTCAGGAAACTTCTCAAAACGCCCACTGTACGTAATGCTACCGATTCAAACCCAGGCTGGTATGACTCCGAAGGCGATGTTTGTAACAAATAGGCACTGAAACCTCCTAACATCTTTGCTACAGAAAAATTAATTATATGTTCTTTTGTTAGTTTGGGTGTTGTTCTAAAGTTCAAGTTAATTTAAGTCGGCCTATTTCTATTTTAGTGGTAATATTGTTAAGGCTATAAAAGACATCTAAACTAAAAAATTCTCAACAAAAATTAATCTTAGGACTCTTGCCTTACACTACATACAAAAATTAAGTCAAAATGGATTAAAGACCTAAGTGTAAGAACTAAAACTATAATAGTCTTAATGGAAAACAGGGGGAAAGTTTCATGACATTGGATTTGGCAAGGATTTCTTAGCTATGACACCAAACTTCAGGCAAAAATCGACAAATGGAACCAAATCAAACTTAGAAACTTCTGTGCATCCAAGGAAACAATCAAAAACCATTATTTCTCCAAAAAAGGAGAAAATATTTACAAATCATATATCTGACTAGGGGTCTATATCCAGAATTTATAAAGAACTCCTACAACTTAACAACAACAAAAAATAAGTAACTTGATTAAAAAATAGTCAAAGGACTTGAATAGACATTTCTCCAAAGAAGATACACAGATGGTCAACAAACAAATGAAAAGATGTTCAATGTCACTAATCATTAGGGAAAGGCAAAGCAAAACCACAATGGAATGCCACCTCACATTTGTTAGGATGGCCACCACCAAAAAACTGGAAAATAACAACTGCTGACAAGGATGTGGAGAAATTGGAGTTTGTACGCACTGTTGTGGAGAACGTAAAATGATACAGCCACGGTGGAAAAAGACAGTATGGTGATTCCTCAAAAAACTAAACGCAGAGTTATCATAAGATACAGCAACGCTAGTTCTGGGCATATATCCAAAAGAACTGAAAACAGAATCTTGAAGAGATATCTGCACAGCCAGGTTTATTGCAGCATTATTCACAACAGCCAAGAGGCAGAAGTAACCCAGGTGTCCATCGCTTGGTAACTAGCTCAACAAAATGTGCTAGATACTTACGGTGGAATATTATTCAGCATTAAAAAAGAAGCAAATCCCGTCACACGCTACAACATGGATGGACCTTGAGGACAGTAAGCCAGTCACACAAAAAAAGACAAAGGCTATGTGATTCCGCTTATGTGAGGTCTCTAAAGTAGTCACGCTCTTGGAAACAGGAGGCAAAATTGTGGTTGCCAGGTGCTGAAGAAAGAGGGGGAAGTGAGGAGTTGTTGTTCAATGGGTACAGAATTTTGGTTTTTGAAACATGAAAAAGTTCTAGGGATCTGTCTCACAGCAATGTACGTATAGCTAACACTACTGTATTGTCCACTTAAAAATGGATAAGATGGTAATTTTATGTGTTGTTTACAATTTTTAAAAAAGTACTGTTGGCTCAGGTTAAGCTTATGGTCACGTGGATTCCCCAGCTCTTAATACACTAGTCACCATTACGTTCAGTCTCTGTCATCCTATCCCTGTGAAATTGATTTTTTTTTTCCAAAACACTTACACAGAGGACTTTGCAATTATTGCTTCAGACTTTCATCATACAGGCTTTAAGTCATCGTTCCAAGTGTAAGATAACTTAGTATCTTGATATCATTGCCTAGTCCCACCAACATGTGTTACTTGAAGCTTTTGTTTAATATGCCCCATATATCTCTGTCCAAGTCACTGAAGACAGGACCTAACAGCCAAGGTGAAGGTCCACAAGTGACCTCTCTTCAAGCACTTTATCTGTGCTTTTTCATTTTAATATACCTATTTAACCAACCAGGTATTTATTCATCAAACAATTATTGGTTAACTACCATGTGTCAGGCATTGTGCTTGGTGCTGGTGATATACATATGAATACCACACACACACACACACACACACACACACACTCACACAGACTCTACTGTTTCTTCGTTCAAGGAGTCCATATTTCTGTACTTTATTAACAAATATACCATAAAAGACTATAAAATGCTTCTCTGAAGTTCAGAAACAGTGACCCCTAATATTAAACATTTACAATGGGAACTGTTATAGCAAAGGTGAAATCTATCTTCTCCTCAAATCTAGGCTGAGCAACTTTTTTCGATGACTGCTATTACAAATTCCTCTGAATACATTTAATTTTGCCTCACATTTTTACAGCCTGGCTTGCCCCAACCTATTTTTAAAATTCTAACCGATCGTTAAACAATTTTTATGCTGAACTTATATATTCAGTAAAGAATTAAAGATTTTGTTTGGCTTGAATATGTATGGTTCATTAAACCCATGGTTTTCATTATAGTAATATTTAGAGGACTAATTATCTCTGAGTAATCAGAGTATTAAGCAATTTAAATGTCATTCCCAGCACAGGTTAGAAGCAAATTTACTTATTAAATTATGAATGTTTTACTTTATACTGGCCACTGAATAATTTAAAAATGAACATGACACTTATTTCAGAGATGAAAAAATAGAAATAATGGCAATAGCTGTGCATCAACTCAGAACAACCTGAACTGAGTTCATTTTCTCAAAAATAAAAAACTTGTTATTTTGGAGTTGCAGTTTCAAACATGATTTTCAAGTCATTTATTTTACAAAAAATTTTCAAAAAGTTAGACTCCGTTTCGAAGCTTAAGGAGCAGTTTAATATAGAAATTAGCAGCTTTTATTTCAAAAAAGGATTTGTTTTCTTAGTTGGAAAATGACAACACAGTATTAGGTTGAACTATATATTGCTATTTTTGTAAGTAAAAAAGTGATTGAAAGTTGGCAATTTCATACAGTTTAAAGAATTTATCACTGTAGATGATTGGTCTTTAAAAATAGAAATTAATTTTAATGGGGCGCCTGAGTGACTCAGTCAGTTGAGTGTCCAACTTCGGCTCAGGTCATGATCTCACGGTCTGTGAGTTTGAACCCTGCGTCGGGCTCTCTGCTGACAGCTCAGAGCCCGGAGCCTGCTTCGGATTCTGTGTCTCCCTCTCTCTCTGTCCCTCCCCTGCTCACACTCTGTCTCTCTCTCTCAAAAATAAACATTAAAAAAAATTTTTTTTAATAGAAATTAATTAAAAAATCATAAATAGAATTTAAAACATTACCCAAGATTTAGAAAAATAAAGAAAAATCCATAATTTCACCACCTGACTATAAACTCTATAATCATTCCTGTACCTTTCCTTCCATTATTTTCTCTTGTGCATGCTTACATGATTGTAGTCCTAGCATACATCAATGTTTGCATACAAAAAACTAAAAACCTTACATCATTTGTATTTTTAAATTTGTGAGATAATCTTCATGTATGTATAACTTTTAATAATCGCATAGTCCACTACTCGAATGTGCTGTAATTTCCTTACTCATTCTCATATTGTTAAACGTTTAGTTTGCTTCCAGTTTTTTGATACTACAAATGGTGTCATGATAAGCATCTTCTGAATTGCTAAGAAAAAGCTGCCTTATGTTTACATAATCCTTTAAAAAAATCTATGTCTCTGTATTTTTCCACTGTTTGGATATTTTTAGTCAAGTAAATTATGATGAGTACTCTTGGTACATCAGGAAATAAAAAGGAGTTCCGTGAGTTTTCCTTGTAATTTACCGTTACCACTCAAAACTGACATCTTTCATAGTTATTAATTCCTAATGACAACATAGTAATAATTTTTGGAGCTCACATTCTACCTCCCAACTTTCCCCTGAGCTTGTAATTAAAATGTCAGAATTCATTCCTGTCCTTGAAAACAATGGTTTGCTTCTGATGACTGACTCAAAACTTTGTTTTATAGATCTTAATTCTCACGTCGTCTATTTAGCTGCAAAATGAATGTTCAAGGTAAGGTACAAAATAATAGTTTAGAATTTAAAATCTGTTCTTGTTAGGTTGACATAGAAAACAAAGCTGTCTTTTTAGCTTCTCTCAACCCCCCCCCTCATTTATTACTTTTTTATTATTTAAAAATTTTTTTAATGTTTATTTGTTTTGAGAAAGACAGAGAATGAGCAGGGGAGGGGCAGAAAGAGAAGGAGAGAGAGAATCCCAAGCTCACTAACTGCGAGATCATGACTTGAACTGAAACCAAGAGTCAGAGTGGCTTAACTGACTGAGCCACCCAGGAGCCTCTCCCCGCCCCCCCCACCCCATTTAAAAATAAAAATTTGAAATGTTGTGTAACCTGGAGTTTAAATTTTTCTATTGAACTATTTGATAAGTTATAGATTCTAAATTTTATTTTATTTTATATAAAAATTTTTTAATGTTTATTTTTGACAGAGACAGAGCATGAGCAGGGTAAGGGCAGAGAGAGATGGAGACACAGAATCTGAAACAGGCTCCAGGCTCTGAGCTGTCAGCACAGAGCCTACCACAGGTCTCGAACCCACAAACCATGGGATCATGACCTGAGCTGAAGTCAGACGATTAACTGACTGAGCCACCCAGGTGCCCCTATTTTATTTTTAAATGTTTATTTATTTTTGAGAGAGAGAGAGAGGGGGAGGGAGGGAGAGAGAGAACATGAGTGGGGGAGAGGCAGAGTGAGAGGGGGACAGAGGATCCAAAGTGGACTCTATACTAACAGCAGAGAGCCCGATGTGGGGATTGAACTCACAAACTGTGAGATCATGACTTGAGCCGCAGTTAGATACTCAACCGACTGAGCCACTCAGGTGCCCCTACAGTTCTTAAATTTTAAAGTGTAATTTTTGTATAAAGAGAACATATTCATTTCATTTTTAACTTAGACTCACACAACATCTTGACCTGGGCCAGGTTTTACATTGTCATATTCAAGAGTAGAAAAGGCTGCTGGCCCACAGTTGTAAATTTGAGACATTCACTGCGGTAACCTATTATCCACCTTTGCGTCTTTCTTCTTCGCCTGTCTGCAGTCATCAAATTACCTGGAGTTCTAGTGCTCAGGATTCATTTAGAGGACTCGTCACCATTATTCCACCTCTATAACAAGTGTTAGGAAGTGGGTGATTTACAGGCCTCTTTGTTTTGATTATTTAATCCAGGATAGTGGAAGTAGAAATACATGTCATTTCTCACTCATTCCCTTTAAGCAGGGTGGTGATACTCAGTAGCCGGCCAAATCTAAGTAGTTAACAAGGATGCAATACCCAGACTTAGGATGAATCATTTTTATTGAGAATGCTCCCATCTACTTTCTGCCTACCACCAAAATTCTATGAGGACGGACCATTCAATCTGACAAATATTTGAGTGTCTTCTCCACATAGGGTAAGATGTGTATCAAGGAAAGCTGTGCCCCTGGTTTTTTACATTTTTCCTGGTCTAATAAAGGGCTAAATTCTTCCAAAACACATCCCGTGACTGAAAATGTTCTGTTAGCAGTTACGCAGCCTTATGAAAAAGCATGGTCTTCTCCAAATTGGACATACTATAAATTGAAGACATTAGTCACAGCTGGAGCGTTTTTTTCCCACTGAAAACACACACTTTAATATGTTTTTTTTTTCCAGGTCGGATTTTAAGTGGTATATTGAAATAATTGGAGAAGAAATACCATATGTAAAAAAAAAAGTTGGACAGATAATATTTTAAAAAGCAATCTACATCAGGAGGAAGAGGAATAGACATGTCATTTGCTCACATTTCAACCCTCAGGCACATACGCATAATTTAAGGAAACTCAACATGACACGGCACTCATTCATACGCTCGGCGTGTAATTATTGACCACTTGTTGTGGGTGTCACACTGGAATCATCTCTGTGGGCGATACAAAGGAAAACTAAGGGCCTATTTTTGCCCTCAAGCACCTTACCTCACCTTTGGGAAGATAAGGCAGCACGGGCGAGCTTAGTAACAGTGCTGACCCTGTCACGTAGACGATAGTGCTTCACGAGTGCGTTGGGAACGTCTTTTGCTAGAGTAGGATCGTCTAGGATTTTGCTAGATGCAGACTGCCAGGGAGGGTCCTCTAGGCTGAGGAGACCATTTAAGAAAAGGTAGGATTGCATAACAAGGTACAAAGGGTGGAAATAGCTTGGCTGAAGTAGAGGGCCATGCCATGGAAAATTAGACTGGAACAGATTTGGGGGGTGGGAAGGCACAGGGAAGGGAACTGACTCTTACTGCTTTCCTCTTATGTGCCAGGCCCTGCATGTATCTTCTTGGATTTTTTTCAAAACTCTATTACTTCCCGGCTTCATAGAGGAGAAACCAGGCTCAGGTGGACGATGTGATTTTTTTCAAGGTCATAAGAGTAGTTGGTGACAGCACCAGGATTCAAACCCAAGTCTGTGCACTCCTTCCTCTATACTAGTTCCTTTAAATTTCTTACAGGGGGACTTGCACTTGGTTTTATGTGAATATGTGCAGGTGACAAGGAAGATGTCACCAGACATGGTGAGTGTTCCTGTGAGTGCCTTAGCCTCTAGTGGCCAGACATCCTAAACATAGATAAAGTAAGTACAAACATGCCCTAACTCCCTTAAGTCACAAAAGTCATGAATTTCCAGTTTATGACAATAGAAAAGTCAGGCTGGAGTTCAAGGGTGCCTGGGTTTTACATGTTACATGACTTAACGTAACATTTTAGTTTAGTTTTATGGAATGTAGTCCTAGTTAAATATTGATCTGAAAAACTTTCAGGTCTTCAACGGAACTGTCCGCCCTAAACTTTATGCCGGTAAGTTTTCCAGAAGAGGGTGGATAATGGATTTTTATTGCTTTGGTCTGATAATTACAGGTATCGCCTGATCTCAGTTACTGAAGACTGGTATTTTGAAACCAGGGGACGACGCAAGTTCACTTTTTTCTAATTAAAAACAAAACCTGACTCTACCGTAACAAGGGAAACAAAACTCCCCTTTTTGTCTGCACCGCTTTCCCATTACTCCGTCATTGTACGTTAGAACAGCTGCAACACATTGCACGTAAATAAGGAATGTGGCACTTAAATACTTGTGGCCACGTGCCATTCATTGTGTGTTTTTATTATTTTCAGCAAATAACACACTGTCTAATGATGAATTTAGCCCGGTTTACAAACTCCAAGTATCTAATTTTTATCTCTCCCCAGCAGATTTCTGCTTTTTCTGAAAAAGAACACATTAGCCTGGCCTTTCTGTGGCCTTCCGGCCTCCTAGAAAAGCCCATTTGCTGGCCCCAGGTGCCTGGGTTTTAGGATGCAGGTCTCACAGTTGGCAAAGTGCAGTTAATGCAGACCAGGGAGAGTGTAGAGACAGTCTCCCCCCACCCCCCAGGAAGATAGTCCCTCCAAAATCCAAACTGGGGTTAACTGGAATAGAGAGTCAGGGGGAAAGTTCTACTCAACTTCTGTCTTACTGTTATGAAAAGGATGGCATTTTTCAGAAGTTATTCTCTTGGCAAAGGAAAGAGAAAATGAAGAAGAGAAAGGGGGGGAAATGTTTCCTAAAAATGTGTTTACCTTTGGGCCCGGCAGGGTTGGATTCCCAGGTGTGCGACCTGTGTGGTCATGCAATGTCCTGCATTCAGAAGGGCCTCATGTTGGTTGAATGCTCTGCTGTCACTGTTTAGAAATTCTTAATAATTAAAACACTTTTTTGTCACATTTATTCATTTTTGAGAGACAGAGCACCAGCAGGGGAGGGGCACAGAGAGAAAGGGAGACACAGAATCTGAAGCAGGCTCCAGGCTCTGAGCTGTCAGCACAGAGCCCCACGTGGGGCTTGAACTCACGAACTGCGAGATCATGACCTGAGCCGAAGTCGGATGCTTAACCGACTGGGGCACCCAAGCGCCCCCTAATAATTTTTGAACTAGGGGCCTGGCCTCACATTTTCACTGTGCGTTAGGCCCCGCAAGTTATGTAGCTGGTCCTGAAGCCTAGTGAAGTAGATGATGAAAAAGATGCTCATTTTGCTCAAAGCAGAAGGCTTAATATCAAGCCGGCTATCAGGGAAAAAAGACAACACTAGGAACCAAAAGAAGTAGAGGGAGAAGTCAACAAATGAAAGCCACAATGATAGAGTGCCTGTTCATGACTAACAGGGATACACACGCAGCTTGTCCTGAAGGGAAAAAGAGAAATGTGGTTGGAAAGAGAAAATGTTTATTTGATACCTCTTCCCACGTGGCTACTTTTTATCCAAATTCTATACTCCTTGTTTATATCCTCTCTGTACCTACCCTGCTCTGTGCTAACGGTCATTTGGACATGTCTGTAGCTTTGTGTAATCCACAGTTGCTACTGATGTCAAAGGCAAAGTATCTTATGTTGATCCTATTGTTAAAAAAGAGACTCCAAATACAGTCACTTGTGCTAAGCCCTTGTCACAAAACCGAGACTTAATACTTAATCTAATTGCAGTTTCAGCCTCTCCCAGGAATGTAATCTTCACCGCTCAGTCTGGAATGGCCTGGTCAGCACCAGTGAGGTAATCCACCTGATAGACTCCTGCCATTCCCCAAGGGAAAGTCATCTTTCCTGAAACAATCAGGGACTTGCTTGTCCCACCTCCTTCTGCCTAGCAAACTCTTCCATTTTGTACAGGTCTTTGGACCTCCTTTCTATCTGCTAGATGGAACGCTGCTCAAGTCACAAATTGCTGAATAGAGCCAAGAAGGTCTTTAAACTTTACTCTGTTGAATTTTGGTTTTTAGCACTATTAAAACCAAGAGTTTTACCATTATTTCTATGTTCTCAAGTGTGAAAATAAATGAAGATTAACTAAATAAAAAAAGCAAAAGCTTTTTATTCTGAGCTTTCTAGAGCCAGGGAGTCAGCCACTGTCACTTGCATGTTGGCAGAAACGCAAAGGCAGGTGGTGGGGTGGGAAGGCTTTAGAGCAGAGAAAAAGAAGGCTTCCGGTATGCTCTGACCAGAGGCTGTTGGCTTAGGGAAGCTGTAGGCAGGCTAACTAGAAAGGGGACATCTAGGGGCGCCTGGGTGGCGCAGTCGGTTAAGCGTCCGACTTCAGCCAGGTCACGATCTTGCGGTCTGTGAGTTCGAGCCCCGCGTCAGGCTCTGGGCTGATGGCTCGGAGCCTGGAGCCTGTTTCCGATTCTGTGTCTCCCTCTCTCTCTGCCCCTCCCCCGTTCATGCTCTGTCTCTCTCTGTCCCAAAAATAAATAAAAAACGTTGAAAAAAAAAATTAAAAAAAAAAAAAAAAAAAGAAAGGGGACATCTATTGGTTTGGGGTACTTATTTGGCTTTCTCTTGATAGAGTCCTATATTAGAAGTAGAAACAAAACGTAGGGAAGCTGCCAGTCATTAATCATGTCCTGACCATTTGGAGCCAGTTGTTACAGAAGTTATTATTTGGCATCCTGGATTGTTACTAGAGATAGCAATCTGGCGTCCTGTGGGTATGACTTACAACAGGCTGGATTCTTGGGTGGTTTATTGTAGATAAGGAGCTGGTATCCTGTGGGTCAGAGCTCTATCTTTGTATATGGTCTGGCCCTTGTCCTTCCGTATGTTCAGTCTGTCACAAGATACCCCTTAATAACAGGGCTTTATTCGTCTGGTTACAACCAATTCTCTATGTCAGATGATCCCTTCATAACATGTTTTCTTCCCTGCTAGTCTAGGTAACAATCACTTTTCATAATAAATGTGCCAGGTAGAGTATTGTTTATGTAGTCTTACTGAACAGACCTTATTAGTTGATTCATTTGGAGAGTTTACACGTTAGAAGAAACCAACTTGATTTAACGATTCTTTTGTTCTGCTTAAGTGAAAATAATATGTACCCCTTAATTTTTTTCTAAACTGCCACCTTATCTAAGCCTCCATGAAATGATTCCCGACCTTAAAAGAGGAAAAGGGGCAAGTCCGGCATATGTTTGGGATATAATGCTTTTAGCTACCAATCCTTAACAGTAACTGGGCATTACTTCCCCCGTTTGGACCTTGTAGACTAAGAATATGTCTGACAGAGTTTTTGTTACACCATGATTCCACTTGACAGATGTGGATTTCTGGTTGAAGGTGGTTATAATGGTATTTGATGGGTTTTTAAATCTTAGCTGAATTAGTAGAGATCGCCCCTTCTTCGATCAGGTTAAAAAATATCCATAATTCATATTAACTTCATCAATAACATAGATTAAAAGTTCAAGACCTGGATCATGAAATAAAGTTAGTAGAAATCATTGTCGTTACCGAGATTTATTGATAGCATTTAAAAATACGGCGTTAAAATGCTTGATGGAACATATATTTCTCTAAAAACACATATCATTTATAGAATCAAATAGAATCAACTAAAATAGAATGTAAGACATAGTATGTGTAGGACTCCAAAGCTTCTAGCTGCCACACTTACAATTCCTATTCTTGCACCTGTGAGCTCAGCGTTCGCTTTCTTCCCCTGTACTCCTGCCAAAGCCAGCATCCTCGGCCAAGTTCCCACAACTTCACACCTAGGTTGCTGCGACACTCCCTTGCCTCCTTTACCCCAGCCCTTCTGCACAGCTGCCAAGAAGCGTTTCTGCAAACATCCTTTCCATTATGCTCTTCAAGGCCTCAGCAAGGCGGTGGCCTAATAAACAGAATCAACATATGGGATCACTTCGCACATGCCCGGTACTGCGCTGCTGTACAAGCACGTGGGGCTAGCAGGTTGGCTCGACCTTTTTGAGATATAGGAAGTGCTACTGAGAGGGTTAAGCAACCGGCTCAAGATCTCATCACCAGAAAGTGTGGACCAGTGACTTTCTGACCACAAAGTTTAAGCTTTTCTCTTTACCACTTGGGCCTTCTGTGTAGCAGAAGGGGCATCAGACAGGCTTGACCTTGCACTATCTCTACCATCTACTAGCTTAGGTGGCATTGGGCAACTCAGCCTATGTAGACCTCAGGTTTTTTTTCACATATAAAATGTGAGCATTTTTTTTTAAATTTTTTTTTAACGTTTATTTATTTTTGAGACAGAGGGAGACAGAGCATGAATGGGGGAGGGTCAGAGAGAGGGAGACACAGAATCTGAAACAGGCTCCAGGCTCTGAGCTGTCAGCACAGAGCCCGACGCGGGGCTCGAACTCACGGACCGTAAGATCGTGACCTGAGCCGAAGTCGGCCGCTTAACCGACTGAGCCACCCAGGTGCCCCAAAATGTGAGCGTTTTGAGAATTGGATGATGTAGCAGAGCTGGGTTTCAAACCAGGCATTGAACTCTGGAGTCTGTCTCTTAACCCCTCTGCAAGGCAACTGGCATTAAATGCCTAGCACCAAGTCTGGAACGGAGTAAGTACTCAATAAGTGGTGGTTAACTAGCCAAAATACCTCCATAGACCAGTTTTCCAGATTCTCCATCAGTAGATCCTCCTTCCTCCTGCTAACTGCTCAGCCTCTCCATGTACACCTCTCTAATCTTAGCAGCCCAGGAGGCAAGGTTGAAAGAAAAGAGAATATGGCATTAGGGGTCTGAACACCTAGGTACCAGTCTTGGTTCCACCCTATGCACTGTGTCAACACAGCCAAGTATATTTTCTTTGATTCTTGCATTTTTTGTCCATAAAATGGGGATTAGGTATTTCTTGCCTATTTCACAGGGTTATTATGATGGTTACGTGTGTTATTACATATGAAAGCCCTTTAGAAACATACAAGTGTTATTAACCTGTTTACTCTTAGGAAGCTATTGCACTCACGTGTGTGTGTGTGTGTGCGCACGCATAGCGGGAAGGAGGCTACCCAGCCTGGTGGGTCAGAGAAGTCTTCTTGGAGGAGATGATGTCAGAACTGACACTTGAGGAAAGTGGAGTATTAGCAGGTGAAGAGGGTTCCGGACTGAAGCAATGGTATGAACAAAGTCAAAGAGGTGTGAAAGGGCAGTGTGACCTTAGAGAATTTTGAGGACTTATGTATTCTTAGAGCTGGAAGTGACATGGGGACATATAGACAAGGGTCAAGTCAGGGGGACCTTGTAAGGTTACCAAGGAACTTGAACTCATATGGCTCTTGAGCTGTAAGAGCCCTGGAGGGGCTTAAGCAAATGAACCATGTGGTAGGGCAATGTTGTAAGAAGATTACTTTCATGGCAGAGTGCAGGATAAAATGGGAGAAAACAAGAATAAATCTGAGAGAGTGGTCAGGATAAAGGTTTCAGCCAGGGCCAGCAGTGCAGGGGAGAAGGTAAGAAAGGGAGGGGTGATGTCAATAAACATTTAGAAGACAAAACTTTGGTGGCACTTGGTAATAAGTAATTAGTATCCTTGGATAACAAAAATTGACAGGTTTGATGATTGGTTCTTGGAAAAATGCTATAGTCAAATTTTAGAAAATGCCAATGGTATTTAAATTAGAAATTAAACTAGTAGATCAATTTAACAAACTGATCGACTATGAATAAATCATATCGAAGGTATATCACCTCCTTCTTTATAGAACAGTTATTTTTTCTATTATAAGAAATGCTTGTTACAGAAGACCTGGAAAATATAGAATACCAGGGTAGGAAAAAGTTCTGTCCCCAACTAGTAACATTTTATTGTTAGTATTTTTTTCAATTTTTTTCTATTTTTTAATGTGATTGTAATAATTCTATACATTGTATCAAACAGTTGATATATATCAATATATATCAAACTAGATATATATATATATAGATATAGATAGATATAGATAGATATTTTTCTTTTCACATACCTTAAACATGTTTATTTTGTCTGTAAATATCACTTTAAATAATTAGATATTAACTTTCTATCAATGTTCTTTAATTAATATATTATTGGATATTTAAATCATTTCTAATTTGGAAATATTTAAAATAACAGTTTGATTGATACCTTTATATATAAAGCACCTTGCACATGTAGGACAGATTCCCTTTAGTTATATTTCTAAGAAATTGTACAGCATTAAAAGGTATGATTAAGGCTTTTGTTGCATGTTATCAAACACTTTCCAAAAGCACTGTAGCAATTTACAATGCCTCTGGTCATGTAGGGAATTCATTTCACATCTTTTCCTGCATAGAGTGTTATCATTACAAAAATAAAATAAACAAAACCCAAACACTTTGCTAATGCAATTAGTAAAAATGACATCTTACTTTTCTTTGTTCTTAAAAACATGAATAATACATGCATACAAAGAAGCCAAATGGTACAGAAGAGCGTAAAATAAGAAAGCAAAAATCTCCCTCTTTCTGCCAATCCCAAACATCCCTGCTTCCCCAGAGCAACCACTGTAAAAGCTTTATCGTCTATCCCCTTCTGAATTTTTTAAAAAATTCATCTCTGCAAACTAGTACTAGGGACTATTTATACCAGACTGTTCTGGATCTTGAAAACCTTGCCAATGCACATAGCTCTACTCCATGAATATATGATAATGTATTTAACCAGTACCCTATTGATTGACATTTAGGGTGTTTTCAATAGTCCGCTGTTGCAAATAATGCTGCAATGAACATCTTTGAATTAAGATCTTGATAAGCTTTCGTAGAATAAATTTGTAGATGTGGAACTGTAGAAAATTTTAGATCTAAAAGATGTTTAAGGTGATTTAGGATCTCACCAACAATATGCAAATGTCTATTTCCCATACTTGCACTGATAAACCTTGAATTATCAGACATAGTTTCTGTTGATTTGATAGATTAACGAATGTCATTTCAGTGAGCATTCACTCATAAATATTTATTGAGTTCCTACTATGTGCCAGGTCCTGTTTTAGACGCTTGGGATGCATAAATGAACAAAACGAAGATCCCTGACCCTGTGGAGTACCATACATAATAAGCAGAATGCACAAGCAAATGATCCAGTGAGTTAGAAGGTGTTGGGTGCTCCAGCATCTCTGCCTTTGAAATGGGTTGTCATGGCTGCCTTTGTCACAGGGTCACCAGAATGGGTTTTGGGCAGCCACTGCTTTGTAGGCTCCCTGGTTTTGGCTGTAAGCTTGGCACTCAAGTATCTGATTGGCAAAGCCTAGATCACGTGACAGCATCTTGCTGTAAGGACGTCTGGGAAAGTGAGCATATGGAAATTGCAGATTCTGGGATGAATAGCGAGCTCTGTCTCATAAGGTGGGGGATTCCTCAAACACAGAAGCTGAGCAGCCTAAAGGAAGGACATATGTCCACATGCTAGGTGCTTGATTCCCCTTCACAAGTAACCTGGGCAAACCTCAGGGAATAAAGTCCCCCCAAATCAAACTGGACCTGGGCAAGTAGGTACCGAGAGTGGCCAGAGGCAGATTTATGTAATCGGATGGGCAGGTGCAGGCAAAAGCCAAGGTCAAAACTTAAGGAGCATGGTCTGTCATTGGGCCTAAGGGAATAATGCAAAATGTCACAGATGTGAAAGCTACATAGCCCTGGACATTAGGAAATTTAGGGGAAATGCAGAGCTGACCTTCATGTGTAGAAGGGTTGTCATATGGAAGAGTGAGTGTATGTGGGTCATATGTATTTTTGGAAACTGCAGGGGGCAAAGCTACATTCATCATGTATTCAAAAAATATTTAGTGAGAGCCTTATATATACCAGTCACTGGTCTAAGCACTGGGGATAGAATAGTGAACAAAGTTCATAAATTCCTACTAATTTAAAACTGACATGCACTGGGGAAGGAAATGATAAAAAGAACCAGACACACGTATTTATAAGATAATGTCAGATAGTGCTAGTTGCTCTGACATAAAATAACAGAGTTAAAAAAAAAAGAAAAGGGGAAAAAAAGGAAGGAAAAAAAACAGTACAATGGATAAAACAGTGGGAGAAGGCCTTTCTGAGATGGTGACATTTGAGCAGAGACTTGAATGAAGGGAGGGAGCAAGACAACAGATGTCTGGGAGAAGAAATTCCAGGCAGTAATAAAAACAAATGCAAAGGCCCTAGGCTGGGAATGCATAGAGCATATATGAAAGATACTGACAGACTAGTGGAGTCAGAAGTCAATGAGTAGTAGGAAATGAGGTTGGAGACACCATCGTCAACCAGGTATTTAGAGCCTCATAGGCCAAGGTAATGCATCTTGTTTTAAAAACATTTTTTTAAATGTTTATTTGTTATTTTGAGAGAGAGAGAGAGAGAGAGAGAGAGAGAGAGAGAGAGAAAGTTTGAGTGGGGGAGGGGCAGAGAGAGAGGGAGACACAGAATCCGAAGCAGGCTCCAGGCTCTGAGTTGTCGGCACAGAGCTCAATGTGGGGTTTGAACTCACAGACTGTGAGATCATGACCTGAGCTGAAGTCGGATGCTTAACTGACTGAGCCACCCAGAAGCCCCAACATCTTGTTCCAAATGTTATGGGAAAACATCAGAACTCTTTGGGCTGGAGAATGACATGATTTGACTTACATTTGATAGGGATCATTCAAACAGCTTCTGGGTGGAGAATAGATTATAGGAAGGACAAGTATAGAACCCCAGAGACCAATCAGGAGGCTACTGCTGTGGTCCAGGACAGAGACGGTGGTGGTGACAGTGGGTGGGAGTTTCAGAGAGATACAGCGTAGCTCTGTATAAAGAAAACCTCCTGGTATTATAACTATCCAAATATAGAATGCTCTGGGTGCTACAAAAGAGGCTTCTGCATTAGGAGGAGTTAGGTCTAAAGCAGGGGTCAGCAAATCTGGCCAAATCTGGTCCAGGGCCTGTTTTTATGAATAAAGTTTTATTGGAACACATTCACACTCATTATTGTCAATGGCTGCTTTGCCACTATAATAGCAGAGCTGAATAGCTGCAACAAAAACCACATGGCCTGCAAAACCTACAGTATTTACTGTCTAACCCTTTACAGAAAAAGTTTGCTGCTCCTTGGTCTACAGGAACTCCTCAGGTGCTTAATCCCTTCCAGAGTTTCTATGATTCTATATGTAATTGTTTGCTTAACACTTTTTTTTTGTTTATTTATTTACTTTGAGAGAGAGAGAGAGAGAGAGCTGAAGGCGCGGAGAAGGAGGGAATGAGAGAGAGAATCATAAGCAGGTTCTGCACCATCAGTGTGGAGCCCAATGCAGGGCTCAATGTGGGGCTTGAACTCATGAACTGTGGGTCAGATGCTTAACCAACTGAGCCACCCAGGAGCCCCATTCACTTAACACTTTTATGTTGTCTTTGTCTCATCTAGTTAATAAACTCTGCATGGGTATGAAAAATATTTTCTACTTCTCAAATATTTCTTTCTATTACCTAAGTATAAACACTCAGCAGTTTCCTTAAAATATGGTCTTGCTTGGGAGGTCAAGTATAAAACCATCCTACCTTTGTGCAAGAACAAAAAAATGTTCCAACCTCCCAAGGGTAAAACTACGTTTTCCCTCTAGAGAAAAAGTCTATGCCATTGGCAATATCCATGAGGTAGCTCAGTAGTTGCTTAATAAAGTCATCTTGCTAATTTTAAGAAATGATACATGGGATTAAGGACCAAATGTTCGAGGTCTGAACCTTCCCCTGATAATACATCTAGGCCAAGAGTAATGGAAACGAGTAACTCACCAGCCAGAGAGGGTGATCCAGTTCTAGGGCTTCTGAAGATGTAAACAGGCCATGCGTTTGGAGAACTGAAGGAATGCCATGCCTGAGTAGTCGAATACATTTCTTTTAATGAATGAGAAGAATGTTTGCACAAGATACAAACCAACCTTTCTTTTTTTTAAAGTATTTATTTATTTATTTATTTAGAGAAAACGAACGTGGGAGCAGGGTAGGAGCAGAGGGAAAAAGAAAGAGAGGATCACAAGCAGACCCCATGCCCAGCGGGGGGGCCGGACACAGGGCTCGATCTCAGCACCGTGAGATCATGACCTGAGCCGAAAGCAAGAGTCGAACGCTCAACAGACTGGGCCACCCAGACGCCCCCAAGAACAATCTTAATTATCAAGAAAACAAAAACAAAAACAAACAAAGAAAAACACCCCAGCATGAGTTTCATCTCTACCGCGCAAACCTCTGGAATTTGAAACGCAAACCAATCTTTATTTTCTCACACAAGGAATAGGGCTTTGAAAGAACAACAGGTCTGAACAAAAGCAGAAATTCTTCAAAGGAACCTTAACAATAGGTTCAAGATCTTGAAAAGGATGAGAGAACAGGGGGACAAAGGGATGAGCAGTGTTGATACTTATTGGTACTTATGGACAGTCAAAGTCAATGCTGCTGGCTCTCCAGAAGGCAGGCTTGCCTCTCTTCTTTGCCTCCACCAACAGAAACGTCAGATGGACTTCTATTAAGAAGGGTGGGGAACGGGCAAAATGGGTGAAGGGGAGAGGGCGATACAGCTTTCCAGTTATGGAACGAATAAGTCACGGAGATAAAAGGCGTGGCACAAGGAACATAGTGATATTGTAATAGCGTTGTATGGTGACAGATGGTAGCTACACTTAGCAGAAGATACAGGGAAGTTGAATCGCCAAGTTCTACACCTGAAACTAATGCAATGTTGGGTGTCAACTATACGGAAAATTTAAAAAACAAATTTTTAATGTTTATTTATTTTTGAGAGAGGGAGAGAGAAAGACAGAGTGCAAGTGGAGGAGGGGCAGAGAGAGAGGGAGACACAGGATCCAAAGCAGGATCCAGGCTCTGAGCTGTCAGCACAGAACCTGACGCGGGGCTCAAACTCACAGACCGTGAGATCATGACCTGAGCCAAAGTCCAACACTTAACCGATTTAGCCACCCTAAATTTTTTTTTAATGCATCATTAGGACCAATTTGAGGAATACATTTTTAAAAAATTATTTTATTTATTTTGAGAGACAGAAACAGAGAGAACAAGCTGGGGAGGGGCAGAGAGAGAGGGAGACAGAGAGAATCCCAGGCAGGCTCTCCTCTGTCGGCGCGGAGCCTGACGTGGGGCTCGAATTCACAAACCATGATCATGACCTGGGCTGAAATCAAGTCAGATGCTTAACTGACTGAGCCACCCAGGCACCCCAGGAATAGATTTTTTTTTTAATTTAAGTGCTTTAAATCATTTTCAGTTCTCCATCTAATAGACATACCAAAAAATTAACTTAGAGGTAATTATTCAGACAATTCAAACAACAAAAATTCCAAAACCTGCTGTTTTCCATTCTTTGTGTAGATATATTAATGATTATACGAAAACCCTAAAGCAATTGTGTGCCTCTGCAATTGCCTGGGCCCTTCATTTGGGCAGTAGCAATCACTGCAAAATTATCACTTTGCCTTGTATGTTTAGTGATACATTATAGTGACCTCCTTGATTTTAAACAGTTTTGTAGAGTGTTAATAGGACTATTGCATAAAAACTTACTTCTGGAGACTGGCCTTATAAATTCTTCCTAGAGCGCCCTTCTTCAAACATATCTAGGCTCATAGCTATTTGGCATGTGACCATTTATGTATACACACCCATGCTTACTCAGTGCTCATGTATCGCTTGAGGCAGATTAATCTCGCTAACCTCTACAGGCTGCATAGCAAGGGATAATACCAATGCCACCTTATGCCTTTGTACGTAGGAGAGGCAGAGCGCTGGTGAAGGAGTTGTACAACTTCACCAGGCAGCTTGGGACAAGCCTCTGGACATCGCAGAGCTTCTGTTTTTTCCATCTATAAAATGGAAATACTAATATACACAGGTACATCACTAGAACAAATTATTTCAATATCACAATTGTGAATGGACTAGTTATGAATGGATGGCTCAGAGAAGATTATTATCATAAAATACCATGTCTGAGATCAGATCCCAGACTTCCTTGGAATGATTCTATGTCTGGGGAAGAATGTGGTCATTATCAGTTATGATCTTGGTAAGAAAATATTAAGCGTCAGTAATTATGAATGGCAAGATTTCATTACTAATATAAGAGACTCTGCAACAGGTCAGAACCATTCTCTTACAGAAAACTATAATAGCAAACTCCTCTAATTATACCTCTTTTAAAATTTGGGGTTCTAGTGGCCACATTCTCTAAATTCCAAGTCAGGATATATAATTTGACCTAGGATTTTTGTCCTGTGACCAAGTGTAAGAGACATTGTGTGAGATACATTTTGGGCACCAAATTTACTGGAATTTCTGGGACTTTTTTTTCTTCCATGGGAAAGAATCAGAATATTTTAAATCTAGAAAGTCCCTGATAATCAAGGATTTATGGACATGATACTCAGAAACAGTCCACAAATACCCAATTTTGAGAGGTAGGGTTCAACGTTATTTTTATTTTTTATTTTTTTAATGTTTATTTATATTTGAGAAAGAGACACACAGAGCACAGAGCAGGGGAGGGGCAGAGAGAGAGGGAGACACAGAATCTGAAGCAGGCTCCAGGCTCTGAGCTGTCAGCACAGAGCACAATGCGGGGTTTGAACCTACGAACGGTGAGATCAGACCTGAGCCGAAGTCGGACGCTTAACCGACTGAGACACCCAGGCTCTAGGGTTCAATTTTAAATACAGAAAAATCAGCTGTATCTAGGTTAATACTAATTTCAATGAGACAGATGTGCTTTCTAGCTAGCAAATTAAATTGCAAAAAAAAAAAAAAAAAAGGCAGTAAAGCAAACACTCCCTTTACCATCAAACGGTTCTCTCAGAATTTCCTTCAAAGTAACCCTTCTGAATCCTGTGACCCAGCAAAGGTATCACTTTCCTTTCTGATTCGCTGCAGTTTCTGGAACAAGGGGGTCTGGGGTGGGAGGTGGAGAGGGCACAGGGAAGGAATTTGAAAAAGTAAGAAGCTTGGTTGGCAAACTACATCTACCGAATATTCTAGAACATGTAATGAGTGGCATTACTGCTTTCCTCAGTTTGTCATAAACTTTGCAAAGTTTGGTTTTGAATAGCATTCGGGCCTATCGGATTTAGGAGGGGTCAAGGTGGGGAGGGGAAAGAGGTGAAAATTATATTTTAGCAAACACATGGAAGGAAAAAGCTACAGTGTTTGCATGCAAAATTTAGTTTCCAAGTAACCAAGGCAAAGAGGAAAATATGATGAGTTATGCAACCTCTTTTTTTCTAGTAGAAGCGAACAGGCCAATTATTCAGGAGAGACAAACCTTTTCTGACACCGAGCTCTGAAAATAATTTGTCACAGAGGTTTTTGTATAAAGGACCTTGAACAATTTAATGGATGATATTTTCCAGTTAGGAGATTTTACATATGTATGAGAGTTGAGCTGTTAGAGAAATGCTCTTTCGTGCCGGATAGGAAAGACAGAACTTTTATCTCTCTCTCACACCAACCCCCCATGAGCAGACACCTCCAGCCTCGTCCACGCACACATGCCTTCAAAGAGTATGTGGCCCACATGGGCATGGCCGCAAAGAAATCACAACTGCATCATCACTCATGGCTCTCCAGCGAGGTGATCGTGCTGTGCCAGCAGCCTGCATCTCGGAAGTGGGATTTGTAGCAGCTGTTTTGTTCTGCTGTCTGTTCTGCCACTCTTCCTTCTATTGGGAAGTTAACAAATAAATAAATAAAAATAAAAGCTCGGGAAGAGAGGTGCTCGTATCATTACTTCTACCCAGCATGGTTTGTGGCTGGAGTCCTTGACCTGAAGGAAAGGTCTGGATCTCCATGCTGTGATCGTAAGGGAGCAGAAGAGTGAACTAAACATGAGATATGCTGGCAGCTATAGACGAAAGTAGTAGGTTCAGTGGGCTCTGGGTGTTATTAAAGCATGACACCTTCACAGAGAGAAAGATTAGGGTGATGGCATAGAGGAATGTGCTTCTCAGAATGCTACCTTCAGTGCTTGACTGCTTATTAAAGACCTATCCAAACAAAGCCCCAACAGGCCACTGAATGGTGCTTTGGTAGACTGACGTTGGGCTGGCTCTTACATTCTGAGATTTCAAAGTTCCTTTGAAGTTAGCATATTAGGAAATCACTTTCCAAATTACACCACTGTAAGCTTTAGATGTTCCCTAAAAGCTCTGGAAATAGAGTTGACTAATTCAGTAATATTTTAAAAGGAGGAGAAAAAAAATCTTTTTTTTTTTTCATGACAAACACAAAAATAGTAACTTTCCATAACTAATGAAAAAAACAGTATGGAAGTCACATGGATTGGCCAAAGTTGTTTTATTTTTCTTCTAAAGATTCATTCTTTTCAGAAGTCCATAATAGTTCTGTTCCCTTAATGTGGCTCTATATCTTAATAGTCTTAATATTAGGGTAATTCTGTAAAATATTAAAATTTGACTTGTCATTAAAGTAGCGGTTATCATCCTGGATTTTGCTAATATCACTTTGGTGACCTTTCTGTCTGAGAGATAGGAAGTCTTCAGTAAGAAGAATTAGTCTTCTGCTTCATCTCAAGATCACCCAGGTTGACTTGAGGACTGGACTGTGTGAGGCCTGGAGGACACAAAGGTGAAGGAACAGTGTTCTGTGCCCAAGTCTCTCAGGGATCAGATCCTGACTCCTACCACCAAATGGGAGTCACCAGCTTTCCACAGGCATGAATGTGGAACCCATACTGAGTTCCTCGAGAAGCCTTCTTTACCACATCAGTGCTTCTTAGAAAAGCTAAAAACAAATCATGCAAAAATAAATAAATAAAGTAAAAACGCATCAGACTCATTAAAGAGTATGTAATAGAAATGCGCTGCTATTTTAAGGTAGCTGTGGCATTTGGTTGCGAATCTAATGACTTTTCGTGTTAGCACATCTGTGTGTATTTATAAGCCCATCTCAGCACAGAAACATGCGTCACAACTGATCCCTGGAAAGGAGTCGAGGTTATGGTGTGGGGGATGAACATGAACTTCAACTACAAGATGAAGCTTCTTAAAAGGTCAGTGGGGTGGAGAATAGTAATTGTTCCAGCTGAGCAACTCTCCACAATGTATTTTTGATGCAATGACTAATTATTGTGATTATTTTCATCAGCCAAGGCTCCTTTAGAGCCAAACATATTCATTTTCTCTTTTCATCCCTAAAAAGTATTTCAAGCCTTGGAGGAATTCTACCTATACTTAGGAAGCATGCTCTTGGATGCCTCCACAAATGGCGAGATACCTTTCCTCCACCCCACTCTTCTGTCTGTGACAAAGTATTTCTCTCTTCTTTGTACCTGCTCTAAAAAGCCAACTGGAGCTTAATGAAAACAGTCAGCACTTGACTTGACAATATCCTCACCCACCCTTCGAGGACTCCTGTCAAATAACTGTGCACACGGCCTTGGCCAGTCAGCTAGCATTTAGTGTAATGAGCTGACATCATTTCAATAGAAAGAAGTGGTAAGTGTGGAAATAGGAGGGTTTTTTCGAAATTATGTTTAGTCCCTGAGAAATTATTGTCCGCAGTTTCATAGTCTTACATCAAATGAGCATTTATCAAAAGAACTTGCAGAAGAGAGTGGTTTGGGAGCTGACACACCCCCAGGGTGTAGGGATAGGAAGAATGAGAGACTCATAGAATCATTAGATATAAAATATCACTCGTTACCCCATCACCAAAATAATTGCTTAAATTCCTATAATTTCTTAGACTTTTCAGTGGGGCTCCACACATACTCGTGTCTGCTCTTTGTCTACCTGGAGGTGATGCACCTATTGAATTTGAAACCAAATGAGGATAGCTGAAAAACATACTACTCAAGACATGACCCCTGAAGAACGGTGTAGTTTTCCAAATTGTGAGCCATCTGCATTACCACAAAGACACACACGAAGATGGAGCCTTCGGGAGCAAAATAAAGAAAAGATGGGGTGTGTGGGGGCTGCTGGGTGGCTCAGTCAGTTGAGCTTCCAACTTCGGCTCAGGTCATGATCTCGCAGTTCGTGAGATTGAGCCCCGTGTCGGTCTCTGTGCTGACAGCTCAGAGCCTGGAGCCTGTTTCGGATTCTGTGTCTTCCTCTCTCTCTGTGCCTCCCCTGCTCGTGCTCTGTCTCTCTCTGTCTCTCAAAAATAAATAAATGTTAAAATAAAATTAAAAGAAGAAAAAAAAAAAAAGAAGAGATCAGGGGCATATCAACCAGATTAGCAGATTCTGTCTCTTTCTATTTCTTCCCCAAATTTTAATTAAGAAGAAGAAGAAAAAAACAAAGCAAACAACTGTCTTGGCCTGTCTGTGTTGTTTGAGCTCATGTTGTGGAATTCATCCACGTTGTTTGAACTCATGGTATTATTGTCTGTTATTCACTCAAGCAAATATGTGATTAATTTTATTTTTCAGGCTTTGAACAAAATCTTTGGCAGTTTAAAATGCCTAATGAGTGAAAGATTTGGGGGACCACCTCTCTTTTCACGTGAATTATTTCGGAGAATAATCATGCACCGGAACCATACTTGGTTTGCCAGAGCCAATGTAAGTACATCTAAACACAATGCGTTCATTTGGGCAACAATTTCAAAATTCAGAACTCCAGAATTTTGTAATGTTGGGACAGAGTGGAAAATCAGTAACTGGAGGATGTTAAGCTATCTGCCTATTCAATAAAAATGTGTGAAACTAGACAGAGAATTTATGAGCACTGATTTCAGAAAGTTTGGCTTAAAATGGCACAGGAACCCACTAATATCTCAGAGACGACTTAAATGTCAACATATTTTACACTGTCTTCACTCATAATAGCTCCCCTTATACTCAAATTATGGCTATTTAATGCTTAACAACTTGTAGTTTTGAAATGTCTTCGGTCTTATCTAGCGATATAACAAGGATCTACCATTATGAGTTTCCTTGCAGGCATTTAGGAAACAAGCCCAAAATAGAGTCTTCATCTTTGAACGCATAGAATGTCTTCATGGAATGGTTATAGTGGTAATTATTTTTATTTATTGTATTTTCCTGAAAGTGCTTTCAATACATATTTCACATTTCATTACTCCACGTCACAGCGTAGCATCATAAACGGAAACACTTATTATATAGCACGAGCGCTAAATATCTCCATAAAATGGGAAGTCTTCTTTAAATTACACTTTGCGAAGAACTATTTTCCTACGTCTCTCTACATACCACCTTGCATAACTCAATTCTTTTTCATTTTAACAGTAATTTGGCTTTTCATAAAACCTTAAAAGTTGGGAAGTCTGTTAGTTGGAAGGGTTGCGTTCAGCTAAACCAGCCGCAGAAAATTTGACCAACGGTGGCTTCAACAAAGAGGGCATTTACTGGGCCCTGACACCTTCTGTCCATCCTCTTTAGCAAATGGCCTTTGTTTTCGTTATCATTGCTGCCCGTCGGGCTTCCCATTTTTGTTGCATGATGGGAGAGAAGGGATGATTGAAGGACAACAGGTGAGAGGTCTTACTGGTAGGCCAGCTGACTCTTTTTTCTTTTTTTGTAGAGCTTTAATTCACATTCCATAAAATTCATCCCTTTAAAGTGTATAAATCAGTAGCTTTTAGTATATTCAGAAGGTTGTGCAATCATTACCATGATCTAATTCTAGAATGTTTCCATCATTTCCAGAAGAAACCTGTACCCATTAGCAGCCAGTACCCACTCCCCACCCCTTCCCCACGCCCCTGGCAACCACTATCCCCTTTCTTTCTCTCTGCCTCTTCTGGACATTTCATATAAATGGAACCGTACGGTATGTGGCCTTTTGCGAATTATGCTTAGCATCATATTTTCAAGGTTCATCCACTGAAGGGAAGTATCAGGACTCCATTCTCACTTATGATCGAATAATATTCCACTGTATGGATATAACAGAGTGATATGTGGACATTTGGGTTGTTTCCATTGTGAGCTATTATGAATAATGCTGCTATGAATATTTTGTGTACAAGTTTTTATGTCAACTCATGGTAACTCTGCGTTTTAGCTTTTTGAAGACTTGCCGAACTGTTTTCCAAAGTGGCTGCACCATTTTACATTCCCAGCAGCAGCGTACAAGGGTTCCAATGAGTCTTTCTCTTTTATTTTTATTTTTCTTAACGTTTTTTATTTATTTTTGAGAGGGAGAGACAGAGTGTGAGCAGGGGAAGAGCAGAGAGAGAGGGAGACACAGAATCTGAAGCAGGCTCCAGGCTCTGAGCTGTCAGCACAGAGCCTGATGCGGGGCTCGAACCCACGAACTGCAAGATCATGACCTGAGCCAAAGTGAGACACTTAACTGACTGAGCCACTCAGGTTCCTCGAGTCTTTCTCTTTTAAAACCTGTCTCAAAAGCCTCCCTCACACCCCCTTTCTGCAAATGTCTCACTGACCAGAACTGGGTCATGTGGCCCTGCCTATCTTCAACTGAGTGTGGGGAATCAGGCATTCCAGCCTCCACTGTAGAGAAGGAAAAGGAAGTTTTCATCTCTGTCTGCTTTGGAAGTGGTCCCGGTCATCTTTTCTGATAGGAAATCCCCTTTTCAAAATCCCCAACAGAGGGGCATCCCGCCTCTGCTTGGGCACTGCTGGTGATGACTCTTATCTCCAAAGGGAGTCCCCACTCCACATTTGAATGGATCTTATTATTAGCCCTGCTTATGTACTGAATAACATATCTGATATTTTCTTTTCAGGAAGAATAAAACAAAGGGAATATGGGAATGGAAGTGAAATAGAGTCATTAATAATGCAAATGTGATGTTCCAACTATTATTGCCTAGCTCACAGGAGGGCTCAGTAATTGTCTCCCCACCCCCAACCCCTACCCCACTCCACCATTCCCTTCTTCCCTCTATAATGGGATGGGTAAGACAATACGTTTTGTTGTTCTGTTAAATTATACATTTCCAGGGCATCAGGGATGGTGTTGTCTAATTGACTTCGGTCCACACCTGCTACAACTTAAAGTGAATGTGAACATTAATGATTTCTTTTCCTATGGAAGAGAGGGAAGACACCACTCACAGACCTCGCCATTGGATTATAAGCATGCTGGGTGCTTAATGAACTGCTGAATAATATAACACTTCTTTAGTTCTTTGGCTGCCTCATGATTAAACGCTATAAATATTTATGATTTATTACTGATGCTTTGGATAGATTAGGCTTTGGAAGGCTCGTGGATCACAGTGATTCTAAAGGAAAATAAGAAAATAAAAACTATATTAAAGCTGTTTATTGACGATGCCGCTCACATGGGTTATGCAATTTTTCAGAAGCTGGTGGAGGCACAGCTATTCAGCAGCAATGCCATTTAAATGGTTTCCTTTATCTTGATAATTTATGTCTCATAAGAATATATTTATAATAAGTGGGGGTTAAAGTTATCACTTTCTACCAAGAACACACTCACCTTTGAAGGTTCTGGTTACACCGCGAGAACAAAGACTCAGCGTTATGTTGACTGCAAGTGTGTGCCAGCCAGGGACCGATTCCTGGGGCTCTTTCCCCCAAAGTCGGGATACGTGTCTCAGCGAACCAAGGTGTGAAATCTACGCCATCGGCAGCAGCTGCATCTAATGACCCACTTGCAGAACTTTTTGCTCCCTGTTTCCGTAGTTCTACTGCTCTAGACAGTTAGTATCCGAGAATAAGCATTTACAGAAGGTGCATAGCCATGCTTCGCGGGAAGCTGTGGTGTGGACTCTGAATTCAGATAACCGGATCTGGTTCCTGAGTCCATAGAGCTTCATGGCCCTTAGCCAGTTATACACCTCTCCTCTCCGGGCTTCAGTTTCTCCGTGGAGTTACCGTGAAGATTGAATGAAGAAATATATGCGAAGCACTTACTGATGGCAAGTGCTCCGTTAAATGTCAGGTTTATTATCTCCGTCAATAGGAATCAGAAGCAAACCTTTTGAATTACAATAATACCTAAGAACAGAGAAGACATCTCTGAACGCTGTACTAGATAGCTTATTGCTCAGATAGGAGGAAAATGTAACATATAAAGAAAAAGAGGAATGTTAAAATGTTCTTCCTGAAACTGATTCTGTACCCTAGTGTGTGTATGCAGAAGAAAATGATTGAGTTTGACCTTTTCACATATCTCATTGCATCTTTATATCCATCATTCAAGGTTCTAGTTATTCTATTTAATTTTTTTAACATTTATTTTTGAGAGACAGAGACAGAGTGTGAGCGGGGAAAGGGAAGAGGGAGAGAGGGAGACACAGATTCGAAAGCAGCCTCCAGGCTCTGAGCTGTCAGCACAGAGCCTGACACGGGACTCGAACCCATGAACCGTGAGATAATGACCTGAGCCAAACTTGGTTGCTTAACCAACTGAGTCACCCAGGAGCCCCTATTCTCTCCATTTTAGTATAAATATGAGGAAGCCACACCCTTGAAAGACAAAATGATTTGCCCAAGAGCCCAAAACTAACTAGGCAACAGAGCCAAGATTTGAACCCAGGTCTTTCAATCAATTTATACACAGAGTGACAGCAGGGATACAGTTTTGTTTTGTTTTGTTGTAAGAAAAGGGAAGACAAGTTCCGGGGTGGGGGAGGGGAGGACCAGAAAAGAGCACCTTTGTATAATTCTCAGTGAAGGTGAAGGATGGGTTCTCCTCGAAAAAGGGTCATCCCAGCCCTCCTGTGGTCCAAATATCCATCACGTGGTTGCAGAGCAGATCTCTTTTTTCCTGGGTTTCCCAAACTTCTTTTAAGTATAGAGCTCCACTGATTGTGAGTCACAAAGGCAGGGCGCTCAAACAAAGTTACAGCTTCTTTTTACTGGATAGGTGTAGCCTGAGCAGAGTCTAAGAAATCTTTGCATTACAGGCTGAGGTATTATACTATTACATTTACTCACACCATTTAAGCAGAGGATAAAAATTTCGCAATGTCTAATATGTTAATGCCAACAAAGAAAGCAAAAGACAGCTGGAAATGTATGACTGACAGCTCAAAGCTCTTAGCGAGCTAATGAAGGCTCTCCTGCATGCAAAGCCATCTCGTGTACCAAGGCTGAGGTCAGATATTCGTGGCACTGAGGGAATGTCATCTATTTCCTTATTTGAAAAAGGATTCTTAATACCCCATCATTCCCATATCTCCCTAGTTTTGCCTCAGACCAAAAGGAATTAGATAATCATGTCGCACACTGAGAACATTTATAATACCCATGAGAGTAAAACCTTTTCAGAACCGAATGGAAGGCCACTCAGTCTCTCTGAAACATGAAGCCGGAACTGGAGGGAACCAAAAAAGCTAGCAAAACCAACCTGGCTTTGCTATATCATGCTAAAGGGCCCCTGGGTACAAGTTCATAATTGTTCCAAGAGGGGAAGGGTATGGTGACAAGTAGCATTTATTAAACATTTCGTATCTGTCATATATATCATATATTGCTTTTGCTATATCTATCTAAACACTATATCTGGTTTACTCCTGCAAACAGGACCATGAGGTAGAAAATATCATCCTCATATTAGAGATACAGAAACTGAGGTTTGAAGAAGGCACGGAAATAACTTCAGGTCACACAGACACTAAATGGCACGGTAGGGACTCAAACCCAGGGTCCTCTGTCTATGCCTAGACTCTCTTCAATTTTCGACGTCTCCTTTCTACGACTCTTTTGGAATGTAAAACACCATCCCCCACCTTTTATCACTGAGAAGCATTAATAGTTATGTTTTGCTACATAACAAATTACTAGAAGCATTGCAGTGGCTGAAGACAACATGCACATTATCTGTGAGTCAGGAACCTGGGCATGACTTAGCTGGACCCTCCGCTTCAAAGTTTCCAGCAAGATTGCAACCAGGGTCTCAGCCAGGGTTGGGGTCTCAGCTGGGGCTCGACTGGGGAAGGGTCTGCGTCTAAGCTCACATAGGTGTTGGCAGGACTCAGTTACTTGCAGGTTGTTGGACTGAAGTTCTGAACTCCTGAGGGTCTCTATCAACCAGAGGCTGCCCTTAGTTTCTTGCTACATGGGCCTCTCCTGTGGCCGCATACTTGATCAAAGCCACTGAGAGAGAGAGTCTGCTAGCAAGATGGAAGTTACAGTCTTATATAACATAATCACAATGGTGACATTTTAGCACCTTTGCCATATTCTGTTGCTTAGAAGCAAGTCACAGGTCCTGCCCACACTCAAGGGGAGGGGGTTACACAGGGATGTGGAGAATAGGAGGTATGGAGGAGGGGTACATCTTAGAGTCTATCAGCCACAGAAAGGTGTCAGATCTCCCATGGTTTCCTTTCTATCTCCACTGACTCCACAAACTTGTCATAAAGCTCCTTATCCAGAACCACAGAAAGGTTTATAATTTTTAAAAAATATTTTAAAATCCCACCTGCGATGTTTATTTCACGCTGGTTGTTAAATATGTTATTATTTATTTCTTAAGACATGGACCTTAATTCTAATTAGTTGCATTATCACCTTGCTTCTAAGAAGCAAGATGAGACCCCAGGGAAGCGTGCATTTAGTGGGATCAGCAGGGTCATGGAAATAAATATACAGCATCAGTTCTAAACCCTGTGTGTGAGCTCTGGCAGGCTTCCAGCCCAGACCCTCCTAGGTCACGCAAAGGTTGCCTCTGTGGGCAATGCAAACAGAGAAGTCCTACAGACACGCTCTAGCACAAGGCTTCTGGAGGACTAAAGGTGCAGGCTTACAGTAAATAGAGAACAGAATATATACAATGTGCAATCGGTCATGGCGATTGTAATCATCATTGCTTTTTAGTGTCTCAAACCCGGTTGTACCATTGGAATATAGCCTTCCTGAATTATAGCAGCTTAAAAAAACCTCTTCATCACTATCACCACATACATATGTCTGTGTGTATATATATATATATGTATGCATGACACCCAAAATTTAGCACCATGAATTCTCACTGCTGCTGCGAAACTGTGTTTCTTCTCAACCCTCTTGACGTACACTGCATCCAAAAGAGGCTTTGGAAATCTTCCAGAGCCCAGTTACACTGGGGGGATGCCAACCCACCCATCTTCCGTCTCCCTATAATTTCTTCAATAACTTCAGCGTAGAGTGACATTGGTTTACCAAGGAAAAGCTAACAGATTTTTTTCTATAAATAACTGGTTGGCTGTGCTGTGGTGACAATTTATATAATAGAACTCATGCTTAAATAATAAGGTAACAGCTTTGGACTGTGAATTTTAAAATGTTTTATTGAAATGTAGACTGATTAACAGGCAAGATTCTTCTTCTAATTATTTTAATTATAGACTCTTAATGACAAGGAGCCATAGAAATAAAAACACGTTAAAATTACATTTTTAACGAACTGGCACCCGGAAGCCCCAACTTCTCCAAAGCAAGTAGGGCTAATCTCTTGTTACCTGGAAACAGCACATGTGTTCACAGAAGTTAAGAAGATGTTCGTTAGGGGAATGGGATTATTTGTGACCCAATTTCTCTGAATGCAAGGAGGATAAAGCAGACATGAAGTGTGGTAAAAAGGACATGGGGCTTAGAGTCAAGAGGCTGATTTCTAGTTCTGGTTCTGGTAAACTGCTTGGGTGTGTGTCCATTTTACCTCTCTTGGCCACCATTTTTTCACATGTAAAAACATGGAAGTCTTAGCTAAGGAGCTCTAACTTTATAATTCTATGATTTAATTGCTCTATCATGAAGAGTGAAACTTTTAGGGCAAATAGAGTAAACATATCTGTCACTAAATATTAATTCACATGTGCACACAGTGATGTCAGCTTTTAGGACGTAGATGGGGCTTTACATGGATTTTTTAAAAAATGTTTATTTATTTATTTTGAGAGAGAGAGAGAGCTGGGGAGGGGCAGAGAGAGAGGGAGAGAGAGATTCTCAAGCAGATTCTCAAGAGAATCCCAAGCCTAATGAGAGGCTCAATTTCAGCTTTGTGATATCATGACCTGAGCCAAAATCAAGAGTCAGACGTTTAACCCACTGAGCCACCCAGGTGCCCCTAAAGCACTGTACCAAGTACCATGTACATGTGGGCGGGTAAGGTGGCAATGGAGAAAGGATAGTATTCATCCATCTACCCATTTGGTCATTCATTCCCTAAGCAAATATTTACTTGCTTCCATCAGGGAAGTTCTCTGTGATACAGTAATATTTGAAGAGAAATCTAAAGAGAATGAGAGAATGAGCCATACAGATTATCTTGGGGAAAAGCATTTCAAACAGAGAAAGAGCAAGTGCAGAGGCTCTAAGGTAGGAATGGGCTTGTTTTTGTTCAAGGATTAGCAAGGAGGCCAGGATGGTGAAAGCAAAGTGAGCGAGGAAGAAAGCAGGAAGAGGCAAAGTCTGTAGAGCCAGTAAGGAGCCAGGTCATGTAAGGCATTTCAAGAAAACCAATCTTGTTTAGCAGTAGTTGTATACTGTTATCCGTCTTCAAGTCCAGAAAATTACCAGCCAGTCTCCACCAATATCTCTTATCTGCCACCCTCTATAGTTTCTTTTGCGGGAATTTCTATTAGGGCCATGCCGGAGTTTTTCCATCTACTTTCTGGGTTTTCTAACTGGCATCTCATAGTTTTTTCTAAGTTTTTACTTAGATTCCAGTTAGTTAACATGCAGTGTAATATTAGTTTCTGGTGTACAATATAGTGATTCGATGCTTCCACGCAAGACTTGGTGCTCATCAAGGCGAGCACACTCCTTAATCCCCACCACCTGTGTAACCCAACCCCTCCCCCCTCCCCTGGCAACCACCAGTTTGTTCTCCGAATTTGAGTCTTTTCTTGGTTGACCTTGGCATTTCATGGTTTCAATCTCTACCATTCTGGGCTGTGTCCTACATGAGTGTCCTAATGGTATTTTCTAGTTCTTCAATTATCTGTTCAAATATGACCAGGTTGGGACATACCTATTCATTCTGATTTCTTTTTTAAAGTTGATTTCTTTATTTTGAGAGAAAGAGAGAGAGAGAGTTGGGGGGGAGGGGCAGAGAGAGAAGGAGAGAGAGAATCCCAAGCAGGCTCCGCACTGTCAGTGTGAATCCTGACACAGGGGCTCAAACCCATGAACTGTGAGGTCATCACCTGAGCTGAAATCAAGAGGGTTTTGTGTTTGTTTTTGTTTTTTTTGTTTTTGTCCAAACACAATACTGTAAGCAAAGCTGAAGCCATTTCTCCCAGGTGTGAACGTAGGCACAGGCTATGAGATGTCAATATCTGCTGTGGTAAAGGGGATCAGATGTGCCCTGCAATGGAGCGGGGGGGAGACAGAGCTGGTTTTACTGAGTGAATTCAGTGCTTTTGTGGCCTTCCCCACCCATGAAAGGAAAATGATAGAAAGGATTCATTTAACCCCCACCTGGAGCAGTGGAGGCTCTGAACTTGAGTGTCTTGAAAGGTTGGAAATAATGAATCCTATTTTGAGGCAAGGACATGAGTCACGTAGCCCCCTGGCCTGGCAACAGAATCTTTTTCAATTTCAATAGGATAAGCACTTCTGAACTGCTAGGAAGGAAGGAAGGAAGGAAGGGCAGGAGGAAGGAAGGAAGGGAGGAAAGAAAAGAAGGGACGGAAGAAGGAAGGAAGGGAGGAAAGAAAAGAAGGGAGGGAGGGAGGGAAGGTGGAAGGAAGGAAGGAAGGAAGGAAGGAAGGAAGGAAGGAGAAAAAAGAGATCTACACTGGGGCTTGGGAGGCTGGCATAAAGTAACCACAACACTGTCAGAGCCTGGGGGAACAAAGAGAAACAATAAAACCTCCTAACCACCATGAGCCTTCAAACCAAAATTCCAAAACACATGGAGAAAACAGACAAAAATATAAATAGAAGATAAAATTTCATCCAGATGAAATGGAATGGAAATAAGAGATTGGTATGAAAAAGTCTTTTTAAAGGTATGTTTAAGATCCTTAAAGAGATTAAGGGGAGACTAGGTCTCATAAAGAACAAGAAAAGCTGAAACAAGATAGCCAGACGAAAAAGAACAGTTGGACATAAAAGCGTAACTAATTGAAAATCCTGGACCTGATAAATGCAATCATTGAAATAAAAATCAGAATGAGGGGCACCTGTGCGGCTCAGTCCATTGAGTGTCTGGTTCTTGATTTCGCTCTAGTCGTGTTCCCAGGGTCGTGGGATAGAGCCCTGAGTCGGGCTCCACACTGAACGTGGAGCCTGCTTACGATTCTCTCTCTCTTTCCCTCTGCCCCTCTCCCCGGCTCACGTGCTCTCTCTCTCTCTCTCTCAGATAAATTTTTAAAAATGCAAAATGATAAAAACAACACTTAATTTTTTTTATTTTGTAAAAAAAAAAATTTTTTTTTTTTTAATTTTGTTTTTGAGCATGGCCATTTGTGTTTGGGTTTCTTTTCAAGGAGGCTTGTCTCCTACTGTGATGTGTTTGGAGCCCTGGGACAGGAGGTGGACCTACAAGTGTTGACTTACATGCCATCTTCACTAGAAATCCCTTCTGACGGGATTTGAGACACAAGATAGACCTTAAAGAATTCACAGGCCCTGTGGAGACTCAGTGCAAATATAACCCCAGACCTGAAGTCAGGAATATGTAGAACACATGTAGGGAAATGGGAGGAAACCAATCTGGCCAGAGAGACCAATAGCAGTTGAGACCTAGAGGATCCCAGAGCCGAGGTTACATGTCCTTTGCACGTGCTCCTGTAACAAGCTGTATGTTACAGTTATCAGTCCTCTTTTTTTTTTTTTTTTTTTTTTGAGAGAGAGAGAGAGAGCTCACACAAGCAGGGGAGGGGCAGAGGGAAAGAGAGAGGGGGAGAGAGAGAATCCCAAGCAGGCTCTACACTGTCGGTGCAGAGTCCAATGCAGGGCTCGAACTCACGAACCGAGAGATCATGACTTGAGCCAAAGTCGGATTCTTAACCAACTGAGCCACCCGGACACCCCAGTTATCAGTTCTTTGTAACTGCCTAAAGGCAGAACTGTGTTTATCTTGTTCACCACCATGTCCTCTTGACCCCTACAGGGCCTGGCATGTAGTAGGTACTCAACGAACATGTGTAGAGTAAGTGAATAAATATTGAGTAGACAAATTAGGGTGTGAAAAGAAATATTGGTCACATGTAACTTCATCAAACGCTAAGCATTGATTTTTTTCTCTTCAGCTATTCAAAACCCTGCCCCTACTATCTTCTCTCAGTGTCTCACAATCCATCACCCGTTCTCAAAACTACAATAAAGATGCTTCACTTCAAAGTCTCCAACTTTTAAAAGTCTCCTACTTCCAGGCACAAAATAAAAGTATTTATTTTCAATTTTCACTTCAGAAACCTCTCTGCGGTATACTCCTGACCTTGGCTTTGGCGGCACCACACTGCCCTGTCCTGGAGTCTGTGACAGCTGCTAGATTGGACAGCTGAAGGTACAAATGCCTCATAATAATCGAGCATTTGACCAAGAGCCTGAACAGAGACTGACCTGACAAAAGCTGTGTCTTAGCAAATCGGGTGTGAATGTGAAGACGAGGCCAACTAGAAAAGGGCAAGACGGGGGGGCAGGGGAGAGTCTGCAAGGCAACTGCACCGGACTTACCCTTACGGGTCTTGATCTACAGGTCTTGGTGTTCAAGTGCACAGCCTAGGTTGTCTTTAGCTTATTTTTAGGGCTTGTTTGTTTGCTTGTTGTTTAGCTTTTCTTCCCAGGACAAGAACCCCAGTGACCGAGACTTTGTATGGCTCTTGCCAGACCCCCTCTTTAGCACTAGGTCTCGTCTCGGAGATCCCAGCCTGCTGTCTGGGGCGCGGGTTGCATGTGAGTGAGAACGACCACCTCCCTCTCTACCTCTTCTACATGCCATTCCCACCGCATTCCCTGGGACTTCAAGGCCTGAAGACACTGACGGGGCCACCAGCTTCCTTCTAAATACTCACCCCCTGCTTCCTCGGTCCAGCGCCTTCTTTTCCCAGAGTGCCTGGAAGCTGTTGCTTGGTGCTGCCTCCCTGCTTTTTGTTTTGGTTCCTGGTTTTGTTCCTGGTTCCTGAGGACCATGATGCCTTGCATGCCTTGCCTGTTTGGGGCTGGGACAGAATGCGGTGAGTGGGACTTCTTGGACTCAAGTCCTAGAAAAGCTAGAGTGGCAGGCAGGTTATCTAAAGAATAGCTCTGGCAGGGAGTTCCTGAGGTAGCAACCCACTAGCAATCTTGGGGCACAAGGAGATGATGGGTGTTTTAAATAATACAAAATGCTAGTTATCCAAGTGGTCTTATAGTCAGATGACTTGGTGGTTGACTCCATAAAGCTAGATTGCAGCTCCAGAAATACCTACTGTCTGAGTTAGGACTGATCATATATTTTTTTAACTTTTTAAAAATGTTTATTTATTTTCGATAGAGAGAGAGCGCGCGCGCGCGAGGGCGAACAGGGGAGGGGCAGAGAGAGGGAAACACAGAATTCGAAGCAGGCTCCAGGCTCTGAGCTGTCAGCACAGAGCCCGATGTGGGGCTTGAACGCACGGACCGCGAGATCATGACCTGAGCCAAAGTCGGACGCTTAACGACTGAGCCACCCAGGCGCCCGATGACGGGTCATATTAACAAAAGTAAGGGCTTAGCTTGTAGGTAGGGATCTAAATGGCTAACTCTCTGGATAGGGGCCAACAGGAAAGTTAGGAACCAAACACAGCGTGCAGATGGCCTTGCATACACCAGTACCTGTGTATACATGCTTAATATAGCAATACAGCTCATAGATGTAGTAATATAACTCATATTTGGTTTTATATACCCAACTGTGTTAAAGGCGCAAACATTATGAGTCAGAATCTAAAGATCTCTTCTCTTTCTGTAGGTGCTGTCTTCTTCTGAAATTATTGTCCTGTAATAGTGGTGTTCTTTTTTCAGCTCCCTGAATTGCTTGAGAGCTTTTCCCCTAGGGGCTGGCTGGGGATATTACGGACCGCCTTTAAAGGCAGTAGTCAACAAGGATGAAGATTTTTCTTTCAGCAGCCCATCTAGCAGAAGCCCCAATTCTCTGCACTCAAATGTCTTCTTACTTTGTGTCTCTGTTCCTTCCTCTCTTTTCTGTCCTAGGTTGTTCTGTCTAGCCCTTGGTTACCTGAGTGACCCCTTTCCCTCTCTCCATTTCTCCCCAATATCTCTTTTAATTTTATTAATGCACCCAAGGGCAGTTGGGTACCTGCCCGTGGGTTATGCAACAGCCTTGGGGGGCGGGGGTGCCCTGCTGGGAGCTGGGAGTGGGAGGGAACAGCTTGTAACCCTGAGCTCTGTTGAGGAGACTAACGTCAGCACCTTTGCTTAACCTGCTCTTCAGAAGACACCCGACGGTGGTGGCTTTTTATTCTTGCTGCTTCCCGATGCATTCGTGGAGTTTGGGTATTTCATCTCATTGAGGTAATTGATTCATCATCTGGTTCAAATCCCCGCATTTCCCGAGTTGATGATACAAGCCATTAGAAAAGCAGGAAGTTGGCTCTGCTACAAGAAACTGACAGCAATTTCATGTTCTTTTCGACTTACCTCATTGTGAATTCTGAGTCCAAAAATCACTTCCACTCTTCCTGGCTCTGGGTTTCACCTGCCTCGTTTATTTTCCTTTGAATCTGACTGAATGAGTTGGTTGCATTCTATATTCACATAGAAATTTTTCTCCTTGACATCGGCTTGAATGTGGCCTGAAAGGGGGATGCGTTTTTTTCTCCTTCTCTCCCTCCTCCCCTCCGCCCCCTCCTCGCTTTCCACTCTCTGCCTCCCAGCACCAGGTCAGTACAGTCTTCTAAAGACATCCTGGCTATTTCAGGAAGTGCTATTCTTATAAACCAAAATGATTTAGTTGCTTTAGAAAGGGAGAGAGAGAGAGAGAGAGAGAGAGAGTGAGAGCACCATGATTCATTGACTCCTCCCCAGCTATTCCTTCCTCAGAAAGTGCCAGGCCCTGTGCTAGCTGCTGGCCTTGTGCATAACCCCCTCCCACCACCACCACCAGAATAAACGAGTCCCTCTGTTAGGACTTGTATAACTTAGGTGAAATTTCCCAAGCCTCCTGTGCTAACTTTCTCCACTTGGTACTCAGCAGCCATTCATTGTGCCGGTAGTTAATTAACGATGGCCACAACAGAGCCCTTTATTGGAAACCTGGTATCTGGGACAAGAGGTAGGTGGGAAAATCCCATGATAGTACCTGTGTGAACGCAGCATGGAGCAGAGTGCATTTCCTACAGAGTGTGCTTTCTATGTAATCAAACGACTCCCCCTGGCCTCTCTGAAGCTTGACTCTTCCGTTCACTTCTGTTCATTCAGAGAGTCCATGAGGAATGTGCTTCTGAATTGTCCTGGCTCCTGGGCCTCCCATCTTTGTGCCAGTACCAGCTTCCACTCTTGTGTCCTTTATCCGCCTTCGCAGTCTGTGAAGGGCCCGGTCCTCCCCTGGCCCTGAGGGTTTTGTGCCTTCCATGGGATTTTTCTTACCTCTGATTATTTTGTGCGCTCCTTTATTCATTTTCCGTGTGGCACCACACCCTCCAGAAGAGACTGTGTGGTGTTTTCCTGCTTTCTCACGTCGTGTGGGTTTGGACTTTTTGGTTTCCCTTGGTTTTCCAAGTGCTGGGAACATGGCCGCTTGAATTCCTAAGCGGACGTGGTTAGTGGTTCGCCCATCTCCTCTGCTGGAGCCCCAGCACTGGACTTTGCCCCTCCAAACTATTTCCTTGGGCCACCACCTTCCTCCAGAGACCAAGTGGCCCTCTATCTCATTCCCACTGGTCACCTGTGCACTCCAAACCACACTAGGGGACAATTTCAATTCGAGTTGAGTGCCAACTCGTACTGATGCCAGGCCCTGCTCTAGGCGCTGGTGGTCCAAAGATCAACAGGGCTCAGGCCTTAACCTTAAGGAGCTCCTACCTTGTGTGGAGAACATATACACAGACTCAACAATTATAATTTGGTGATTGCTAAGGGCTATGACAGCTACATGCGCCCGGGCTCTGGGAACAGGTAGAAGCACAGGTGATTTTCCAGTGAAAACACGGGGAAGAGAAGTTAGGTTTTAGAAAGAATGCTCTTAAGCTTTGACATGTCATAAATTCTGGTGTGTAAGTGGAAATGGAATTGGGAGGAGGGGAGGAGGGGAAGGAGAGGCCTCCTGGAGGATGTGCTATTGGAGCACCTTGAATCATGCACACACTGAACATTAAATAATGGAGGATGCACTTACAGCACCCCCTAAAAAAAGAAGAACTTTCCAGAAAACTAAGGAAGGGAAGATTGCTATTGGTGGAGGAAAAACCAAATTGCAAAGGCCCAGCTTGACCTTCAGGGCGACGGGGGGTGTACTGAAGAGTGGAGGGCAACGTACATGGAGAGGTGGATGAGGTCAAGTGAGAGTGGGCAGGTCCTCGGGGAAAGATGCAAGTCCTGGGATAAAGTGTGGGGACCAGGTGGGGACCCCCCCCCCGGTGGGGACCAGTGTTTACTCAGAGCAGCAGACATGTTTTAAAGCAATGTGCGTTCAAACTTTTTTTGACTATGTCTCACAGACCAAAAAAAAAAAAAAAAAAAAAATACATAGCAAACCAATACATGCACACTGAAAATGTACTCTCATTATGCACAATTTATCCTGTCCGGATTTGTTTCCTACTCCATCTCTAAAAATGCTAGTCATGGCTCTCTAAACGTATGACCTAAAGGGCAAGTATAGGTTACAGTCAAAGAGGGAAGCCAGGGTCAGCTCAGTTGGGGAAGCAACCAGAACAGAGAAAACCAGGAACTTAATCAGGAAAGAGAAAGCAAGGCACAAAGTTCGGGATATAGGTGGTGAGGCCAACAAGGGTGTTGGGAACCAGTTTTTACGGTGATGGCTGCACAACATGCAAGTGGGCTGGGTAGCCTAGATGGAGCTCAGAAAGATGGTGAAAAGCCTTATATGTTATTAAGTTAAGGAATTCTGGCTTTGTTGCAGAGTTGCTTCAAGGCAATGGAGAGTTTTAAATAGTTGTATCAGTTAGTTACTTCCGACTAACAAAGCACCCCAAAGCTTAGAGACTTAAAACAACTCCTGATCATCTTTCACAACTCTATTCACTGGTAAGGCAGTTCTGCTGCTCTGTACTGGGCTCACTATGCACTCGTAGGCAGCCGGTAGGTTAGCTGGGGCCCGTCTCATCTAAGGATGGCCTTGCTCAGGACAACTAGGCTTTTCTACACGTGTCTCCCATGTCCCTCAGCAGGCTAGTGTGGGAATGCTCTTGTGGCACTAGCAGGGGTCCAAGAGAGAAGGAGACACTGAAGTGCTTTTTCAAGTCTCTGTTTGCATCAGGTTTGTTATTATCCTCTTGGCCAGAGCAAGTCACATGCTGAGGCCTAGAGTCAGTGTGGGAAGGCACTGTCTGGGGTGTGGGTACAGAGAGGCATGAAATCAGCCTGCACAGTAGAGAAGGTATGAGGTCAGGTTTATGTTTTAGGAAGATCACTTTGGCTGTCTCGATTAGAGGAAGTTAATGCACGGAGGACAGATAGCAGGATGTTTTAGTGATCCCGATGAGAGATGATGGGTATTCAAACAAAGGCAATAAGGTTGGGGAGAAAGGTATTGCTGGAATTCTAGGGAGTCAAGAAATCAAGCCATCTTCCCTCCTGAGCTCAGAACCAATTGAGAGATGGACATGTGGGTCAAACAAAAGAGAGCCCATCAGAGAATGTGGTTTTAAATCTGCTACCAAAAAAGCTTTCTCAAACTCTCTGAACTCTGTTATTCTCCCTCTCCCAGCCTGGGCCTTAGACCTTGGGACAGAGAAGAAAAGGGGATTAAATCTTATAGTCTTTCATAGATTGGCTCTACCCAACCAAGAGATTCAGCTGTCAACCAGGAGTTGGAGGGAAAGGCCAGGAATAATATCTAGCACAGGGGTCACAAATTTTTTCGGTGAAGGGCTGGAGGGTAAATATTTTACACTTTGCGGGACATTTGGTCTCTGTTGCAATTACTCAATTCTGCCAAGAGAGTAGGAAAGCAGCCATAGGCAATACATAAACAAATGAATATGGCTGCATTCCAATAAAACTTTTTTATGGACTCTGAATTTTGAATTTTCATGTGTCACAAAATATTCTTCTTTTGATTTATTTTCAACCATTTAAAAAAAAACGTTAAAAACCATTCTTAGCTCGTGGGCTGGATTTGGCTTGTCAACCCCTACTCTAGAGGAGGTCCTTCTGCAAGAAAATATGAATGATGTCAGGAGAAAGGAGTTCCTTCTTATATTAGTCAGGGCCTCTGCAAGTGACATATTTAAACTGTGTACCTGAGGAGAATTTAAGAAAGAGATTATTTACTAAGGTGTGCTCAGGGTTTAGGGAAATTAACAAGAGACCCCCAGGGGAGGCAACGTTGGGAACTGCTACTTTTTTCCAGCCTGAGTCATGTATTGGCAAAGGAGACAGTACACAGCAGACCCAGAGAGAAGAGCTATACTGGAGAGGGCTGCTGGGCAGAAGCCATGGCCATTTGGTGGAGGGTCATGTATAACCTGCGGCGATCTCAGGTTACAAATGTTCTGACTTCAGACTCCTGCACTTTGATCCACCTCTGATGCTTCCCATTAGCCAGATGTTAACTGGAAACCAGAGGGCAAGGGAGCAGGTTCATATAATCCATACGCCTGGAGGTGAGCCTCCAGGCCAGGGAGGAGGGTGGAGAAGGGTGGAGAGTTGATCTGAAGGGGCAAATGGAGAACGTTCAGCATGTTCCCAAACAGGAACCAACTAAAGGGATGGTAGGGAAGTACGGCTAATAGAACTATCCCTTCCTCTCAAGGGCCTCAGCTCCTCACCTACAAAATGAGAAGGTGAAATAATCTTCAAGAGCCAATTCTAACATTTGTTGGTTCTATGATAATGCTCTGGACGTTTCTCACTGTGCTAAGGAGGGGGGTCTAGAAAAGGAGGATCTTTCTTCCTTGATTTCTGGCCCCAGGCCCCGTTCCTTTTGAGGCGCTCACTCCAAGGTTATATACCAGTGTAACCATGACCTAATGAGCCCGATGCTGTTGCTACATCGTAGGAAATGACTTCTTTGATGAGGAGTTCAAGCCAAGTCAGGGGGAGCGGGGGCAAGGTGAGGGGACTGGGAGATGGGCCAGGATGGGGAGGCTATTATAATTTATTAGTGTCTTCTTTGTGCCAGACACTTTGCATATGGTAGTATGCATGTGGTAGTAATCCTTTCCAAAACCACGTGAGGTAGTTTTTATGATCCCCAATTTGCTAGTTAGGAAACAGAATTTCAGAGAGGTTAATTAACTTGCCCAAGGCCACGTGGTTATTTGGGGGCCAAGTTGACTTAAATCCACCGTCCTTCCCCAGCACGCGGGTATTTTGGCTCCCAGCTCTCACCAGGTAGGCAAACACCTTTCCAATCCTCACAGGACTTGTGTCCTAACCCGGAATGGCCAGAGAATGGTGGAGCCTTCAAAATACCACACGCTCACCAGTCAAACAAAAGACAGCTGAGACGCTCACACAGGTATTTTGGGCCCCCAAAGCCCCTTCCTTTCTCAGCATCAGCTTTCTTGTCTCCAGAGATGGTGGGCAAAGGTCTCCAGTGCCTCTTCCCAGCATAGTTTTTAAAAATTGAGGCAAAATGCACATAAAATTAACCACTTTAAAGTGTGCAATTCAGTGGCATTTAGTACATTCTCAATGCTGCACAACGACCACCTCTATCAAGTTCCAACCTTATAGCGTATCTTGCCTTGTATTTGGTAAATGTTTACCCGCCACACCGGACACTTCATTTCTGGAGGCCACGGTATGAGCCTGCATCATGTACACAGTCCGAGAACACGTTGCAAACATTCCCTGCCCTGCGTATCTTACTTGAATGGGATTCCAGGTACCCTCTTCCCCATTTCTGCTTCTGAGCAACACTTTATTTATTTTAAAAGCAATTTTTTAATGTTTATTTTCATTTTCGAGAGAGCGAGCATGGGGGAGGGGCAGAGAGAGGAGGAGACAGAGGATCTGAAGTGGGCTTTGCGCTGACAACGCAGGGGTTTGAACCCACGAACGGTGAGGTCATGACCCGAGTTGAAGGCAGATGCTTAGCCAGCTAAGCCACCCAGGCATCTCCTGAGCAACCTTTAAAAGATGGATTTGGCATCAGAATCTAGGCCTTCTTCCTGCCATGTACCTTCATTATGCCATTGAATCAAAACAACAAGCTTCATGGTGAAACAGACTCTCTGTCCTTACGTTCTTTTCATCCCCTTTTTATCCGGCTGCACATTGCCCGTGTGGATATTAATTTGCATCCAAGCTATGGTAAAATTTTCAATGTGCCTCCAAATTTATATGCTGTTTCTAAGCGAACTACCACAAATCTGAATATTAAAGCTCATTAAATAATTAATTTTTCTAGGAGGCCTTCCACTTTGGAGAACAGTAAATTTTATAAATACAGAAATATGTACTGAGATCTTGGAAACGGAGCTGGATGATATGTGGACATCTTCAGTGCAGAATTAGAAAAATATGAACACATTATAATGGTTTTTTAAACCACAATCTGTTAGTCAAGAGGTTTACTTTTCTTTTTTTTAAAAGAAAGATCCTAATCTGTTTTGTATTTTCTATAAATTAGCAAATGGAACGTAAAACTTCCAGTTATTGTTACAGAATGTTTTAGTCTCCTGGAATACTGTAAATTAGACCCATTCGTCATAGGAAAGTTCTGGATTTTCTGCATTACAATTCTATGCAATTTACATGCTATGCAGATCATGCTTCACTGACTACCATCTAACACATTTATTCTTCTTCAAAATTGGCTAAACGCTGTCTTCTTTTCCACTAACTCAATCCCTCTGCAAAGACAGATGTAAGAGTACTTGTCTGTCACGTCGCTGTTGCTTCTTTGCTCCTCTTTGCTAAAACATATATGACTGGATGATGGCAAAATATCTGTGGGGCATCATTTTGTCAAAACCTAATTTAACATCTAGACAATGCTCAAGGTGTGTCAGAGGACAGATGAGGGACTGGAGGCCAAGTGTCCTGGAGGTGGAGGCAGAGAAGGGAACGCCGACACGTGGGGACTGAATTCACTTATATGTATGACTTTTTTTTTTTTTTTTAACGTTTGTGGGAGAAGTTAACCCGATTCCAGAATAGCACGTCTCATTCTTCATCCCACTATAATCATCATCACTACCTATCGGTATTATTGGGACAACTCCATTATTAAAATGCATCAGAGGGCAGTCATTCTAAATCTCTGAGCATCAATTATTCTGCTTGATGGGAAGGCACTGGTATAAACAGAGGATTATTTATACCCTTAAGACCAGATATGCTGGGCTCAGCAGCCATTTTGCTGAGGAACAGAAGGGATATCGCCTTAGAGCTGGGTAAAGTGAGAGATAGGCTTGACTTTTCTCGAGCAATAGCTGTAGCGATCTGAAAGTGCTCTCTGCAGGAGTAATTTAACTGGGAAAGGGTCCCGGAGCTCAATTAGGAAGCAATCCACCCCATCATCTACAATTCTTACATTGTAAGGACTGTGGAAGCCATTGCCATCCCACAGGCCCTTCTGGATTCCCCATTCATGGCTTTGACGTCCAGGGAAAGAAAACGGATCCAAGAAGGAGTAGTCTGCAACAAGTCTTCGTGTTTGGATGGCTGGGCCTGGGAGAGACATCATTTCATGGACCCCCACCCATTTGTGCCATGTGATGGAATAAGTAGCAGGACTTAGTGTAAATAACGGAGGCTCTATAGACAGACAGTTCAAGACCCAACGCTTGTATGTTAGCCTAGTGAGCTTGGGTAAGGAAAGCTTTCTAAATCTCATGGTTCTCTTTTGATAAATGGAGATAAGATTGCTACCCACCTCACAGAATTGTTCAAAGTTTATGGAAAATCAACAACTCATAGTGAAGTGCTCGGGAAGTGCTTTTATTTTTTTTAATTGTTTTTAATGTTTATTTATTTTTGAGAGAGACAGAGACAGAGGGTGCGTGGGGGAGTGGCAGAGAGGGAGGGAGACACAGAACCTGAAACAGGCTCCAGGCTCTGAACTGTCAGCACAGAGCCTGACGCAGGGCTCAAACTCACGAACTGGGAGATCATGACCCAAGTCGAAGTTGGATGCCCAACCAACTGAGCCACCCAGGAGCCCCTAGTTACTCTTAACTGTCAGTTATTCTCTCCCTACTTATCAGGACCAGGATGACCAACCTGATTTATCTAACCAGTAAGTTATCTAACCTTCTCCTATACTACATGCAAGTTCTTTGATGTTCATTCGTTCGTTCGTTCGTTTGCTGAGGAGAGGGGCAGAGAAAGAGAATCCCAAGCAGGCTCCATGCTCAGCACCGAGCCCAGTACGGCGCTCAATCCCATCACCCAGGGATCATGACCTGAGCTAAAATCAAGAGCCAGATGCTCAATCGACTGAGCCACCTGGCTGCCCTGCCTATTCTCCAGGTTCTCTGAAAGGGCCTGAAATGCAGTTGCATATCAAATATCTGGGCAGATCTTATGTACAGGCCTATGCTCATTTTTGCAGTGTGCTTGGTTTTACAACTGGGGTAATGCTTCAATGCACAGACCATGCTCCTTTGGTGCTAATGGGTCTCTAAGAGGTTTGCATCTCTGCTCTGTCTATAAATCTCTGACAGATTTTGTTCCTGGTAAGGGGTTTGTCTTGACACTTTCCCAGGTAAATCTCATTTTTCAGTTAAAGATATGATATAGATGTTTACCTTATGTGATACATTTTTACAGTAAGGGCGCTCAATGGATCCTACCTACCTGAGCTCATGCCTTTGGGTGGTGCCCTCCCACACTGACTCTGGAAATCCAGTCCCCCAGCTTGTTTGGCCAATGGAATATTAACAAGTTTGATACAAGCAGATGACTGAAACAAGCTTTCACATTAGGCTTGACTCTCCCTTGTTGCTGGGAACTCTTCCTGCACCATGTGAAAAAACCCAGGCTAGACTGCTAGAGACAGTGACTTGGCCAACAGCTAGCCACAACCTCCACACATATGAGTAGGGCACCTCAGGGGCCAGATGATTGCAGCCCATGAATGGCCCCAGGCACAAGAAGTCCCAGAAGAGACCAGCAGAGACCAGCTGAGTCCGGCCCTAATTGCTGACCTACAGAACAATGAACAAATAAAATGGTTGTTGGTTTAAGCCACCAAGAGCTGAGGTGCTTTGTTAACACAAGAGATAACGGAGCTAACAAATTAAAGTTAGAAACGCGGTGGCAGACATTTTTGTCCTCTTTTCTGTGAGTCTAGCAAAGGCAAGATGGAATGTAGCATCTTACTAGGTGATAAAAGAATGTGATTCATTTATGGCAAATCCAGAGAGCCTACTTATTCGTTTGAATTGATTCTGGACAAATAATAGAAGTGGGGCCCACATAATTTTCAAAAAGTATGGCGACAGAACCTTCACCTGAACAAAGCGAGAATTTTCAAACAGCAGCAGAGAGATTTTCTGGCAGCAAGGACATGCCACGCTCCTGGGAATAACTCCCTGACATCCCATTGTGTCACAGTACCGGTTCTTCCCCTTGACAGTTAATATGCATGATTACACAGGTGTTTTCAGCGGTTTTTGAAGAACATTGATTTTTGATCTGACAAATGGACGTAACCAAGTGATCGAGTAAAATCTGGAGACCCCGCTGAGGGGTACGGCTGCATTATCTGTATCTATGACAAAGAAGCGAATGGAGAATTAACACTAAAAGGGTATGAAGGACTCAAAATAACGAGGAGAAACAAATGAAATGAATGCATCCAGAACAGAGAGATTGTAAAACCTCCGACTCACATGTGGTTCTGGCCCAACATCCAGATCGAAAATAAAGAACTGTCAATACTTGGCAAGTTTCCCAAACAAAAAACACAAGCCATGTGGGAAAGGAGCTGTGTTCTCAGATTAAGGTAGCACCGAAACTGTCAGCATCGTAGGTGGGGGAGGTGGGGAAGTCAATAAAACTTTTCAGGATTCAGTGGGGGAAGCCAAGACTCCATTAACATCCTCACAGGAACCAGAAAGAAACATTTGCTAAATACTTTGTTCTGAAGGAGACACTGTGAGGATCTGCATTTAAGGCTGGTGGTTAAGAAAGAGAATGGGAGGGCAGAAAGAGGGACACAGATGGGGAAACACGTGGCTTCATTCAGCTTTCTTCATACAATTGCAAACTATAATTACGTTTATTCTAGTGGGGGCTCCTCCTTGAAGTGAAGGAAGATTTTACCTTGGTGGGGGGGTATGCAAAAGTTGTTTTAAATTTTTAAACGCTTATTTATTTTGAGAGAGAGAGGGAGCATGTGTGAGCATGAGAAGGGGAAGGGCAGAGAGAGAGAGGGAGAGAGAATCCCAAGCAGGCTCTGTGCTGTCGGCATGGAGCCCAAAGCGGGGCTCGATCCCATGACCCTGGGATCCTGACCTGAGCTGAAATCAAGAGTCGGACGCTTAACCGACTGAGCCACCCACGTGGCCCTGTTTTAAAATGTTAATTGAAATACTACAAATGGTAGAGAGGACACTTATCGTTCCTCCCCCCCCTCGCACACCCGCCACCCAGGACTCACTCTCCCTTCGAGGCACATTGTACCTCGCTTCTGCATTGAGGCGGCTACCTCTCCTCTCTACACTGCCCATGTGCCTGGAGTGAGACACGGGGCTCCCACGCTGGCTCCCCAGGTCAGGCACCTGAGCTAGGTTAAGCAACAGGTACATTCTAGCTGCAAGGCTGGTCACGTGACCCCACTAGAGCCGGGGAAATGCCATAAGACTTTTGGGATTGGGGCATGCACTACCATTTTCTACCCGGCATGCACTGGTGGCAGACAGCCAGGTAAGGTAGACCATCGCTTGAGATCTGAATCCAGACACATCGGAAACTGTGCTTACCCCGTGGATGTTTCATTTATAGAAGCCGAGAAATCCCATTTTTGCTTACGTCACTTTATATTAGATTTTCTGTCACTTGCAACCAAGAAAGTACTAACTAGGCATCCCTTATCAGATTTTTCATCCACAAAATAGAGGAATTATCTTAGCAGATAATATCTATCTGCAGCCTAGAATTCTGATTTTAAGAGAAAAATGGGAGAGGAGGAACCTTATAATATTCTGAAGCACTACAGCTATTTCCAGATAAACTGCATCACATGCTTGTAATCAATTCAATAACATTTATAGAGTGCCCACTATACTTTAAGTATGTGTTATTTCTTCCCTTCCGCCTCTCCATGGAAGGTAAATGCATAAATCATGTTGAATGCCGTTTACGTCATGGGTTGAAGCGTGCCCTTGAGCATGATATTGCCACGGTGATTAGAATCTAGTAGCCGAGAAAGCAATTCAAGTAGAAAACCACCTTCTCATCTCTTAAATAGCATGTGTTGGACCTGTGCGAATGTAGTCTGTGCCTTGCAAAATATTTCCCGATGCTGTGTCTTTAACTAGAGTTATGCAGGCATAAAATATTGTTGTCTTGCCAATTTTCTATTAACGTGAACATACTGGGAATGCTTAGCAGCGATGAAGTACGGAAAGTGCCAAAGAAATTAATGGCTTTGTGCTGTTCTACTGAAACATGTCCGCTAATATTTAAAATTCCGCGTCGCGGGACATCACTCACATCTGCTGACCTAAGCTGTAAGGCCTGGATCTGCTGGGTGGATCAGACTGTTTCTCAAGTCTCTCTCCATTAGACTTTTGTTGCTCCCTTCTGCTTTTCTCCCTCTCTCGGCCCTTTCTCCTGCCTCACCCCCAGTTTCCTGGGATTAATTGAGAATGTTGTTCATAAGAGATCAGAAGAGGGTTATACATATGGGGCAGGTTATGGTTTGTCAGGATATATTTCATATTTCTTAGGTTAAAAACAACAAATTGTACTAAATATCCATGTCTCGCTTAAAATAGTCATGTGAAGTCTACATTTATTGGCCTGGAAATCCATAGTTTTCATTGTCTTTGAGGGAAACCTTACAGGCCTCGTGCAATGTCCTCATGGTCGTACATCAATGTCACATTCAAGAACCGCAGTCTGAGCCCCCTCCCCACCACCGCCATCCCGTCCCTCGTTGATGTCTGTCAGAGGAGGCAGAGTGTGGATGTCAACCAGGCCACACATTGACCTACTCAAGGACCCTTGCCATGTCCTTTGTACAGTCCTGTGTCACTAGAAACACCAGTATGTGTTATATTCTTTGTTGCTGAAAATAAGGGCATAGTCTTCCAAGGGGATTTATTCATCCATGTATTGTTTCATGCCTACTCTGCATGGTCATTTCACTTCTCCACAAACATCCATTAAGTACTCACTAGGTGCCAGGCACTGAGAGAGGCACTAGAAATATTTAACTCCTACCAAACCTCTCCTTATCAATGCCCTCCAAGTACCTCTCACTTAAAATATCTGCCAGTTATCTTTTACCTACCGCACCCCAACAGCCAGGGATGACAACAGCAATAGCAAGAGCCACAGCGACTGGCTTTTTCACCTCTGTCTCCCTACCTTCCTCTAGCCTCCCAAGGTGAACACCTCAGTCATTATTCTCAATTCCTCACTCACCAGAATCAATGGTCTATCACATCCCATTATTCGTTCTCCTTCTTGACATGCCTCACATCAACTGACTGCCCTAGCCCCCTTCTCCTGGCTTTTGCCGAGGCCCTCAAAATCTCTTGGCATCTCTCCCTCAGGTGTCTCCAACTAGAATTTATTCGCGTGCTGCTGTCAGAGTTAATTTTCTAAAATACAAATCTGATCAAGTCACTTCTCGCTTACTAGCCTCCCTGGCTTCCTACCTACCTTGTAGGATCAATTCTCATCTTCTTCGCATGACCAGGTCTTCTCACCTGGATGCTTCCTGTTTTCCAGCGTCCTCCCCCGGTGTTCTTTCCCATACGTCCGCTCTCTCACCTCACCTGGCCTGACACATACACCATATGCCTCTGGGTCTTTGAACGTGGTGTTCTCTGTTCCTCAAAGGCCCTTCTCTGCTTGGAGGGCTTTTATTTTCTACTCGTCCTTCAAGAGTCAACTCAAGGGTCACTTGGTGAGGCCTGCTCTGGTTTCTTCAGGGAGTCAGTGCTACTCTTCGTGCTCCCAGAATCCTTGAGGCATATCTTCACCGCGCCCATTTCATAGCCAGTGGTGATGTTTGTTTACATGTTGATCTACGCTATAAGCCTGTGAACTCTCTAATGTAACTTGTTCCTCTCGGGATTCCCAGCATGTAGCATAGTGCTCGGCTCACAGTGGGTGCTCATGTGGTGCCGTGTGAGAGGCAGAGAAGTATAAAGCGTGTTCTCTATCCATCCCTCTCCCATCAGAAAGGTGCGATATGATATACACGTTCTTTGTAAAAAGTTAATTAGCAGCGTGTGATAATAAACAGGCTGCTGAATGGCGTGGTCTTACTGACTTGGGAAAGGAGAAGTATGGCTTGGGAATGGAAATCAAGGAAGGACTTGATCTGGATCCTGGAGAGTTGCCATTCAGTAGGTAGGGAGTGAGAAGAGCAGAGACAGAAAGGAAAAGAGAAACACGAGCTAATGTACAAAGGTAAGAAAGCACGGGGCATGCACAGGGCTGGAAGGGCTGTGGCTTGAAGGGGTGGGACCAGGCTCTGAAGGCCCAGGAATGTGGGGCTCAAGGGCATGGACTTTGTCCAGCAGGCAACCGAAAGTTTTTAGCCAAGGGAGTAAGTGTTGAAAATATGTTAGGATCAATTAGCTGGTGGCATGCCACATGGACTTGAGTTAGAAAAACAAGTTCAGAGGCTGTTACACAACACAGGTCTAAGGGAATGAGGCCTCGCCCATGGTAGTGACGAAAGGAATTAGGAGGAGAGAGGCAAGAGCCATCTTGAGAAGGGCACTGAATGGCTAGGGTGACTCCTCACTGGAAAGGAAGAGGCAGGGATGACCCTGAGATTTCAAGCTGGGGAGATAGAAACAGTAACTTTGACAAATGAGAATGTGAGAGTGAAGACTGTAATTTGAGAGGAGATAGTGGATTTTGTTTGCAACTGGTCACATTCCAGAGACCTGCAGAATATCTGAAAAGAAATGTCCAGCAAGGAGGTGGAGATTAAAAATAATTATTGTGTGGTGGCCAAGAGCACAGGTCTAGCTGGACCGGGTTTGAGTCATCTATTAGGCAGGTGATTTGAGGTCTCAGTTTCCCCATCTGTAAGAAGCATATAATTATAGCACTTACCTCATGGGGTTCTTGGGAAGATAAATGAAATAATTATACATAAAAGTCCCCTAAACACTGTGTCTGGCACATGGTAAGGGCTCAATAAATACTGGCCATTATCATTAATAACTAAAATTGATTAAAAAATTCTTTAGAGTGCAGAAAATACATTTGTTTTATTTATTAATTATGCGAGGTAAATATTATCCCATTTTTTATTTTACAGAATTTAAAAAAAATGTTTATTTATTTTGAGAGAGACAGAGACAGAGAGATAGCAGGGGAGGGGCAGAGAGAAGGAGAGAACCCCAAGTAGGGTCCATGCTTATTAGCTCAGGGGCTCAATCTCATGAACCATGATTTCATCACCTGAGCCAAAATCAAAACTTGGATGCTAACTGACTGAGCCACCCAGGCGCCCCTATTATCCCATTTTAGTGTGAAAAAACCATAAGTCAGCAAGGTTAATTGATCACATAACTAGTAGGTAGCACAGCCAAAACTCAAACCTGGATTTTCCGTGCCAAATCCTGTGCTATTCTACTGAACCTGCTGACTCTGATTTGGATGGGTTGGGGGACAGCGGTGGGCAAGAGCCACAGGGGGCCAGTCGTACAATCTCCAAGCACCACCAAATATCGGGACTGGGTTTTAATGTAAGGTCCTTATTGTCTCAATGACAATCCTGTGTGAACTGTACCAAAGCTATCAAATCCAGCAAGGAATAATGCAATCTTGGAAAAGGGGTCCTTAAAGGGGATTTAGTCTCTGCCAAGAGTTTGTTTGGCTTAGGGATTCTAATGCCCACCTTCCCCTGCCAACCTTACACGGCTCTGGTACATATTCAGAGACAGGTCTCCTTTAATTTATAACACAGAATGCTAATAACAGTCTGATACCTGTCAGCAAGAATCTCACCCGGCTGGAACAGCTGCCCGTAAATCTCACATTTCAAGTGATTCCTCCAACATTACAAAGATTGGGAAAGCGTGTTGAAGATGAAATTGACAATGAGTTTCTGCCTGGTAGCTGTGAAAGTGGTTAGTGCTGACCCCTTTCTGTCTTTGAATTACTGCTTAGCTTTCTGTCTGGACATATGGAAAGAAGAAATCTTTGGGGAACACTGCCAGATAAAGCTGGCTTACCTTGGATTCCTGAACGGATGGTATGTCTAAGAATAGATTCCAAGGGGAGATGCAGGAGAGCTGAGTGGAACCATAAGAACTGGGCATTTTGTTCACTTTTTTCAATAACTCCTCTGCTTTAAGAAGAAAGTCATGGCACGAACCACACACAATGAATAGTAAAGAGTGCTGGAGGAGGGACAGACCGTCTTGAGAAGCTCTGGTGTTGAAGGAATAGAAGGAACGAGATAGCTAGATCATATCCTCCCACCGAGGCATCAAGTTAGGAGACGGGGCCGTTGGTATTACGAGAGGTAGAGATGGGACATTTCAAACTCTAATCCTACCTTGGAATGCTGATTCCATCATGGCCAAGGGCGCTTTTTATTATTTCCATGCCTCTTTTCCCACATCTATAAAAAGGAGTTAATCAAGGGTGTTGCTGAGGTTTAATTAGTTAATACTGTAGAGTGCTTTGAAGATAAAAAGAAGATTATAAATACTCACAGTTAAGTTCTCTTTCAAGAAATAGGGGTTGAAGTTAAGATGTAACAAATCATATGTCCCAAAATAGCTTGGGGGCAAATGAAGGTGGTTTAGCTTTGAGAGGTAACTTTCCCTGAAGTTCCTCAGCCATCGCGGCTGGAGAAAGACAAACGATGCCACCCCGTTCCTGAGCTTTTCAGAATTTTGTTGAGAGAAACTGAGAGGAAATAATTGGTCTCCATCAGGATAAGAAAATGAGGAAAGCTAAAGAAAAATAAAAAGGCATGCCAGTGTTCGTAGTGAGTCTCCACTTCACTGACCCCACACCCTGCAGGATAATCTGGCCCCGAATTCAAAGTGAGCCTGGAGCCGGGAGCTCGGCCTTCACAGCCACACACATGCAAACCAGCTTCCCCCAGATCAGAGTCCTGTGTGTGGTGCCGTTAAACAGCTAATGGAGAGTAGTGAGTGGAAAGAGGCTGTGGTGTTGGGTAGGCCTGGTCTCCGGTTTGCCTCAACTGCCTAGGGCTGGGATGCTGAGCAAGTTCCTTTACTTCTTTGGAACCTCGGTTTCATCCTCTGTGACATGGGGATCGTTCCTTCCTCCCGGGAAAAAATTATGAAAATTATTTCATAATTTGTATGAAATAGCTGGCCAACAGTTCCTCTCTGACTTTTTACAATTCTTTTCACCTGATTTCTCTTCTTCAGCCCAGACTGCCTTTCTCAGAAGCTTCTGAAATAAGCAGGTGCCGGATTATTGTTTTCAATTCAGAACTGTTGGGGCCGCTTTCCATGTTTTCGCTGGAGAATCGAAGAGCTCATTCCTACTCTGAAACAGCATTCTAGGAAGGAGACTGTTTCAGCCAAGGTTGTTTCAAGGGGGAAACTCAAGTAAAACACACACACACACACACACACACACACACACACACACGCACACGTGCCTGCCCTAGATTCGTTTTTTAAATCCCACTTCTCAACGCAGCTTTTCTTTCTTTTTTTTAATTTTTTAATGTTTATTTTTGAGAGAGAGACAGAGACAGAGTGTGAGCGGGGGAGGGGCAGAGAGAGAGGGAGACACAGAATCTGAAGCAGGCCCCAGGCTCCGAGCTGTCAGCACAAATCCCTACACGGGGCTTGAACTCACAAACCGTGAGATCATGGCCTGAGCCAAAGCCGGATGCGCAGCCAACTGAGCCACCCAGGTGCCCAACGCAGCTGTCTTTCTATTCCACTGTCTTGCAACTGACATCCTGATATTAAATTCCTGACAATGAAGGGTCTCTGAAAACATAACCCACAGTAAAGGGGAAAGGCCTGGGACTGCTAGGTATGAGCTCTTTAGATTGTGTCTCTCATCAAAATGACTGAACCCTCTTCACTTGACTTCACTTCCAAGTGACCAAGCCCAGGTAGGCATTCCTGCAGGGCTTTTGTGAGGTAGTTGTGCTCCCAACAAATCCCAACCAAAAGTCCTCACTAATGGTGGTGCAGGGCAGGGGAGTTTGGAGACTGCGAAGTTGTCTCCATGCCCCTATTTCACTGACAGGGACGCTGGGTTCCAGGCTCCCAAGAGAGGCGCACACAAAATAGGTCAGAATCATTCACCAGGCAGCTAAATGTCACTCAGCTCTCTACCCGTTCATGGGCCGATCTATCAACGCCTGACCACTGCTGCAGGAAATAGTCACCGGGGTTTATAGTTACAGCTCCCTGGATGTCTAAAAAGCACAAAAGAACAGCTTACAGCTTAAAAAACTAAACTTAAAAAAAATCAGACTTCAAGTTGGAGATAATGAGTTGGGTGAGTCCTGGAAGTGGTAAAGGACAATGGGACACGTGTCAGGAAGGACGGTAGATTGTAGCACCTGAATTGTAGGGATTACTCAAGGGAAAGCAGCTGGAATCGCCGGTCTCGCCTCTCCCGATTCTCTTCAACACTATCATGGACACCGTCAGCATCAGCATCTTTTGGTACAGAGGACAGAGAGATGAAATGAAGCACAAAGATAGATGTACATTTTATACTTTTAACATACCCTCAGTGTTTGGCCAGGCACCAATTTTGCCAAATGTGAACTTGCTGCAGCTTGATTTATAAAGGAATTAATTTTAGAGGGAAGACGAAGTGTGCTGACTTCTCTGGTATCACGCCACCTGTTTGAGTTACAGGATATAAGCAGGAAGGAGAGAACAAGCAAGCGAGGGAGGCTATGCAATGCGATGCCACACACCTCGGATGTACTACCCATCTCCAGGATACTTCAGCACAGAGTGAGGATTGAGACAGCTCAGCTCCTAAAGTCCTTGGCTGTCACCATGGGGAGAGTATGCCTGCCATTCACTGTACCTATGAAGATCAGCAACCTCTTGGGTTCTTCAGCCTGAGTTAAATGAGGCGCAAGGTCAAGAGTAAGGACAAGAGGAGAGAAACAAGCCACAACCAGACCATTTCACCTTCTCATTCTCCTCCTTCCGGTCTGTCCCAAATCTTTAACTATGTGAGAGAAACAGAAGGTCTGCAGCAGAGCCTGTGGCCGTGATTTTAGCATGATCTCTTGGGGGTTCCACAGCCTTTGTCCTCCTTGGCCAAGGAGGGGAAGGGGGTGAGCACCAGGGTGGTGTTAGTCTTGGGTAGTGGTCTCCCTTAGAGTTGTTACACCGCAGATGAAAAACAGACTCTGAATATATCCTTGATGTAGAATCACTTACTGTGTTGCCCAATTTCTTTAGTGTCTGTGTTTTCAGAAACAGGATGAGTTTTCATCATCTCACTTTCATCTGTGCTCCAGGGACACTGTCCCACCATGCCATTCTGCAAACACCGTGTACCTTCATGACTGTGTGTGCCTTTATGCCCACACTCATTCTGCCTGGCATCACCTCTCCCATCTCTGCACCTAGCCAGTTCTTACTCATTCTTGCAGGTGCAACTCAAATACTGCCTCCTCTACGAAGCCAGAGTTCCATGAATTTTCCTTAACACTATCCTTATCAAATTGGCGTAGGGCAAACACTTATTTATATGTGTATCTTTTTCACTATACACTCAATTCCTTGAGGACATGGAATCTGATATTCAATTTCTAAAAAACATCCCATTACTAGCACACTCTTTGGCATATAAAATATGTCCGATACAGGTTTACAGAATGAAGAAATGACTAAAAAAACCCACAGCCAAAAGTAAAAGGGAACTAACAGGGAAAAATATTTTCAACAAGTACTAGAAAGAAATGATTATTATCCATAATATATATTATATATAATATATATTAATTAATATATATAACATATATATATATTTTCAGATAATAAGACAAATATGAGCATAAGGGAAAAATAGGCAAAGGACAAGCAATGACAATTAATTGAAGATAAAATACAGATAGCAAATAGAGCTTATGAACATATTTCATCTTCATTATTATCAAGGAGATGCAAATTAAAACAATGAGATAATTTTTTCCTCTATTAACTTGGCAAAGATAAAAACATAAAGTTTCAGTGTAGTTGAGGGTCTAGTGAGATAGGCACTCTGGTGAGTATGAAATATAATCTTTCTGGAAAGCACTTTGGATATACATATGTGTAAACCAAAGGTCTTAAAAATGTTTTTTATAGTTTGTCCCAGCAATCCCAGTTTTAGGCATTTATTATAAATAAATAACTACAAATTTAATAAGAATCTATGTATAAAGATGACAAAGAAATGTTTATAATATCAAAAATTCAAAAATTACATAAATGTCCAAAAATAAGAGTTCAAAAATTGCCACCATAATAAACAACCTAACCTTACCCCTAAAAGAAGCTAAAAAAAATTAAAAAGTATGAACAAAACCCCAAACCAGTAGAAAGAAGGAAGTAATTAAAGATTAGAGCAGAAATAGACAAAATAGAAACAAACAAACAAAAGAAGAGATCAATGAAACCAGGAGCTGATTCTTTGAAAAGATCAACAAAATTGATAAACCTTTAGTTAGACTCATGAAAAACAGACAGACATACAAAATACACAAAACCTCATATAAACAAAATCAGAAATGAAGAGGAAAAATGACAACTGACACCACAGAAATACAAAGGACAATAAGAGAATGTTATGAAAATATACCAACAAATTGGATAACCTAGAAGAAATGGATAAATTCCTAGAAATATATAACCTACCAAAACTGAATCAGGAAGAAAATTTGAACAGATTAATTACCAGCAATGAAATTGAATCAGTAATCCAAACTCTCCCAGCAAACAAAAGTCCAGGACTAGATGACTTCAAGGGGAATTCTGCCAAACTTTAAATTCTTCATTTAAAGAATAAATGAATGCCTATTCTTCTCAAACTATTCCAAAAAATAGAAGAGGAGGGAGAGCTTCCAAATTCATTCTATGGGGCCAGCATTACCCTGATACGAAAACCAGACAGAGACACTATTAAAAAGAGAACCACAGGCCAATACCTCTGATGAACATAGATGCAAAAATCCTCAACAAAATATTAGCAAACTGAATCCAATAATACACTAAGAAAATCATTCACCACGATCAAATGGGATTTATTCTTGGATGCCAGCGTAGTTCAATATTTGCAAGTCAAATAATGTGACACATCACATCAACAAGAGAAAGGATAAAAACTGCATGATCATCTCAATAGATACAGAAAAAGCATTTGACAAAGTACAACATTCATTCATGATAAAAACTCTCAAAGTAGGTTTAGAGGGAACATACCTCAATATGCTAAAGGCCATATATGAAAAGCCTCAACTAACATCATACTCAGTGGTAAAAACCTGAGAGCTTTTTTCCCTAAGATCAAGAACAAGCCAAGGAAGCCCCCTCTCATCACTTCTATTCACCATAGTACTGGAAGTCCTAGCCTTAGCAATCAGACAAGAAGAAGAAATAAAAGGCATCCAAACTGATAAGGAAGAAGTAAAACTTTCACTATTTGCAATTGACATGATACTCTATATAGAAAATCCTAAAGACTCCACCAAAAACCTACTAGAATTGATAAATGAATTCAGTAAGGTCTCAGGATTCAAAATCAACATACAGAAGTCCGTTGTACCTCTATACACTAATAATGAAGTAGCAGAGAGAAAAATCAAGAAACATCTCATTTACAATTACACCAAAAATAATAAAATACCTAGGAATAAACATAACCATGGAGGTGAAATATGTGTACTCTGAAAACCATATACATGAAAGAAACTGAAGATGACACAAACAAATGGAAAGATATTCCAGGCTCATGGATTGGGAGAACAGACATTGTTAAAATGTCCATACTACCCAAAGCAATCTACAGATTTAATGCAATCCCTATCAAAACACCAACAGCATTTTTCACAGAACTAGGACAAATAATCCTAAAATTTGGATGGAACCACAAAAGACCTGATTAGCCAATCTTGAGAAAGAAGAACAAAGCTGGAGGTATCACAATCCCAGATGTCAAAATGTACTACAAAGTCATATTCATCAAAATATCATGGTACTATCACAAAATTAGAAAAATAGACCAATAGAAAATAGAGAGCCCAGAAATAAACCCACGATTTTATGGTCAATTAATCTTTGACATAGGAAGCAAGAATATGCAATGGGAAAAAAGACAATCTCTTCAACAAATGGTGTTGAGCAAACTGGACAGCTACATGCAAAAGAATGAACCTGGACCACTTTCTTACACTCTACCCAAAAATAAACTCAAAATGGATTAAGGATCTACATGTGAGACCTGAAACCATAAACATCCCAGAAGGGAGCACAGGGATAATTTCTCTGACATTGGCTGTAGAAACATTTTTCCACGTGTGTCTCCAGAGGTAAAGCAAAAATAAACTATAGGACTACATCAAAATCAAAAGTGTCTGCACAGCAAAGGAAACTATTAATAAAACAAAAGGACAAGCTACTAAATGGGAGAAGATATTTGCAAATGACATAACTGATAAGGGGTTAGTATCCAAAATATATAAAAAACTCATACAACTCAACACCAAAAAACTCAAATAACCCAATTTAAAAATGGGCAGAAAACATGAATAGACATTGTTCCAAAGGAGACAGACAGATGGCCAACAGACACATGAAAAGTTGCTCAACAGCACTCATCATCAAAGAAATGCAAATCAAAACAACAATGAGATATAATTTGATGCCTGTTACAATGGCTATAATCAAAACCACAAGAAACAACAGTGTTGCTGAGGATGTGGAGAGATGGAACCCCTGTGCACTGTTAGTGGGAATGCAACCTGGTGTAGCCACTGTGGAAAACAGTATGGAGGTTCCTCAAAAAATTAAAAATAAAATTATGATATGACCCCATAATTCCACTAGTAGGTATTCACCCAAAGAATATGTGAACACTAATTTGAAAAGATATATGCACCCCTGTTTATTGTAGCATTATTTACAATAGCCAAATTATGGAGGCAATCAGTGTCCATCGATAGATGAATAAAGAAGTGGTATATGTATACAATGGAATATTACTCAGCCATAAAAAAGAATGAACTATATCATTTACAATGACAGGGATGGAGCTAGAGAGTATAATGTTAGGAGAAGTAAGTTAGTCAGAGAAAGACAAACACCATACGGTTTCACACATATGTGGAATTTAAGAAATAAAGCAAATGAGAAAAGGAAAAAGAGAGAGAGGGAGAGACAAATCAAGAAACAGACACTCAACTATAGAGACTCATCTGATGGTGACAAAAAGGGAGGTGGGTGAGGGGATGGGTGAAATAGGTGATGGGGATTAAGTAGTACACTTGTCATGATGAGCACTGGGCAATGTATGGAATTGTTGAGTCACTATATTGTACACCTGAAACTAATAAAACACTGTATGTTCACTATACTGGAATTAAAATAAAAACTTATTTTAAAAAAGAAGAGGTGATATATATTTGTATATATATACATATACATACACACATATATATATATACATATATATATGTGTGTATGTATATGTATATATATACACACAATGAATTATTACTCAGCCAGTAAGTGAAGAAACAAAACAAATGAGCAAAGAATAAAAAAGACAAACAAACAAACAAAACAGAGTCTTAACTATAGAGAACAAACAGATGGCTACCAGAGGGGAGGTGGTGAAAGGGATTAAGAGTAAACTTATCATGACGAGCACTGAATTGTTTTTGTAAAATATAGAGAGCTGTCTATAGAGATTTATGAAGAAAAAAACCCAGAAGGACACATACCAATGTTAACCGCAGTTCTATCTGGATGGATAGATTATGGGTGATCTCTTTTTCCCTTTTTATAGTTTTACAATTGTCTTGTTTTCTGCTTTTTTCATAATAAGCTTTTATACGATGACAAGATGAGCTTTCTTATCGAGATTAAAAATGTAAGAAGAACTACGAAACATCACTACACAAATAGCAACTGGCTTTTAAAAATAATGATAACACCAAATGCTGGTGAGGATACAGAGGACCTGGATCACTCATACATTACTGGGGGGAATGTAAAATGGTACACCCATCTGCAAAAGAGTTGCTTATAAAACACGTGCTTACCAAAAACCCCAGCAACTGCACGTGTGGGCATTTATCCTAGAGAAGTAATAGCTTCGCACAAAAACTTATATACAAGTATTCCTTTACTTGTAATCAACAAAAACTGGAGATAACCCAGAAATCCTTCAGTGAGTGGGTGGTTAAGTAAACAGTGGTACGTCCATTCCACAGACCACTACTCAGCAATCAAAAGGAAAAAACTGTGGATGTACACAACAACTTGGCTGTATTTCAAGGGAATTATGCTGAGCAGGAAAACAGACAACCTCAAAAGGTTACCTACTGTATGATTCCATTTACATGGCATTCTTGAAATGACAAAACTACGAAGATGGGGAAGAGATGAATTGTTGCCATAGGTTAGGGAGAGGGGGAAAGGGGGTTGGCCATGCCTCAGAAAGGGTAGCACAAGCAATCTTTGTGATAGAACTGTCCTGTATCTTGACTATAGTGGTGGATACACAAATCTACACGTGATAAAAACGCATAGAACCAAATACATACACAGATATACTCAACCACACAAATGAGTGTGTATAAAACTGGTGAAATCTGAGTAAGGCTGGTAGACTGACAATTATCAGTGTCAACTTCCGGGTTGTGATACTGTTGTTAGATATTGACATTGAGAGAAAGGGGGTGAAGGGTATAGGAATCTCTCTGCGTTACTTTTCACAACCGCATGTGAATCTCCAATTATCTCAAAATTAAGAGTTAAAAAAATAAAATAGGCAGGAACCTATAAATTAAATGAGATTTAAGAGACATCATCTGGGGTGCCTGGCTGGCTCAGTCAGTGTAGTGTGTGATTTCTTTTTTTTAATGTTTATTTATTTATTTTGAGAGAGAGAACAAGGGAGGGGCAGAGAGAGAGAGAGAGAGAGAGAGAGAGGGAGAGGGAGAGGGAGAGAGAGAAAGAGAATCCCAAGCAGGTTCTGCACTGTCAGTGCAAAGCCTGACACGGGGCTCCATGCCACGACCCTGGGATCCTGACCTGAGCTGAAATCAAGAGGCAGATGCTTAAATGATTGAGCCATCCAGGCATCTCAGAGCATGGGACTCTTGACCTCTGGGTTGTGAGATAGAGATCACTTAAAAATAAAATCTTAAGGGGGCGTGGTTCAGTCAGTTAAGTGTCCATCTCCAGCTCAGGTCATGATCTCACAGCTTGTGAGTTCGATCCCCGTGTCAGGCTCTGTGCTGACAGCTTGGAGCCTGGAGCCTGCTTCAGATTCTGTCTCCCTCTCTCTCTGCCCTTCCTCCACTTACATTCTGTCTCTCCCCCTTTTTTTCAAATATAAACATTAATTTTTTTTTAAATTGGGGTGCCTGGGTGGCTCAGTTGGTTAAGCATCCAACTTCAGCTCAGGTCATGATCTCATAGTTTGTGAGTTTGAGCCCTGTGTCGGGCTCCGTGGTGACAGCTCAGAGCCTGGATCCTGCTTCGGATTCTGTGTCTCCCTCTCTCTCTGTTCCTCTCCTACTTGTACTCTGTCTCTCTCTCTCTCTCAAAAATAAAGATTAAAAAAATTTTTTTTAATCAATAAAATCTTTAAAAAGAAAGAGACATAGTATCCAATTGCAACATGTGCTTCTTATTTGGATCCTGATTCAAACTATAAAAACATGTGACATTCGTGAAATACTACAAACGTGAACATTGGCCACATAGCTGATGCCCTTAAGAACTACAGGGGTTTTGCAGGGATGGGATTTGCGGTGATGTTTCAACAAATGAGTCCTTCCTTTTAGAGAGTCAGACAAAATGTTTAGAGATGAAGTCATATTATATCTGGGTGTACTTCAGAACAGTGTGACTAGGGAAGGGAGTCAGGGGGCAATTGGCTGGACTCAGCCACAGGTGAAGGTGTGAACTGGTGTAATTATAAGAGTCTATCTATTTTTGTCTAATGGTCTATTTTCACAATACCCCATAATAAAACTTTTTTTAATGAGGAAAAAATTTTAAAAAGACCGAATCTCCAAGGAAACCCTTCCAAGGTACTTATCTGCCCATCCGAAGAGCAGGCAGCTTTATCTGAATACCTTGTGTCGTAGCCACTGTGTTAGGCTGTAAAGATGTGGCCATAACGAGGCTGTTCCCTCCCAGAGCTCCAAGGCTGGTAGAACAGAGACAGAGATTGTAAAAACAAATAGGTACACTTCTACATGGTAAGTGCTAATAAGGGCTGTACAACCGTGCAGGAGCTGGCCGTTCTTTGCACCAGTGAAGTCTCCGGCCGAGTCTTCAAGGACACGCTGCAGGCAAAGTCGGCTACACTGGGGTAGAGAGTCCTTTAAACGAGGACTCTTGATTCCTAAATAGGATTTAACACCACCTGTTTTCACATCGGTGCTTTTCATCTCAGATCCTGTTCCAACCCAGACCGTATTACATTCTTATTGTCAACTAACTCTGCTGTCACCTTCCAGAAGGAGCTGAAATGGGGCTAACGATGTTTACTGAAGTCTTTCAGTTCTTGGAACAGGATGATCGGAGCTCAGGTTCAATCCCTCTCACCACCAACCACCGCCTCCAAGGTCCTTGAACCTTTCCATTGTGGCTCCATTATCAGGATATTGAGTCAGAGGAAAAGTGTTAAATGAGCCTTTTAGAGGGAAGGGAACTTTGTCATATGTCTTAGGGGAGAAAAAACAAAAACAGGACATAATTGCATTTGAAGAGGAGTGATTCGTTTCACCTTGATACAAATGGGAACTCGAGAATGAGTTGTTATATTCACGCATATACACACATACACACACAATATAAATATACATCTGTAATCACATTAGGGCTGCAGCCTAATCAGTCGTAATAACGTAAAGGATGCCGTGTGGTTAACAGTATTAAGGCCATAAATTACATTTCATAGAGTGTGGTTTCTCCACAAAGCCACTTTGGCAAGGCACACTGTGATTAATGTCACACTAGGGAACGTGTGATGCAGGTAAAGGCAACGAAAGGAGGGGTGGCAGCAAATGCGACCCAGGGACGATGGTGACGGGAGCCTCTTCAGCACTTGACTGGAGGGGCCAGTACCCTCAGATTGTGACTGGCACACGACACCTGCTTGGCTTCTAAAAACAACAGGGGCGCCTGGGTGGTTCAGTCAGTTAAACATCTGACTTCAACTCAGGATCTCACGGTTCATGGGTTCGAGCCCCACGTCGGGCTCTGTTCTGACAGATTCTGCTTCAGATCCTGTGTCTCCCTCTCTCTCTGCCCCACCCCTGCTTGCACTGTCTCTCAAAAATAAATAAACATTTTAAAGAATGCTTTAAAGACAAACAAAAGTCCCCAACACTTCAGAAAAGCATTAACCTCTGTCCTGGATATTGCTGTGGACATACATTATTTATCAGTGCCGTGTTCCATTGTTACTAAATAGAGAATCAATACACTGGAACGTAAAAGACCGGTAGAAATAACAATCGCCAAATAAAGGTAAATCTTCTTCTGGGACTTACCACGCAGCCTGGCCACTGGCGCAAAGCAAGTGTTTCCGGCCCCGCCATTTGTCACTATTGATTCTGCCTGTGAGAGAGAGGAAGTGTGCCACTGCCCTGACAGGGAATGATTTATCCTCCGTCAGAAAACAATTTGCAACCTTAGGTCTCATTTGAATCCTTACCTCTAGAGTCTTTATTCTGATAGGAAAAACCATGAAGGAATTAGGTTTTTGTCTCAGAAGTCAGCCAATAATTACTTTTAGTATCAAATGGTTCCCAAAGCTGGAACATAATGATTTTGAGGGACACAAAGCTGGGCCTTAGATAATAGGTTTAAACACAGGACACAGGCGGCTGTGCCTAGAAGCAGAAAAGGGAGAGTTCGTGACGTGAAGAATAAGAGAAGGCAAAAATGCCCTCACCTGAGTCAACCCTTGAGCTTGTGCGTTTCCAAGGAGTTGCATGTGTATTCTCCCCACTGGTCTTCCAGTTAGGAAAGACCATTCTTTGGGAGATGGCTCAATGATCCCCTCTGAATTTTATTTTCCTAATAAGGGAAAGTGGCTAGTTCTAAGCAAGTCATAATTGGTGAGAAAATATATTTTCCCAATATAATTTATGAACACCTATACAGCTGCTATCAAACACCATCACTAGGCACTGGGGGATCCATGGTCATTTATCAAATATTTACTGAGTGCTTGCTCTTTGTCAGGCAGTAGGTGCTGGGGACACAGCGATGAGTAGGATAATCTCTTCTGTCTTAGTCCATTCAGGCTGCTCTAACAAAACTACCATAGATTGGGGGGCTTATAATCAACAGAAATTTATTTCTCACAGTTCTGGAGGTTGGGGATTTGGTGCCTGGTGAGAGCCAGCTTCCTGGTTCAGAGATATCTGTGTTCTCTTTGTATCCTCACATGGCTGACGGGATGAGGGATGGGGTCTCTTTTGTAAGGGTATGAGGGTTCCACCCTCATGACCTAATCCTTCTCAAAGGCCTTGTACCACCTTCGCCATCACATCAGGGGTTAGAATTTCAACAAATGGATTTTGAGGACACACAGCATTCAGTCTGTACCATTCTCTCACATAGAGCTTATAGCCTGGTAAGGGACACAGTCATTAAACAAATCATCACACAATTAGCGGATTCATTGAAATTGTAGAAGTTGATGGAAGTGTACAGGTAATGTGAACGAGTAGGAGGAGGGTCTGGCCTGAGTGCTTGAGGAAGCTTTCCCTAAATAAGTGCTGTTTACAGTGAGAACCAAAGGAGTTAGGGGCACCTGGGTGGTTCAGTCAGTTAAGCATCTATCCGACTCTTGATTTCGGCTCAGGTCATGATCTCACAGTTTGTGAGATCGAGCCCCACATCAGACTCTGCACTGACAGCATGGGGCCTGCTTGGGATTCTCTCTTTCCCTCTCACTCTGCCCCTTCCCGGCTCTCTCTCTCTCTCAAAAGATAAAATAAACATTAAAAATAAAAATAAAATAAAAGAACCAAAGGAGTCAGTTAAGGGAGGAAGGAGGCATGTCAGGAAGGGGGAGGTAGGAAGGCCTTCTTCTCCAAAAGCTCCTGATAGAGCAGGGAGCCCGAAGCATGAATGAGTAGTTCTGGTCCTGTACAGGACTGTATAGACGTAATGTGCTGTGAGGCCGTGGATGGATTCCTGTGGGTTGAGGCTTCCTGAACTTGCCCCCAAACCCCTGACTCAGTGTGAGAGAGAGCAAAATGAACAGTGGGTGCCATGGGACAACAGCAAGAGACGGAGGCACTGCTGGGGCTTTGATAAACGGAATATCAGACGGTCAGCTTTGTTATTATTTCCTCATCCAGAGAAGTACTTCAGTCTTCTGAAAGATGAAAATGAAGACTTGGCAAAGATGCGGCACGTTTGAGATCTGAAAAATTAAAACTCATCCTCCTGCAGCTCAAGTACAGCGAAAGGTGCCATGGAGAATGTTATGAAAAAGGCATTACGGTTGAGGTGACGCCACCTGTGGCTGAAAGCGGGCCACACATGTGCGCGCGTCGATGCTGTGAACTTGTCATTCGTTCGTGCAGTAACTATTTAATGAACATCTACTCCAGCCTGGCAGACAAGGTCCTTGACCTCCTGGAGATTTGCATCTAGTAGGAGAGATGATAAACAAATATAACTGTAGGTAGATAGAAGAGCTAGAAAAAACTGGAGTGCACTCAAGTGATGGAGAAAGACAGGAAGGGGAACAAAGAGAGCCTACCAGGACACGGTGGTCAAGAAAGTCCCCTTTGCACGGCCGGCTTCACGAGGTAACTGGTGCACTTGCACAGGCCAGCACGCTCAGAGGGGACTCTGTGCTTGGGGTCTAATCCTCCACAGTTGCCATCTTGAGTTGTTTAATAATGTTAGTTTTGTGTTTCTAATTAGTAAATGAAATCCGATGGGGCAATGGAGCATGCGTCTGGAGCTGGAAGCCTTAACTCCCACCTCCTGCCACCTCCATTGGGTTCTCAGCCACCTGTCCCCAAGACTCAGAGTGATGACAGCCACCTTCTATCCTAGTGGGAGCCTGGGCTCGGGCACAGGGAGGGTCAGGGTAGGCACAAGGTGGGGGCACCTAGGAAGGTCTGCACTTAGCCCATGAGTATCCTTGCACCCAAAGGATATACGGCAAAGAAAACACACCTTGACAGATTGAGAAAGACCAGAAAAGAAAGGAAAATGCTTTTCTTCCTGCCTTTTGAATAAGGGGCCCTGCCCTGCATTTTCACGGTGTACTGGGCCCTGTAAATGATCTACCTGGCCCATTATGTAATGGCCCCTCCTCAGAGGGGGCCTCAGGGGCCTCCTCAGAGGGGTTCCTCAAATGGTCCCCTCAGAGGGGACATTTGAACAGAGATATGAAAGGAGGAGAGATGTGGGTGTCAGCACCCCACGCAGAGGAAACTTTTAAGTGTCGAGGCCTTGGGCTGGTAAAAGCCTGATGAACTGGAGGAGGGGCAGGAAGGCTGGAGTGGCTGGAGTACTCCCAGCAAGAGGGGGTGGGTGGTGAGGCCAGAGATGCAGCCAGGGGCCCGCGCATGGGGGGCTTTACAGGTATGATAAGGAGGGTACTTCCCGCCCCCCACCCCCCGCAGTCTAGATGGAAGTTGTGGGGGTGTTTTAGGAAAACTGTATGGTCTGATTTAAGTTTTTAAAGGCTGGGTTTGAGGGAGATGGTGAGATTTATCTTTAGTTAATGTACCAACTGATTCCTATTCCACCTTGTCATTGAAGGAGTTGGTGGCCTTGGACGAAGAAGACAATGACAGAGGTGAGAATAGCAGTGCTGTGAAAAGGGAAGAGATGGGTGACAGGGCCTCCATCCACTGAGGCCGTGGGTGAAGCTGGCCGTGTGGAAGCAGAGAGAATGAGTTGAGGGGAAGGGTCTGGGGCTTTCATTCTCCTCGGCAAAGCGAGAAGGCCAGTCACGTGCCACGACTGAGGCGTGGCTGGGAAAGGGGATCTGAAGAGAGAAAAGAAGGTTTGGAACATCTGAGAAGGACAGGACAACCCCACCTTGGGACAGGAACAAGAACTATGGCGGCACAGATGGCCCAGCTCTGGCAGGAAACCCTTCTCTTAGAAAGCAGCCTCTGCACCTAAGTGCTGGACCCCATTCCTTACCATTCCTAAAGGATCTCCCGCTGAAGCCTGCCCTCCTTCCTTGCTCCCCTTAAAATGCAGATTTCCGATTTCTGAACTACAAGATGCCTTGTGCCACAGCTGTTCCGTCCACTGTACTGCCTCTTCTGTCCGCATCCTTTAACGCACAGCACTTTCTCCATCTGCTCGCTGACACTGTCACCACGGCTCATTCCTCAGTCTCTCGCTGTAGGAAGCTATGCCATCAGGTTATCACAACTTCCCTTAAACATCGCCTATGATTCTCATCGCATTCTTGTTGTCATAGATTGTGTGTATGCACGCACGTGCTTAACATATAAACAATGCTTCTGTCTTCTGCCTCCACCTCTCACTTAAAACTCTCGTTCTTAATTTGCTGGACACTGATCTCCCATGACTCTCCTCCTATCTTTCTAATCACCCTAATCTTTACCTTCCCTGTGGCTCTTTTTCCATCTCTCGATCCCTCATCGCGGGCACTGCCTGACACTCAGTTCTGGCTCACTGCTTGCCCCAGTCTCCTCCTCAGGAAGTTCCTCTGCTTTCCCGACGTCAGCTACCCCAAATAGGCTGGCCAGCCAGCCTAATGATCAACTCTTGGTATATGATTCCCAAACACGCCTTTAGCCCAAACCTCTTACCCCCAGACTCTGTTGTTATTTCCAACCTAAAATCAACACGTCCAAAACAAGCTCAAAACTTCCTGCGAAAACTCTTTTTTAGGTTCCTTAAAAACATTGAAAGTAGAATTACCATATGACCCAGCAATCCCACTTCTGGGTACATACCCCAAAGAATTGAAAGCAGGGCCTCAAAAGAATACTTGTACACCCATGTTTATCGCAACGTTGTTCACAATAGCCAAAAGATAGAAGCAACTTGATGGATGAATAGACAAATAAACCGTGATGTATGCATACAATGGAATATCATTTGGCCTTAAAATGGAAGGAAATTATGATACATGCTACAGCGTGGATGAACCTTGAGGATATTAACCTGAGTGAAATAAGCCTGTCCTAAAAGGACAAATACTGTGATTCCACCGATAGGAGGTACCTAGTAGTCAAAATCATAGAGACAGAAAGTAGCATGCAGCTTCTCAGCGGCTGGGGGAAGGAGGCAACTGAAAATTAGCGTTTAATAGGTACAGAGTTTTGCAAGGTGAAGGGGGCTCTGTGGAAGGACGGTGGTGATGGTACACAACAATGTGAAGACATTTAATCCCCTGAACTACACACCTTACAAGAGTCCAAACGTAAAAATGTAATGGCATGTGTAGCTTATGGTAGTTTTTAAAAAAGAAACCAATTTTTATTTATTTACTTTTTGAGAGAGAGTGAGCCTGCGTGCGTACAAGAGGGAGGGGGCAGAGAGAGAGGGGGACAGAAGATCCAAAGTGGGCTCTGCACTGACAGCAGAGAGCCCAGTGTGGGGCTTGAACTCATGAACTGCGATATCACAACCTGAGCCAAAGTCAGACACTCAACAGACTGAGCCACCCAAGCGCCCCATTGTAATTGTTTTTAATTGCTTTTTCCAGTTTCCAAGCTTCTATCAGAGTATTCTTGAGTCCACCATGCCCCCGACTACGGAGCTAATGTGCACTCTTCCCTACCTTCATCCTCCACACACATCAGTTTTGTTTTTCAAGGATGTATTCCTTCTTCTTCATTCCCATCCAACCCACCACCTAAGACACAGACTGAAGTGACCCCAGAGGTTTAGCTTCCCCCTCCTCTTAGTAATGGCAGGCTTTTCTAATGTCCCTGGCCAAGACAATTCATTCAGGCAACAAGGATTTATTGGGTACCTATTATGTATATTGGGAATACAGCACTGGACAAAGAAGGCAAGGCCCCTGCTCTCGTAAAGTTCATACTGTAGTCAGGCAGATAAACGAAAAACAAGTAATGATTTCAGACAGTGATAACTGGTAGAGAGAAAACAAAACATGCTGTAACATAGTAGAAAGCGACAGTGGAGGTAGGCCAGAATTCTTCTGTGATTAGGAAATCTTTTCTGAAATAGCGATGTTTCATTTCAGACCCTGATGAACAGAAGGAGACAATCATTTTGAATTCCAGGGTACCAGGCAGGGCATATCCAGTGTGAAGGCCCTTGGGAGTAAGACTGGCTTGTTTGGGAAACCACGAAAAGGCTGGTGTGGCTTAGTGCAGTGACCTAAGAGGAGAGCCATATGAGTGGAGAAGCGATCATGGTAAGCCCATTTGGGGCTTTTTAGGCTAGGCTGAGGAGTTAGAGTTTCATCCTAAGTTCAAGGTGAAACCATAGTAGGGTTTTAAGCAAGGCAGTGATGTGACCTGTTTTGCTTCTCTAGAGCATCACTCTAGCTACTTTACTTACTGTATGGAGAATGGGTTGAGGGGTGTGGGGATAAAGGGAAGAATCAGGATGACTCCTAGGTTTTGGCTCAAACAATGAGGGGACAGTGATGTCATTTCATGAGGTGGGAAACTGTAGGGTGGGGTAAGTTTGTGGGTGGACAGAATCACATATCCGCTTGTATACTCCTAATGTGGGACACTCACTGCAAAGCCACTAATATTTGAAAAATCACATACAGAGTCCAAATCTGTGTCCCTATAAATTGATACTTTTATCCTAATTCTTCTCCTTGAACAAAATGAATTGAGTCTTTCCTCTTTCCTATATGACAGCCCTTTTCTTTACCTTATGTTGAGGAGAATTACCATACCCTTCTAAGTTTTCTCTTCTCTGAGCTAAATGTCTCTAATTTACTAACATTTGTTTCCTTACTCCTGGATCACCGCAGACTCAAACTAGTTTTCCTTCTACCTTATGCCAGCCTATCATGCAAACTTCAGCTGGAGCCATCTTCCTATGCAACTATTATCAACCACCAAGGTGTAGTCGCTGTCCTGGGAAAATATATGTAATAGGTGCTAAAATGAGATTCTTCTATCTCAGTTTTGCTAGGGCAAAAAGATAATAGGTGCTATCTCTTAGAAACACTACCATGCAAAAATTTCAAAGTTAGCAGCCAAGACAAACCTTAAGCCCTTTTGTCCGCACCTCTAATATATGAGTTGAGAATGGAGATCAGGAGATTTGTGCAAAGAACAATGTGTGACGTGGCTGTGAATCCCATTCCTCCAAAGGGTTGGGGGAGGGCTGCTCCCCTTTGTCCACAGATCAGGGGAAAAGGACTTCAGGAGATCATTTGGTGAGCTTTATATGTGACACCAGAGTTAGGGGGGCTTTGTAGACCAGCGTCTGACCCCTGCCTGGAAAATCTAAAAGGTAAAGATGGGCTGGCTAGTTGTTCTGATGGCCCAGGTGGAGAAGCAGTGGCTGCACTGGCAGCCTGCTCACGCAGAGTGTGGGGGTGTAATGAACGTGGGGATATTTCTCATGGAACTCACGTGGCTCGTGTAGGGATGAGAGCTGGCTTGGAGCCATTTTGAATTCTGCCCAAGAGGACCACCTGGAGGTCTGTGGAGAGAGGGCTGCCAGGAAACTGGGGCTGAAGGTATCATTCAGAGGAAAATGCACCACCTGTGTCACAGGAAATGCTATTGAATCTTTCCAATGAAGGCTTTCACAGATCCACAAAAAGGCCCAGTAAAGAGCTTTAAAATGGGTCCCCAAATAGTGAAGCCCTGTTAGGATAGTTCTAATTGAGTAAGAACTTTCCTGCTTTGTCTATCTGTCACGTCCTGTTCCCCTTTCAACCGTTGAGAGGCCAGAAATCACACTTAGTGAAAAGGGTGAAGAGAGGTGGAAGTAGTAGTAGTAGGAGAGAGAGAGAGAGAGAGAGAGAGAGAGAAAGAGACCACCCCCCTCCTTATCCTTCCCACAGAGGGATGTAACTGGAAAATAGGAGTAGGATCAGCTTCGAAATTTTGATTACATGGTCTTTCACACTATTCATTATTGAATTAAAACTGTGATTATTATTATTTTAATATGAAATTTATTGGCAAACTGGTTTCCATACAACACCCAGTGCTCATCCTAACAGGTGCCCTCCTCAGTGCCCATCACCCACTTTCCCCTCCCTCCCACCCCCCCATCAATCAAAAAACTGTAATTATTATTGAAAGAGATTCTAAGGGTGAGCAAGGGAAGAACTTGACCTATTTTTAAGACACAGCAGAAGTTCAAAATAGTCTCTTTCTGATAACACGTCAAGAGTCCCCCCTGTTCAACACTATGGTTATATGCAGATGAAAGTTTTTGCCTTGTTGTTCTCTTGCTTTAAGAGGTCCCTTCGATACCTCTCTCTTGCCTTTTAGATAAATGCAAACTCCTAAACATAGAGTGTGATGTCCTCTATTACCTATCTCATATATATTTTTCAACTAAATGTCTCACAATTCCAAACAGAACACTTGACTTCAGTCAGGTGGTCCTTTGTGCTTTGTAATAACAACTAATATTTATTGCACATTTTTTGTGCTAAACATTATATCATTTAAGCCTCATAATAACCTCTCAAAGTAGTAGTATTATTACTATTAGTCCATTTTACAGATGAATAATCTGAAACCACTAATAAATGAGGCTGTGATTAGAACCCAAGTAGTCTGACTCCAGAGCCCACAATCCAAACAGCTAAGCATATTGTGTCCTCTCTCTGTATACATATGTTCTTTGTTCTCAATCTACTTTTGGCATATCCTCCTACCCTCCTCTCTGCTGCTTATGCCACCCCAGATATCTTTCAAATACCAGTTCAAACTCCTCTTCCTCTGTGAAGCCTTCCCTAATTACCTCACAGTTATCTCTATTCTCTGAACTCCCCAAACATTTATTCCATGCCAAAGACTTTAAAATTTGAATCATATTGTTTGTTTCCCTATTGTCATTTTGGGCATACCATTTGGGTAAGCCCCTAGAAGTTCCTTCAAGGATGAGGTCTGTCTGTGTTCCATGCTGTATGTACATTTACCAGGGCAGTGGATCTCCAACTTTAGTACGGAAAGATATCAACAGACAGTTCACAGAATAAGAAATGTAAATGATGCTTAAATGTCTGAAAAGATGCTGGACCTCATTATAATAAGAGACATGCAAAGTCTCACTGAGTTACTATTTATCACCTCTCAGATAGACAAAAATCCAAAAGGAGAACAACATATTCTGATGACAAGGCTGTAGGGAAATAGAATCTCTCATACATTGTTACTGCGAATGTGAAATGATAGAACTCTCATAGACAGGAATTTGGCAGATCTAGCAGGATTACACGTGCATTCCTTTTGACCCGATAATCCCACTTTTGGGAATCTATTGTAAAGATACACTGGCAAAAATCTGAAATGCTGTATGTTCAAAGCTATTCTTTGTAGTGCTCTTTGTAAAAGCAAAAGACGGGGGGTGGGGAGGGGAATAGTGTCAATCAATAGAGGCCTAGTTGAATAATTATGGTACCTTTATATAAAAGAGTACTGAGAAGGAAGAAGGAAGATTGCTACAGACTGCTTTGGATCATCTCCAGGATCTATTGTTAAGTGAACAAAGCAAAGAGAAGAAAAATGTGTACCTTATGCTATGGTTTGTGTAAGAAAGATAGGAATATGAATTTCTATATGTGCTTATTTTTTCAAAAGCAAACAATGGATGAATAAACTTAAAACTAATTAAAATTATCTGTGAAGGGGAGAAACCAGTGGGGAAGAAACTGGGATGAAGACAGATATCCCTGAATGTACTTAGCTTTATAGTTTTGACTTTGGAACCAAGTATTTTTCCATATAATTCAAAAACAAAGTTAAACCAAAAGAAAATATTAGAAAAAAACTGAAATAGTTATACATATATGCTAGAATTGAACAATTAAGTGAATGGATGGGAGCCAGATTTCTCTCTGTTGGAGTGGGATATTACAGACAAGTAAGAGGAGGAAGCCAGAATGATCCATGTGATAATGAAATAGAATTAGAGACATTAGCATGAACTAATGTTTAACTTACTATTAGCTATAATGTATTGAACAATTCAGATATAAAGGGTGACACATAGAAATATTTATAGACATGTGTACATACAGAGGTTAGTATACATGCATTATTTCCTGGTCTGTCAGCTGAGGGCCTGGAAGCAATGACACCCCAACAGCAACAAGCACACTGAACACCAAGATATTGGTTTCTAAAACCACTCTTTAACAGAAGGAACCATGGCTCCTGGGAGAAATGTCCAATACTAGAATTGGGGCAGGAAATATATAAGATGAGTTTGGGGCATCTTGTAGTGCCAGAAAGTAAGGAAGTGCTTTAAAAAATTGTGGGGTCATGTCAAAAGGACACAAAAGCCAACTCAAGAGCTCCCAATGATAAAAACTGAACCAATTTCAGGGAAAGAAAATAATAAAGTAGAACTGAAAATAAAATTTCAAAGTATAAAATAAATATCTATGCATTCATATTGATATAAATAGATGATTGAATCAATCAATCAATCAGAAGAGAAGAGACAAATCACCCGTGCAAAAGAATTCCAAGTAATTTATGTAAATATCCACCCTCAAGTCATGAAAGATAACTTCCCACTCCTTACGTGTAGACTTCACATACTGGCACTGATTTCCTTCCAAGCAGTATAGTATGAAAAGAGGGGAAAAAAGAATAATTTTACAGTGGAGAAACCTGACACATATTACCTCAGCCAGATGATCAAGGTTAACATTGATAGTGATTAAGTCATGTTGATAGTAGGTGCCCTTGATATGATTTGATGAGAATAGCACTTTACTTCTGCTGTCTTCTTCCCCAAAACATGTAATCCCAGTCTCATCATTAGAAAAAATATCAGACAAGTCCCTGTTGAGGGATATTCTACAAAATATCTGGCCAGTACTCCTTAAAACTATCAAAGGTTATCAAAAACAAGTAAAGTCTGGGAAGATGGCAGAGTAGGAGGACCTTAAACTCACCTCATCCTAAGAATACAATTATATAACACTCACATCAGTGTAAATAACCCAGAAAACGACCCAAACACTGGCAGAACAAACTCCACAACTAAATGTAGAGAAGAGGCTGCATCGAAAGGGGCAGGAAAGGCAAAGATGCTGTGGGGAGCTAAACCCTGTGGTCTGGCTGCTGGAGGGAAGAAGCTGCAGGTGCAGAGAACAAGAAACAGACAACCCTACCAGGGACACTGCACAGGGAAGATGAATCCCTGTAGAGTTTGGCTTTGAAAATTAGAGGGGCTGAATATCATGAGTTCTTACAATCAGCAGGACATAAAGCCTGAAACTTTAAAAAATCAGGGGGCTTGGTTCCAGGAGAGCCTAAAGGGTGATAGGAAGCTGAGTCCTCACCCTTAAAGGGACAGCAGACAAACCGTCCACAGTCTAGAAGCAGCAGTTTGAAAAAAATGCCAGAAGCATACAAGAAAGAGTTATTTACTAATCTGAGTTCACTGAAGGACTTCTTCAGTAACAAAGGAGCTGGCAGGCACCATTTCCCTTCCCTGCCCCCCAGCATAAATGCACAACCACCTGCAGGAGCCTGAGCAGCTCACACTTGCTGCCTAACTTGCTTACACCAACCTTCCCACCCCCATCCCCTGTACTTCAGTGGATCTTCCCTTTCCAGTCACACTGAGTGCTAAAGCCTCAGTTCTGGTGCTGCATGTCCCCTCCCCCAGAAGACTGGCATAAACCTCACCAACAACACAATTCTCAACCCCTACATTTTGCAGGACCTTGGTCTCAGTTGCAGTGACTGTTCACCTCCTGGGGAGGACATGTACACCATTTTAAAACTGCACTTTGAGGAGTAGCCAACCCAGCCGTGGTCTTGGCAGTGGCTGCATGTTCCCTGTTGAAGAGGATCAGCACCACCTTGTTAAAATTGCACCCCCTCACACTACTTTCAAGAACAAGAGAGGTAGCTGATGTTCCGAACACATAGAAACAGACACAGAGTTAGGCAAAATGAGGAGATGGAGGAATATGTCCCAAATGAAAGAATAGGACCAAACCACAGCAAGAGACCTAAGCAAAATGGAGATAAGTAATATGCAGTAGACAATTTAAAGTAATGATCATGAATATCCTTCCTGGACTTGAGAAAAGAGTGGAGGACATCAGTAAGACCCTAACACAGAGATAAAACAGAACCAATCAGAGATGAAGAACACAATAATTAAAATAAAAAATACATTAGATGGAATAAATAGCAGGCTAGAAGAAGCAGAAGAATGAATCAGCAACCTGACAGAGAAATAGAAAGTAATCAAGCTGAGCAGGTGAGAGGGAAAAAATTATGCAAAATGAGAATAGACTCAGAGAACTCAGTGACTCTATCAAGAGTAATAACATTCACATTATAGGGACTTCAGAAAAAGATGAGAAAGAAAAAGGGGCAGAGGTTTTATTTGAAGAAATAATAGCTGAAAACTTCCCAAATTTGGGGAAGGAAACAAATTCAGATCCAAGAGGCATAGAGATACCGCAACAAAATCAACCCAAGGAGGTACATACCAAGACACATAGTAATTAAAATGGCAAAAAGTGGTAATAATGAAAGAATTTTAAAAGCAGCAAGAGAAAAGAAAACAGTTACATACAAGGGAAACCCAATAAATATATCAGTGAACTTTTCAACAGAAACTTTGCAGGCCTGAAGGGAGTGGCAGGATATATTCAGTGCTAAAAGGAAAAAGTCTGCAGCCAAGGATCTCTGTGCAGCAAGGCTATCATTCAGAATAGGAGAGAAAGAGTTTTTCAGGAAAAAAAGGAGTTCATGACCACTAAATCAGTCCTACAAGAAGTGTTAAAGGGGGCTCTATGAATGGAAAGGAAAGACCATAAGTAAGAGTAAGAAAAGTAGGAAGCACCAAAGCAGTAAAAGTCATTCAAGGGACTCAAAAAACAAAAGAAAGTATGATACCAAATAGCTAAAATGTGGGGTGAGGAGTAAAGAATGGATTCAAACTCATGCAACCATCAACTAAAGATAAACTGCTATATGCAAAAGATGTTATGTACAAACCTAATGGTAACCACAAATCAAAAACCAGCAACAGATATGCAAAGAATAAATAAATAAATAAATAAATAAATAAATAAGTAAAGAGAAAGTATATCACTAAAGAAAGCTGACTTACGGTGAGAGTAGAGAGCAAGGGAAGTAAGGAACAGAGAAGATCCACAAAAACAAACATTAAACAAATAACAAAATGGCAATAAATACATACCTAACAATAATTACTTTGAATGCAAATGGAATAAATGCTCCAATCAAAACACACAGGGTAATGAAGTGGATAAAAACAAGACCCATATGCTGCACACAAAAGACTTACTTCAGACCTAAAGACACATGCAGATTGAGAGTGAGGGGATGGAGAAATATTAACCATGCAAATGGATATCGAAAAAAGACAGTAGCAGTACTTACATCAGACAAAATTGACTTTAAAACAAAGATTTCAACAAGAGACAAAGAAGGACACTATATAATCATTAAGGAGACAATCCAATGAGAAGACTAAAATTGTAAATATCATGTATCCAACATAGGAGCACCTAACTACATAAGACAGTTCATAACAAATATAAAGGAACTAACTGATAGTAATACAATAGTAGGAGGGGACTTTAATGCTCCACTTATATCAATGGACAGATCATCCAAACAGAAAATCAACAAGGAAACAGTGCCTTTGAATGACACACTGGACCAGATAGATTTAATAGCTATATTCAGAACATTTCATCCTATAACAGCAGAAAACACATTCTTTTCGAGTACACACAGAACATTCTCCAGAACAGATCACACATTAGCTCACAAAACTAGTCTCAACAATTTCAAAAATATCAAAATCATGTATCTTTTCTGACCACAATGCAATGAGACTAGAAATCAATCACAAGAAAAATCTGGAAAGAGCACAAATACACGGATGTTAAATAACATGCTACTAAACAATAAATGGGTCAACCAAGAAATCAAAGAGGAAATAAAAAAAAGTACATGGAGACAAATGAAAATGAAAACACAATGATCCAAAATCTTTGGAATGCAGCAAACGCTCTTCTAAGAGGGAAGCTTATAACAATACAGGCCTACCTCAAGAAGCAAGAAATATCTCAGATAAATAACCTAACCTTACACTTGAAGGAGTTAGAAAAAGAAGAACAAACAAAACTCCAATTCAACAGAAGGAAGAAAATAATAAAGATTAGAGCAGGAATAAATGACGTAGAAACTAAAAAACAAAACAAAACAAATAAACAATAGAACAGGTCAGTGAAATCAGGAACTTGTTCTTTGAAAAGATCAACAAAATTGATAAACTTCTAGCCAGATTCACTGAGAAAGAACTCAAATAAACAAAATCAGAAATGAGAGAGGAGAAATAACAACTGACAACACAGAATTAAAAAGGACTAAAAGATAATGTTATGAAAAATTACATGCCAACAAATTGGGCAACCTGGAAGAAATGGATAAATTCCTAGAAACATATAACCTACAAAAATTGAATCAGGAAGAAAATTTGAACAGACCAATTATCAGCAATGAAATTAAGTCAGTAATCAAAAAACTCTCAGCATGAGCCCCTGGGTAGCTCAGCTGGTTAAGTGTCCAACTTTGGTTCAAGTCATGATCTTATGGTTCATGAGTTTGAGCCCTGCATCAGGCTCTGTGCTGACAGCTTGGAGCCTAAAGCCTGCTTCAAATTCTGCGTCACCCTCTCTCTCTGCCCCTCCCCTGCTTGCACTCTCTCTTAACTCTCTTACTCTCTCTCTCTTAAAAATACATAATAAACATTAAAAAAAAACAAACAAACAGCCAGCAAACAAAAGCCCAAGATCAGATGCTTCACAGGTGAATTCTACCAAACATTTAAAGAATAGTTATACCTATTCTTCTCAAAGTTTTCCAGAAAATAGAAGAGGAAGGAAAACTTCCAAATTCATTCTATGAGTCCAGCATTACCCTGGTACCAAAACCAGATAAAGACAACAACAACAAAAAAGAGAACTATAGGCCAAAATTTCTGATAGATGCAAAAATCCTCAACAAAATATTAGCAAACCGAATCCAACAATACATTGAGAAAAATCATTCACCATGATAAGGTGGAGTTTATTCCCAGTATGCAAGTATGGTTCAACATTTACAAATTAATCGACATGATACATCACATCAATAAGAGAAAGGATAAAAAACATACGATCATTTCAATAGATGCAGAAAAGGCATTTGACAAAGTACAACATCCATGATAAAATCCTCAACAAACTAGGTTTATAGGAAACATACCTCAACATGATAAAGGCCATCTATGAAAAACCCACAGCTAACATCACATACAGTGGTGAAAAACTATAAACTTTTCCTCTAAGGTCATCCAAGGATGTCCACTCTCACCACTTTTATTCAACAGAATACTGGAAGTCCAAGCCACAGCAATCAGACAAGAGAAAGGCATAAAAGGCATCCAAATTTGGTAAGGAAGAAGTAAAACTTTCACTACTTGCAGATGACATGATACTCTATATAGAAAACTCTATTCTCTATATAGAAAAAACTACTGGAAATGATGAATGAATTCAGTAACATTGCAGGATACAAAATCAATATACATAAATTCATTGAATTTCTATACACTAACAAAGCAGCAGAAAGAGAAATCAAGAAAACAATTCAATTTATAATTGCACCAAAATAATAAAATACCTAGAATAAACTTAGCCAAAAAGGCAAAAGAGCTGTACTCTGAAAAGTATAAAACACTGATAAAAGAAGCTGAAGATGATGCAAAGACATTCTATGCTTATGGATTGAAGGAACAAATATTGTTAAAATGTCTATATTACCTAAAGTAATCAACACATTTAATACAATCCCTATCAAAATACCAACAGCATTTTCACAGAGCTAGGACAAATAATCCTAAAATTTGTATGGAACCATAAAACTTCAAATAGCCAAAGCAAGCTTGAAAAAGAAAAACAAAACTGGAGGTATCACAATCTCAGATTTCAAGTTATATCACAATGCTGTAGTAATCAAAACAGTATGATACTGGTACAAAAGCAAACACCTAGATCAATGGAACAGAACAGAGAGCCTAGAAATAAACCCACAATTATACGATCAATTAATCTTCAATAAAGGAGGCAAGAATATACAATGGGAAAAAGTCTCTTCAACAAATTGTGTTGGGAAAACTGGATAGTACATACAAAAGAATGAAACTGGACCACTTTCTTACACCATGCACAAAAATAAACCCAAAATGGATTAAGGACCTAAATGTGAGACCCAAAACCATAAAAGCACTAGAAGAGAGCACAGGCAGTAACTTCTCTGACATCATCCATAACGACATTTTTCTATGTAAGTCTCCTGAGGCAAGAGAAACAAAAGCAAAAAGAAATGATTTGGACTACATCAAAATAAAAAGCTTCTGCACAGCAAAGGAAATCATCAACAAAACCAAAAGATAATCTACTAAGTGGAAGAAGATGTTTGCAAATGACATATCTGATAAACGGTTAGCATCCAAAAATATATAAAGACTTATACAACTCAACACACACACACACACACACACACACACACACACACACATCCCATTGAAAAATGGACAGAAGACATGAATAGACGTTTCTCCAAAGGAGACAGATGACCAACACATGAAAAGTTGCTCAACAGCAGTCATCATCAGGGAAATGCAAATCAAAACCACAATGAGATATCACCTCAGACCTGTCAGAATGGCTATAATCAAAGATACAAGAAACAACAAGTGTTGGTGAAGATGTGGAGAAATGGAACCCTTGTGCACTGTTGGTGGGAATACAAACTGGGGTAGCCACTGTAGAAGACAGTATGAAAGTTCCTCAAAAAATTAAAAATAGAACTACTCTGGGATGCCTGGGTGGCTCAGTCGGTTAAGCATCTGAAGCATCTGACTCCTGATTTTGGCTCAGGTCATGATCTATGGTTTAGTTAGTGTGATCGAGCCCTGCATTGGGCTCCATGCTGGCAGAGGCAGAACATTTTTGGGATTCTCTCTCCCCCTCTCTTTGTCCCTCTTCCACTCACACTCTTTCTCTCTCTCAAAATAAACATTAAAAACAAAACAAAACAAAACAAAACAACCCAGAACTGCCCTATGATCCAGCCTTGGCACTACTAAGTATTTACCCAAAGTAAACCAAAACACTAATTCAAAGGGATACATGCACCCCTATGTTTATAGAGGCATTATTTGCAATAGCCAAATTATGGAAGCAACTTAAATGTCCATCAATAGATGAATGGATACAAAAATGTGGCATATATAGACAAGGAAATATTATTCAGCCATAAAAAAGAATGCAAACTTTCCATTTGCTACAACATGGATAGAACTAGAGTATAATGCAAAGCAAAATAAGCCAGTCAGAGAAAGACAAATACCATATTATTTCACCCTTATGTGGAATTTAAGAAATAAAACAAATGAACAAAGGGGAAAAAAAGGAGACAAACCAAAAAAGAGACACTTAACTATAAAGAACAAACAGATGGTTACCAGAAGGGAGGTGGGTGGAGAAAATGGGTGAAATAGGTAATGGAAATTAAGAGTGCTTATCTTGATGAGCAGTGGGTAATATATGGAAATGTTAAATCACTATATCATACACCTGAAAAGAATATAAAACTGTAGGTTAACTGCATTGCACTTAAAATTAAAACAAATTTTTTTTTAAAGCCCAACACCGTATTTTTCATAGAGAAAAAACAATTACAATATTATAAAAGGGAAGTCTGAGAAACTGTCACAGCCAAGAGAAACCTAAGGAGACGTGATGTCCAAAAGTAATGTGGTATCCTGGATGGGATCCTGCAAGAGAAATAGGACATTAGGGGAAAACTAAAGAGGTTTCAATAAACTGTGGACTTTAGAAATGGATCACTATGGGTTCATTTATTGTGACAAATGCATTACATTTATATAAGATGTTAGTAATAGAGGAAGCTGGGTGTGAGATATTTGGGAATTCTGTACTACCTTCTCTAAGACTGTTTTCAAATTCAAAGCTTATTAAAAAATACAAAGCAAATAAACCTAGCTATAGATCAAGTTGATTCTAGAAACATAAAGAGAAGAATTATTTTAAGTAACTTAAAAATTTTTTAAATGTTTATTTATTGAGAGAGACAGAGTGTGAGTGGGAGAAGAGCAGAGAGAGAGGGAGACACAGAATCCAAAGCAGGCTCCAGGCTCTGAGCTGTCAGCACACAGCCGGACACGGGGCTCGGGCCCACAAACTGTGAGATCATGACCTGAGCCGAAGTCAGACGCTTAACCGACCGAGCCACCCAGGCGCCCCTGTTTTAAGTAATTTTAAAACACAGTATCCTGAGGACAAACTTACACACAAAGATATCTTAGATTGCCTATTTGCAATAGCCAAATTATGGAAGCAACTTACTGTGCTGTGTTTGAGATATGATATATTGAAATATATATTAATATATCAGAATAAAATACCAATATATATAATATACTTTAATAATATATATTAGATACTAATATATATAAAGAGAAAGAGCAAATACATGATTATTTTAGTATCATTAGAAGCCAAACTTTTTAGCATAAAAGAGATAAGAGATAATATAAAACCAAAGGAAATATGTAAAAACTTATCTTCATTTGAATTAGAAATATAAGTATTAACTCATAATCGACTTTTTTCTAAAGAATGCATATTTCCTAGCTCTGTCCACTAAAAATGCCAGGATTGATGAGCAATGAACACCCTGAAAGCCCAGACTGTAATCTCTAAATACCCTTCCCTGCAAAGGAATGAGGACTCCTTGGAGAAATGGCTAATTACAGATCTGAGGTAGATGAACCTGGGGCATCTTGTGCCTGAAAGTAAGGAAATTACAGAGACTATAGGGTCATATGAGAGCAAGTAAGCAAACAAACAAACAAACAAACACACACACACAGGAGGGGCTCCTGGGTGGCTCAGTCGGTTAAGCGTCCGACTTCGGCCTAGGTCATGAGTTCGTGCTCCGCATCCAGCTGTCCTTTGTCAGCACAGAGCCCACTTTGGATTCTCTATCTCCCTCTCTCTGCCCCTCTTCCCCCCTCAGAAATAAATAATAACATTAAAAAAACAAAAACAAACAAACAAACAAAAAGCACAGGAGCCAACTTGAAATGGCCCCCATTGGCCAAAGATGGAACGTTTGAACATGAAGAGACTGACGAGAAACAAATAAATAAGAGAAAAAGTAAAAGAGTAACAACTGCAATGAATTAAAACCCATCAAATATATAAAAGTTTATGAACCCATTGTATGTATCTCTTTCTTCCCCAGCCAAGAAGGAAAACTTCATGGTTACTTTCTGAGAGTACTAGGATATCAATCATTCTGATACATATAAATATGATAAAGGGAAAGAATAAAGGTTTTATCTTGCCTTTTCTCTACAGACTGTATTTCCTGATAACCAAATAGCCTATGAAGGAAATTTCTTCTATATAGAAGAATCACAGCTAATAAATGCAGGAAGAAAAATAGAACTGAAACCCAAATCACCATTTTGTAACCCCTAATGAAATAATAGAACCAGGCAAGGCTCAAATGGGCTGCTAAAGCCTTTAAATAAAATGCTGATGGAGAATTTTATAATGGATAGATCAGGACAACAACACTTGAACCAGCTGATCAATCTTAACTAAAAGTGGAATAGCTGGATATAATGTTCTTCTCCCTGAAATACTGAATCTAATCAAGACTCTACCCATCAGTTTATAGAAAATAAGAGAGAGAGAGGAACCTGTTACAAGCAGTACCATGAACCAAATCTAGAATGTGGGAAATTCTACAGAACAAATGAAACAGTTTCCTCCGCAAATAATGGAAAGGGGCTATTATAAGTTGAAAGAGACATACCAACCAGACACAGCATGTGTATCTTTTTGGATCCTAATTTGAACACATCAAATGCAAAAAGATATTTTTGAGCCTACTATGGAAAATGGAGCATGGACTAGGGAATACAACACCAAGAAGTTGATGTTGTTGACTGTGATGATGGCATCTGATTATGTTTAAAAAAAAAAAAAAGTCCTTATCTGTTACAGAAACATACTAAAGAACGATGGGCAAAAGAGTAAGATGTCTGGGATTCACTTTTAAATATTTCAGCCTCACCTCCTCCCAAAAAGTTGGTATAGACAGAACGGAAACAAGAGTAACAGGCTGCTGATAAATGGTTGAAGCTGAATGATGGGTACCATGAGGTCCATCAGACAATTCTCTCTAGTGTCGTGTATGTTTAAACATGTTCGGGGTAAATAGAAAACAACTTTTAATTTTTAAAAATGGTGCCGGTTTGGGGGAACCAAGGAAATTTTGATTCTAGATTGGGGTGTCTTTTAAATAAGCAGCTTAGGTGATTCTGTCACAGCTGTCCAGGACCAGACTGAGAGAATCAACTCTAGTATGGCTCTGCTCTAGGTAGTGAACAACACGTACACAGAAGTATTTCATGGCCCTGACCAGAGTGCCCAACTATTAGGGTTACATAATATCTTTACTTCAGAGCCCATTTCTTCACAGGGTATTCTGGATTCTCCAAATTCGTTAACTGAAGGATCAGTTGGATGCCCACAGACTTTCCAGTGGGTGCTGTAACGGTCTTTCCTCCAGCTGTTGGGCTGTGCATACATACAGTGGCTTCAGGCTGGCTTATTGCAGTGTCCCGCAGTCTCCCTTGTCCTCTACCCAGAAGCCAAGAAAAGCATGTTTTCTGAGGCTCGTGACCCATCCACCCTCTCAGTTTGCTTATATGTATATTTTAGCTCAGTTACCTAGAGCAATAAAGAAGAAAATCAGCAGAGCCCATGCTTCTGTACAGAGGTCCCCTAAGATCTCCAAGAAAGCAGATCTGTTTAGGTAAACCAGAAGCGAGAATCCTCTCGGGCACCTGAGCTACTGAGTTTAATTGGGATGCAGCTGCTTTTCCTCCTTCCGCACACTCATTCCTAGTTCAGCCTGCAGACAACAGGGAGTTACCAGTTAATTGACTGTTTCTATGATTGTCATTCACTTTGGCACTCTTCCCGATTCTTTGTTGCTACAGAATGCTGCTTTTAAAAGTATTTGCTTTCCTGTGGACCCTGACGAAGACTGTGCCAGGCTAAAATTCTTTAGGATTTGTTAAAAAGGGGGGGGGGGGTGGACTCTATCTGGGAACATGGTGTGTGTTGTGGGATTTGGGGTGTTGCTGTGAACCAAGAGCTGAGTGGAGCCAGGACTAACATCCGGGTTATATATTACATAAAGGAGCTGGACAAGTTTCCAGTCTCAGAACCAGTTGGGCAGGTTGAGGGAGCTTTGTGTGTGTGTGTCTTTTTTTTTTTTTTTTTTTTTTTTTAATTTCTCACCACTCAGTTGAGCAGAGGAAACTTTCAGCTTCAAGTAAATGGTTCACTTGGAATGTCGAGAAAGGTTTGCAAGCTGGGGCTTGGGTTTCACGGCTCTATCATCCCTTTCTGCTAGGTGCTACGCCCCCCAAGATAGGTACAAGGCAATAGAAGTGAGCAAGATGTGGGACCCACCAGCTCTCAGCCCAGCTCTAGACCTAGGTTGCCAATAGCTTTTCAACTTGGCTGGCTTCTGATATAAAAAATAATGGGGAGCCACTGCCAAAATCAATACATCATGTTTGTATGTGTGTGCCTGCCACGGGTTACATCATGGTATTGGATTTTTGGTGGTCACCCCATCTCCTCTCCTCATTGCTTAGAGTCTAACTGCTGCCCGACCTTCTGCCAAACTGGCCCAGAGCCTCCCTCTCTTGCCTCTTCAGTGGAAAGTTCCAGAGTCATTCTGAGTGTGCCTCTTCAGAGTGCTTTGTGATATTTATTAAAACAAAAACAAAAACAAAAAAACCCAGGAGTTTTGCCGTTCAGGAACCCTAAGTGGTTCCCAGGAGATGAGATGATTCTTCTGGCTCTCACAACCTCTAGATTTCTGTAAAGCATTCTCTGTTTACCAAATGAATACACCAGTCCAGGAGCCAAGTGGAAATCTGTTCCAGGCCCTCTCTACTTAAAGAAGGAAAGAACACTATATGCTGTAAATCAAAAAGGACGGGAGGTTGAATTTCAAGAAGAGCCTCTTTAATTCAAGAATTCATCCCTGTGAAAGGTGAGGTCCAATGGATTAGAGTGGATATCTTGCACATACGGTGGATTAGGGTAAATATCTTACAAATATGTAGTACAGGCCTTGCAACTAACTCAGTTGCCCGTTTCCTTCCCTCTACCACTCAGAGTGGGGAAAAGGCATGTTTACAACTTCTAGTGCCCAGATGGCTCCCCAGACCAATTAAATCGCTATCTCTGGGGGAAGGTTTTGTTTTTGCTTTTGTTTTGTTTTGTTTTTGCTTTAACTCCCAGGTGATTCCAGCATACTACAAAGAACCAAGGCTCTAGCAGAAAGACCAATGGGCTGGGAATAAAATGAGCCACTTTTCAAACCCTGCCCTTTGCCACTGAACGTGTCAACCTATAAAATTATAGGCGACTCTCTTCTAAGATTATTTGAGCTCTAAAATTCTCTGATTCTCTTTCAACTGGTCTCTGTCCTGGAAACCAAGAGCATCCCAGGGCCAGCTGTTTTTCCATAACACCTGGAATGTCTCTAAAGCCGTCTACAGCGTAAAAAGATCTGTCTAATCGGGTCAGTGTGTTGGTGAGTCCAGATTGCCTTACCGGACTTAAGTAAACAAGTAGTGTGGTTTACAAAGGAAAAATACAAGCTACATGGTGTTTCTGATACTTATGGGCCTATCAACTAGTTTCAAATGAGTAGTGGAATTTTTCTTAATGCATATTTAAGTCCTGTAGCTGTGCTAATTCCCAATTCCTCCAATATTCAGTTAATTGGAAATACATCCTCCTCAAGAACGCCTTAGAATAAAAATGGACTCCCCTCCTCCCCCACCCAGTCCTCTCCACTGGTGGAAATTTAAATACTTAGGAAGCTAAGGAGACTCTAATCCAAAATATGCATTTTTGTCTGGCCTGGACTTTAATTAGATATTACTGTAGTAGCCTAAATGGATAGAGAGAAGCTTTAACTCTTGAACTAAGGCACAATTAGTCAGGCATAAAAGAACTCTAAAGGGATACTAATTGCTTTTAAAAAGATAAATTGAATTGAGCCAAAGAAGCAGAAAATTACCTTTGTGGGGAATCATCTTGGTTAAGAAAGGGAGGGCTGGTGGAAATTGGAACAATTACGTGTGCATGGCTGGGAGGAGAGGAGGCCCTCGCTCTTTTCTCGGCCAAACACGAATCCCAAAGGCAGAGACTCTAGAAACTTGAATGCCGCCAACTTGAGGTAAGGCTGTCTGCCGGTCTCTGGTAACCTGCATGCATACCTCAAGCTTGTGCCAACGATTGTCTTGACATCTTATGGCCAGGATCCCCAGTGTTATTTGAAAATGTTATGTCAAAGGGTGTGGCATGCAACTGTCTCAGTGAAGGTAATTGAAACTCAGTTTCACTTTTAAGATGAACCTTCAGGGCAAAGGTGAAGTGCTTTTTCCTCCCTGTGAACTCCATAGCCCTTTAGGGTACTTCACTCACAGGATGAGTTCCGTGTGTGTAGAAACTGTTGCATTTATAGCTCTGTGAGTCAAGCAAAATCAAACTACATGTGGCGGGTCATGGCTACACAAACACTGGGAGCCATTGACCTAGAGGTGAATCTGGAGATGCTCTTTTGAGAAGGAGGCATTTAGAAAAATCGCCCTTCCTGCCCCCAGAAAATCTTATAGAGGGCCAAACGTGTTTGGGTTATTCAGTACTATGTGCGAATGGTCCTTGGTTTTCCCCTTACCTAATTAAGCACAAAATTTGGAAATATTTAATAAAATCTATTGGTAACCCCTGGATACTTGTGTCTTCATGTTCCCTCTCCTTTCAAAAGCATTTGCAATCAGCCAGTGCTGATCCCACTGGATCAGAGGAGAGGATCCCATCTCCTCTCTGGGCTTCTTTTCTAACCTCACAGCCTGACTTTTTCCCAGTCCCCTTTGCTGGCCCTTGGCTGGCTGCCTGACTAAGGCTGGAAGCCCTGAACTTGGTCCTGGTCCTCGTCTTCTCTATGTCACCCTTCCCTATTGGTGACTGCATCCACGGCCATGGCTTTAAACAGTGCCTCTCTGGGGCGCCTGGGTGGCTCAGTCAGTCAAGCAGCCCACTCTTGGTTTTGGCTCAGGTCTTGATCTTGTGGTTCATGAGACCGAGCCCCCTCATCAGACTCTGATGCTGACAGAGTGCAGCCTGCTTGGGATTCTGTCTCCCTCTTTCCCTGCCCCTCCCCCACTTGTTCTCAATCTCACTCTCTAAATAAATAAAAATAAACTTTAAATAGTGCCTCTTTGCTGATGTGTCCCTCATCTATATCCTCAGCTCAGACTTGCCCCTGAGCCACACACCTAACAGCCTGCTCGGTATCTTACCTTCGGTGTCCAACAGGCACCTGAACCCTTGATTCCTGCCCTCCCTATGTTCTCCATTAAGTAAAATGGAACCACCTAGCAGCTCCCACTAACACCTAGCAGTCACTCTCAATTCTCCCCTCCCCCCACCACATCAAAGCCACCAGCGAGTTCTGTTGGTTTTATCTCCAAAATACATCCCAAATCCTCCCACTTATTTCCATTTCTACGTTTACCATCATCTCTCACCCAGATTACTCTAATAGCCTCCTGGCTGATCATCCTGCTCTCCCTCTTGCTCCCTGACACGGCACTCTCCACTCAGCATCCAGAGAGAACTTTTCAAAATGTAAATCAGATCATGCTAATCGTCTGGTTAAACCCCTGCAGTGTTATCCCGGGAATGCAAGGATATCTGGTTGTGTAAAACACCATATTAACAGACTAAAGGAGGGCAGCTGCATGATCCACTCCGCTGACGCACAGAAAGTGTTTGATGAAACGCACAATTTTTTTTCATGACAGAAACTCTTGGCAAACTGGAAGTGGAAGAGAACTTCCTTAAACTGATAGAAGGTGTACCTGTTGAAATGTTGAAGCAAACATAATCATATTTAACGGTCAAACTCTAAAACCATTTCCACTGGAGTCAAAAAGAAAGGTAATGCCATCATTGCTTCGAGAAAGCATTGTCCTGGAAGTCCTAGACAAGGTGAAAAAGCAATTCAACAAATGTTTATCAAATGCCTACTATGTGCTAGGGGCAGTTCAAGGCCCTTAAGATTCACCAATGAATAGGGGCGCCTGGGTGGCTCAGTCAGTTAAGCGTCTGACTCTCGATTTCAGATCAAGTCATGATCTTGTTTCGTGAGATCAAGCCCCACATTGGGCTCTGAGCTGACAGTGCGGAGCCTGCTTGGGATAATCTCTCTCCCACTCTCTGCCCCTACCCTGCTCGTGCTCTTTCTCTCTCCAAATAAATAAATATAAAAAAGAAAAAGACTTACCAGTGAATAAAACAGACAAAAACAACATTGGGCAAACATCGTAGTGAAGAAAGGCAGGAACAAACAATAGACATTGTTATGTGCTGACCTGTGTTCCTCCCGAAATTCACATGGGAAAATCCTAAACTCCAGTGTCTTAGGATGGGGCTGTATTTGGCAATAAGGACTTTAGACAGATGATTATGGTAAAATAAGGGATAGGGTGGGCCCTCATCCAGTCTGATTGCTATCCTTACCAGAAGAGGAATTCTGGACACCCAAGAGACACATGATGAGCGGGCACAGAGGACAGACCAGGTGATGACACAGAGAGAGGCACTATCTGCAAGCCAAGGGCAGAGGCCTCAGGAGAAACCAAGCCTACTGACACCTTCATCTTGAACCCCTAGCCGCCAGAACCATGAGAAAATAAACTTGTGTTGTTTAAACCACCAGTCTGTGGCATCATGTTATGGCAGCCCACTCAGACGAATACAGATATTAGTTTACATAAATAACTATATAGTATATCAGAAAATGACAAGCCAGTATTTTTAAAAGGCATACGTAAAAGAGATCAAGGGCAGTGGGGAGGCGAAGTGTGGACTGGAGTGTTAAACTGGGTGGTCAGAGGAGGCCACACAGAGAAGGAAAAAGATAAGATGTATGAGAACAGGAATGGACGGTGGGGAATGAGTCAGACGTGGCACATAGACAGCTTCAGCTTTGTCGGTAAGGTTTTGTTTCTTGTGCTTGGTGGTGGGATCATTACATTGTTATCTGCACCTTTTGGTCTGCCTGTGAGATTTCATTTTTTGGAAAGGTTGGCTTGGAAAGGTTGGCACCCAGATACTGGCTGGTGGTTGTGACAGGAGGGCCACGGCAAGGCTGAGCTGAGACAGTGGAGTGAGGGTGAAGAGGGTGTGTGGGTCACACCAGTCACACTAGGCACAGGTGGCTCAGGATATTATGACCGCACGTGGGAGGTGAGAAAGAGAAAGGTGTCCGGGGTGACATGCCGGCTATTGCACAGGACAGTGGAGAAAGGAGTGTCACTGCCAGGACACAGGATGAGGAGCGGGTATGGGGGCTGGGGGGTGGGACCCCGAGTGCAGGGTTGACAAGTTGTTTTTGAGGCGCTGGTTGGTGTTCGATGGCAGGAAAAGAGGAAGGAGATGAAAGGGTGCGTCGCATCTCTGATTCTAGAACGCTCAGACTTGATTCTTGAGGGTGGCCTCTTTTCTGCTTAGACACCAAGGGCGGGGACCCAAGATCAAGTTGAAATCATATTCTGCTGCAGATCCTTGGCACTCAGGCACTGCTCACACGCCTGGATTCTGTGCTCGGAAACTCTGGAAGCTGCCTCTCTCACCCAGCCCCCTGCCCAGGCCAACTTCATGCACTGCTCAGGGAATGCTAGCGTTGGTTGGGAATGCTAGCTTTGAGATCAGTCAGCAGCAGCACCCTCCTTCTTTTTAATAAAGGTTTACATTCTAGAATAGATTTAGATTACAGAAAAGTTGCAAAGATAGTACAGAGTTCCCATTTTCCCCACACCCAGCCTCCCCTAGTATTAACATCTTACATTAGTATATTCGTCACAATTGATGAACCAGTATTGACGATGATTATTAACTAACATCCACAGTTTATTCCTTAGTTTTTACCTATTGTCTTTTTTCTCTTCCAGGATCTTATCAGTGATATCTCGTTACATTTAGTCATCCTGTCTCCTTAGTGTTCTCCCGACTGTGATAGTTTTTCAGACCATAAAGAGTTTGAGGAGCGCTGGTCAGGTATTTTGTAGAATGTACCTCATTTGGGATTGGCCTAATGTCTTCCCTCACCCGCCTACTTTTTTTACTTGTTTCCTTTCCCCCCAAACAAAAGCAGGGAACAGCTGCTGGCTTGAAGCCCTATGTGGTGGAAGGAGAGCCTCAGGGGATGTCTGTGAAACTCGGCAGGGCTCTGAGAAACCCATTCTAGAACAATCCCTCATTTGTGGACCAGGAAGCAGCTCTCCCATGCTGCCATCACCCACTCACTTCAGATGCGAGCATCTCCTTCCCAGGTACATTTCCTGTCTCATGGGGACCGACAGACAGTCTCCCTGATTGTTCAGAACCGCCCCCCAACACGCACACACTTGAATTTATCATTGCAGAGCAAATGATCCTTTAGATCCTTCAGCTCAGCCAGATGGGTCAGTGGATCAAGGACCACTGTGAAAAGTTAGCCGCAAAAGCATATGTTTAAAGTTTGATTCCATCGCTTATTTCAAGGGCTCATGGACCCTGCTAATGAAACATGGACCCCAGTGAGGAATCCCTGAGGCAGGGCAGCTTGTGAAATACACACACTTACTAGGAACTGAATGTTGTGCCCATCTCCCCACCCCCTCAATTCACACTAGAAATCCTAACCCTGCATGTGATGGTTTTACGAAGTGGGCCTTGGAGGTGATTAGGTCATGAGGGTGAAGCCCTCAGGAATGGGCTTAGTGTCCTTTTATAAGAGACCCCAGAGCTCCATAGCCCTCTTTCCACCATGTGAGGATACAACCTGGAAGAAAGCCCCGGGACCTCACCAGAACCCAACCATGCTGGTGCCCTAATCTTGGACTCCCAGCTTCCAGAGCTGTAGAAATAAATTCCTACTATTTATAAGCCACCCAGCCTATGGTACTGGTGATGGGTCTCTCAAGTGGTTTTAGGTGAGTGGCCATACCCCAAATAAACTCAGGTTTATCAAGACCTAGGCTCTGGTGTCCGGCAGACCTAGGCTAATCCTGGCTTGGCCCCTTTGTAGTGCTGTCCCCTAGGTGGGTCCTCTGTGCTCCCTTTCACACTCTGTAAACTCAAAGGTTGTGGTGAAGACTAAGTGAGACAAAGCCCAGCACAGTGAGCATCTGGTCAAACTCAGTAGATGTTGGCCTTATCATCATTGTTGCCGCCACTGCTTCTGTTGTTGTTCTCAGGCACATACAACATCGTGTGCCCCTTGTGTCCTGTGCCATTCTCTCACCAGTGCACCAGGGCTGGAAAAACACCCGGATCTAAGGCTCCTCTAGGAACTGTGCTATTTGTGGCAATGACCAAAGGGCAACATTTCTAAGCTGGCCAAGGGAGGCCCAGGAAGCAGCTCAAAACTCAAAATAACCCCTTCAGCCAATGGGGACTTTGGCCTCCATCTGGAATGTCTCTACTGGGAGAGATGCTCTCAGGGAAGGTCTCAGCATGTCCTCCCACTAAGCAGTGTTTTCCAAACTGCAAGTTGCAGCCCATTGGTGGGTCTGGAAATCAATTCTGTGGGTTGTGCCCAGCCCCCTTCCCCCCCACTGAAAGAAAGAAAGAAAGAAAGAAAGAAAGAAAGAAAGAAAGAAAGAAAGAAA